>NC_135328.1:99234616-99553685 GCF_023851605.1 Tamandua tetradactyla | reverse complement strand
CCCATGTGAGTTTTCTAGCTCAGATGACAAGAGTTTGAAGTAGAAACTTTGGGTTACAGCCTTAGCCTTCTGGCTAAACTGCTGTTTTTTCATCTCTATAAACTGTTCAAGGAGCTACCTTTCCTTTGTGTTTTACATGGCTGTATAGTACTAAGCTAGATCCCAGCAGGAACAATTGGGTAATTAAGGAAATCTTAATGAAGGAACTATTTAAAACCGTATTTCCAGAGTTAAGGAAAACAAGGAGAAATGATGAAGCATCCCGGGGCTGGCAACAGATGAGGAACCTTTACCCGCTCTAGGCCTGAAAGGGCCAGGAGAGAGAGGGTAATCACATGCTGAACAGAGAAAATTAAATTCATTTAATTTTCAAAACAGTCCCATGAGATTGTTACTATGATCAGGCACATTGCAGTTGAGGAAATGGAAGCACAGGGGGCTTAGGGCTTAGGTTAGGGGAAGAGATTACAAACACATAAAAACTCAAATTTCTTTCCAGGAATTTAGATTTAAATTTAGATTTAAAAGGCAAAGTTAATTTGTGGATTATTAGCAGTCACCCAGAACAGTTTGATGATAGCTTTTTTCTACTTCCCCTTTTAAATTGTTTTTATTTTTCCTTGATATTCAAACAAAAAATCCTTTTCATGAGCCTCTGGAAGACAGTAACTACAGAATAGCCTCTTACCAAGTGCCAGGCACTGGTCAGAGAACTTAAGTAGGAAGAATTAATAACCCTGCAAGGCAGCTGTTAAAATCCTTCCTTTACAAGTGAGAAAACTGAGGCCTTACTTTACAGGTGAGAAAACATGATTTCTTGCACAAGGAAAGAAAGTGCACATTTGGGTCTTATTTGCTCTCAGACTCTTAACTTCTCCTCCACAAGATCTCTGAGACTCAGTGACTTGCCCTGGACCAAGATCATCAAATTGGATGAATGACCTTTCACTTAACCAAATTCCCAAAGAATTTTTTCACATGAACACCTATCTTTATACATTATTTCCAAGGAGTAAAGCTCTGGAGAGGCCAGAGAAGTAGGAAAGGATAGCATAATGTGTAGCAAAGAGAGAAAAAGAGCAATCAAGGATCCAAGTTGACCTTTTTGACTTAACTTTACATGATCTGAGTCCTGTCCACACCTCTGACTGACCCATGTCCTTGACCATTATGCCCAGTCACTCTAGCTTTCTTTCTGTTCCACGCCAAGCTGAGTCCTCTCGGGGCTCTGCCCTCCCCATATACCCTGCTGCCAGAACTTTGTATGACTGGCTTCTTCTTGACATGGGGGTCCAAGCTAAAGGAATTTACTGGCCACTCCATCTAAAGCAGTCTCTGGTCTCCTGCTCAAGTTACTCCATTTTATAACCCAGTTTTATCTTCTTCATTGAACATTTTCTCCTTCAAGTCTGCACAAATGCTACCTTCCTAAAGGAGCCTACCCTCACTTTTAGAATTGCGCTCTACTGCCTTTCCACACACATGCTTCCAATTATGCTCCCCCCTCTTTTCTACATGATACATATTGCCTTTGAACACACTGTATCATTTATCTCCTTATTATCACTTGTATTATTGTCTCTCTTCCTTGGCAGAATGTGATCTCTGTGCAGGCTGGGATCTGTTTGTTTTCTTCACTGATTTATCTTAAGCACCAGAACACTGCCTTGCAGGGAGTAGAACCACACTAATATGTTCACTTTAATTGACTTAACTTCCCACTACCTGAAATTACCTCCAATATTTATTTGCTTGTCTCCCAACTGTAATGCAAATGGGGAACTTTTTGGTCTTAATTACTGCTCTAATCCCAGCACACGTAGTTGGTGCACAATAAATATTTGTAGAGTGATTGATAATTGCACTTCCCAACTTGACTGAACTCCCTGACTTTATGCCTTTTACTTGCCTTCAGCATTATTGCCTGGCCAATACTCTCAATGTGGACCATCATTTTCCAGGCCTTTGCCATGCTTTGCCCCTCTGAAAATTTCTGGAACGTCAATATCTTCATTAACTGCAAAATATGGATGTTAGGTCCATTTTATGCAACTTGTCATTATTATATGGGTGTCATTATTTCTGTTTTTACTTCATAAATATTACCCAAAAAGTAAGCTTAATCCTGAACTATTAGTGCTAGAAGGAAATTTAGTGGTTATTTTAATCTATAACACGTCACGGTTAATATTGGGAATGAGCTAAAATTAACATCAGCTTGTTTATAAATTGAAAAGAAAATCCAACTAAGAACTAAATACTAAATACTTGACACTGACATTAGATAAGTGAAAGAACTGCTGGAATTCTGAAACATATAGTGTATATATTTAAGAATTATAATTAGTTTCAATTCAGACTTCAGCTGTAAGTTTTGCATTTATGCTTCCTTTATTACTGGGGTTGCGTATTCTGAAGTTATCTTATGTATAGTTTTATATAAGCAACCGTATGTGGTTAATTTTTTGGAGTTGTCATCCTATAAAAAAGCAACGAAGAAATTTTGAAAGTCTGAGAAATGCAATTAAAAGTTAAGTAGGAACAGATTAACACAAGAGATATGACAGACCTATGAAAACAGCTTCAAGATGGAAGGCCCCATTAGATAATTTTTTTTAATTCACTGTTTAGTCCAGAACTATCATATGATATCATATGAACTCACAGGTACGGAAATTTAAGAAGTTTTTCTTTGTTGCAATAACATGAGCTATAGGTGAAGACAAGTTGATTGCATCGCACTGTTCTGCATTTCCAAGAATTTTAAGTAAAGCTACTTAGAAGTTTCCTGTATAGTATAAGATTATAGAACATGTCACCATATCCAGTATTTTTCATTATCTACTTCAGAAGTTCCTCTGGTTAATAAGTTTTTCATTGTAGGACCCAGAAAACTTCTAAGAAGCTGATAAACATCCTTGGAATGTGACACTGTCCTCTGAGCTGACTGAGTTGCTGTCTGAATGTTTCTTCCTGTGATTATTTTAAGAAGAGGGAGGTTAGAAGAGAGGCCATCATCCAGACTTAAAACAACTCTAACTCACTTTTAGGATGGGCATAGCAGGACTCAGGACTCTGATTTCTTCTCTCAATGTATTAGTTTTCTATTTCTGTATAAGAGATTATCACAAATTTAGCAGCTTAAAAGCACACATTTATTATCTCGCTGTTTTTATGGGTCAGGAGTCTAGGCACAGCTAAACTGGGTCCTCTGCTCAGGGTCTCACTAGACTGCAATCAAGGGTTCTGCAGGCTGCATTCTTATCTAGAAGGCTTGACCAGAGAAGATGCTGCTTCCAGGCCCCTATAGCTGCGTGACTGAGGATCCAGCTTTTTGCTAACTGGAGGCTGGAATCCACCCACACCTTCCATGTGGGCTTCCTCAATCTAACTACTTCCTTCACCGAGCCAACAAGGAGAATTCTCACTCTGCTCTGCCAAGACAGTCTGCAAAACTATAATGTCGTCATGGGAGTGACACCTCATTACCTTCACCATATTTCATTGGTTTGAAGCCGTTCACAGGTAGTGCTTGCACACAAAGGGTGGGAAAACACAAAGGTGTGAACAGCAGGAGGTAGGGGTCATTGTGGTCACGACAGGGTCAGTGAGGCTCAGGTTCCTCATGCCCCCCAAAACTGCCTTCTGCTTTTTAGCTGCCAAATCTTTTGCTGACATGAATGGTCTATAAAACAGGAATTTGGCCATTATTTTTCTAGTTGTAGGACTAATTTGTGTTCCATTTTCAGGCTCCTGTCTAGTTGTTGGATTCCTGTTAGTTACTTTGGGTGTGGGAGAGAGCCCCTAAGGATAATGGAGAGAAAACAGAAGGTTCCCTTGTCATGGTCAGCTTCATGTGTCAACTTGGCCAAGTGGTGATACCTGTTTGTCTGATTGGGCAAGTGCTGGCCTGTCTCTTGTGATGAGGACATTTCATAGAATTAAATCATGATCACGTCAGCTGCATCCACAGCTGATTCCATTTGTAATCAGCCAAGGGAAGTGTCTTCTGCAATAAGTGATACTTAATCTAATCACTGGAAGCCTTTTAAGGAGGATTAGAAGAGACAGGCTCTCTTCTTGCTTTGGCTGGCAAGCCTCTCCTGTGGAGTTCATCCAGACACTCCATGGGAATCTCTGACTTCATAGCCTGCCCTGCAGATTTTAGACTCTGTGTTCCCATGGTTACATGAGACTCTTATAAATTTTATATTTGCGAGTGTTTCCTAGTGGTTCTGTTTCTCTAGAGAACCCTGACTAATACAACTTGGTACCAGGAGTGGTTCTTAAGAAACAGAATCTTAAAAATGGGTTTTTATGAATGGTTTTCTACTCTGACTGGACCCAAAGGCACTAAGGACTCTGATTCCCATAATCAGAATGACACTTCCAATCCATGGAGTGAGTTGGCAGAAGAGATAGTCAAAATATCACCATTCGATTCTCCTAATGCTTCACTTGTACGAAGCCAGACTCTAGGGGATAATGTTTTTGACACCTTTATGGAGTTTTGTGGAAATAAGAGGTATAGAGATATTGGCTGGTTGTTATTAGATACACTGGATACATTAAGCAGTGAGAGGGATGCTCTTAAGGCTTCAAACGAGAAGCTTAAGCGCCATCTGACAAATGTAGAAGTTTCTATGAATATCCTGGAGGAAAATCTTATTTCCTGTAACTATAGACTTGAGATCTCTGAAAATAAGACTCAGAATTTTATTGTTAGAGTAGCAGTTTTACAAAGTAAACTGAAATCTCAGTGTTGCGTGGTGTCTGCCTTTAAATTGAGGGCATTGATTGGAAAGGACTGGGATCCTGAAAAATGGGATGGTGACATATGGATTGATAATGATGTTGGGGATGAGGTTGAAACCCTAGGTCATGCTGAATCTTCTCTAGATAACCCTGTAATAGTCTGCCCTGAGGACATAGCTGCCCCACCTCCAGCCTGCCTTGAGGAGTTGCCCACCCAACCTCCTCCTGAAGGATTAGCCTTAGAGTGATTAATCCTGTTTCACCAGATGAAACTGCAAATGAATGCCCTGAAGCAAATGACTTGGAAGATATTTCTAATTCTTTCCATGACCCACCCCCACCACTCCTCATTTCTTCCAGTCCTATTTCTAGACTAAAGTCCCAACAGGCCCCTAAAGGTGAGGGACAAAGTATCACACATGAGGAGGTACGTTATACTCCAAAAGAACTGTGTGAGTTTTCCAATATATATAGACAAATCAGGGGAATATGTGTGGCAATGGATTTTAAGGGTGTGGGATAATGGTAGGAGGAATACAAGGTTGGATCAGGCTGAATTTATTGATATGGGCCCACTGAGCAGAGATTCTGCATTCAGTGTTATAGCTCAAGGGGTTAGAAAAGGTTTTAACAGTTTGTTTGGATGGTTGGTTGAAACGTGGATCAAAAGGTGGTCGACATTACCTGAAGTTGAAATGCCAGAACTGCCCTGGTATAATGTAGATGAGGGGTCCAGAGGCTTAGAGAAATTGGAATGTTAGAGTGGATTTAACATGCAAAGCCTGCTCTTACACCCCAGGAATGTCTGGAATAGGCACCTTGTACCAGAACAGTGAGAAATAAATTTGTGAGACTAGCACTATCATCCCTGAAGAGCTCTGTAGTTGCACTTTGCTGTAGGTCAGATGTTACTGTAGGAATTGCTGTCAATATGAGCTGGAATCCTTAAACACAATGGGGATGACCAGATTCTGAGTTGGCAGATGCCAGGTGGCAGCACTTAATTGCCAAAGACAGGGTAGACGTGGCTATTATAATAGTCAGCAAACTCAAAGCAGGAGTCAGAATTATATGGCTCACAGAGATTTGTGCCATTGGCTATTAAATCATGGGGTACCTAGAAATACAATAGAAGGGCAGTCTACTTTATTCTTGTTCGAGCTGTATAAACAAAAGAGTTCTAGGTCAAGTGAACAGAAGTGTAACCTGAATTACAAAAACACAGAGTCACTGCCCCTTAATAAATTTCCAGACATGAGACAGTTTACAGAACCAGAGCCCCTTGAATGAAGGGGAGACCAGGTCCCTTTGGGGGAGAACCCTGTTACACTGCCACAAATTTATACTGTTAAACTTCCTCCAAGCCTTCCCCAAGGAGACTGACAGTCTTTTACCAGGGTAACTGTGCACGGGGAAAAGGAAATGATCAGCTATTTCGTGGATTATTAGAAACTGGTTCAGAAGTGACATTAATTCCAGGGGACCCAAAACATCACTCTGGTCAACTAGTCAGAGTGGGGGCTTATGGAGATCAGGTGGTCAATGGAATTTTAGCTCAGGTTCATCTCACAGTGGGTCCAGTGGGCCCCCAGACACATTCTGTAGTTATTTCCCCAGTTCCAGAATGTATAATTGGAATAGACATACTGAGCAACTGGCAGAATCCCCACATTGGCTCGCTAACTCATGCGGTGAGGGCTATTATGGTGGGAAAGGCCAAGTGGAAGCCACTAGAACTGCCTCTACCTAGCAAAATAGTAAATCAGAAGCAATACTGTATTCCTGGAGGGATTGCAGAGATTACTGCCACTCTTAAGAACTTGAAGGATTCAGGGGTGGTGATTCCCACCACATCCCCATTCAGCTCTCCTATTTGGCCTGTGCAGAAAACAGATGGGTTTTGGAGGATGACAGTGGATTATCATAAGCTCAACTAGGTGGTAACTCCAATTGCAGCTGCTGTTCCAGATGTGGTATCATTGCTTGAGCAAATCAATACATCCCCTGGTACCTGGTATGCAGCTATTGATCTGGCAAATGCTTTTTTTCTCAATAGCTATTAGTAAGGACCACCAGAAACAGTTTGCTTTCAGCTGGCAAGGTCAGCAATATACTTTCACTGTCCTACCTCAGGGGCATATCAACTCTCCAGCCCTATGTTATAATCTTATCCACAGGGACCTTGATCGTTTCTCCCTCCCACAAGACATCACACTGGTCCATTATATTGATGATATCATGTTGATTAGACCTAGTGAGCAAGAAGTAGCAACTACTCTAGACTTACTGGTAAGGCATTTGCGTGTCAGAGGATGGGAGATAAATCCAACAAAAATACAGGGGCCTTCCACCTCAATGAAATTTCTAGGTGTCCAGTGGTGTGGGGCATGTCAAGATATCCCTTCTAAGGTGAAGGATAAGTTGCTGCACCTGGCCCCTCCTATGATCAAAATGAGGCACAACAACTAGTTGGTCCCTTTGGATTTTGGTGACAACATATTCCTCATTTGGGTGTGCTACTCCAGCCCATTTATCTAGTACCAGAAAAGCTGCTAATTTTGAGTGGAGACCTGAACAAGAGGAGGCTCTGCGACAGGTCCAGGCTGCTGTACAAGCTGCTCTGCCACTTGGGCAGTATGATCCAGCAGATCCAGTGGTGCTGGAAGTGTCAGATCCAAAGAGATGCTGTCTGGAGCCTTTGGCAGGCCCCTATAGGAGAATCACAATGCAGACCCTTAGGATTCTGGAGCAAAGTCTTACCATCTGCTGCAGATAACTAATCTCCTTTTGAGAAACAGCTTTTGGCCTGCTACTGGGCCTTAGTAGAGACTGAATGCTTAACCATGGGCCACCGGCCTGAGTTGCCTATCATAAGCTGGGTGTTGTCTGAGCCACCAAGCCATAAAGTTGGGCGTGCACAGCAGCACTCTATTGTAAAATGGAAATGGTATGTATGAGATAGGGCCAGAGCAGGTCCAAAGGCATGAGGAAGTGGCCCAAATGACCATGGTCTCCGGTCCTGCCACATTACCTTCTCTTTCCCAGACCAGAGCTATGGCCTCTTGGGGAGTTCCTTACAGTGAACTGACTGAGGAAGAGAAAACTCGGGCCTGGTTTATAGATGGTTCAGCACGATATGCAGGTGCCACCCGAAAGTGGACAGCTTCAGCACTATAACCCCTTTCTGGGGTATCCTTGAAGGACAGTGGTGAGGAGTAATCCTCCCAGTGGGCAGAACTTTGAGCAGTGCACCTGGTTGTCCATCTTTGCTTGACAAGGAAGGAGAACTGGCCAGCGGTGTGATTGTATACTGACTCTTGGGCTGTTGCTAATGATTTGGCTGGATGGTCAGGGGCTTGGAAAGACCATAATTGGAAAATTGGTGACAAAGTGTTCTGGGAAGTAGTATGTGGATAGACCTTTCTGAGTGAGCTAAAAACATGAACATATTTGTGTTCCATGTGAATGTGCACCAGAGAGTGACTTTAGCAGAGGAAGGTTTTAATAATCAAGTGGATAAGATGACCCGTTCTGTGGATACCAGTCAGCCTCTTTCCCCAGCAACTCCTGTCATTGCCCAATGGGCTCATGAACAATGTGGTCATGGTGGTAGGGATGGAGGTTATGCATGGGCTCAGAAACATGGACTTCTACTCACCAAGGCTGACTTGGCTATAGCCAGTGCTGAGTGCCCAATCTGCCAGCAGCAGAGACCCACACTCAGCCCCCGATATGGCACCATTCCCTGAGGTGACCAGCCAGCTACATGGCGGCAGGTTGATTACATTGGACCACTCCCTTTATGGAAGGGGCAGTGATTTGTTCTTACTGGAATAGGCACATACTCTGGATATAGGTTTGCTTTCCCTGCATGCAAAGCTTCTGCCAAAACTACCATCCATGGGCTTACAGAATGCTTTATTCATCGTCATGGTATTCTACACAGCATTGCTTCTTATCAAGGAACACATTTCACAGCAAGTGAAGTGCAGGAATGGGCACATGCTCATGGAATTCTCTGGTCCTACCATGTTCCCCATCATCTAGAAGCAGCTGGATTGATAGACCAGTGGAATGGGCTTTTGAAAACTCAATTACAGTGCCAACTAGGTGGCAATACCTTGAAAGGCTGGGGTAATGTTCTCCAGGAAGGTATTATGCTCTGAATCAGCATCCACTGTATGGTGCTGTTTCTCCCATAGCCAGATCCATGGGTCCAGGAACCAAGGGATGGAAATGGGAGTGACACCACTCACTATTACCTGTAGTGATCCACTAGGAAAATTTTTGCTTCCTGTCCCTGGGACCCTGAGGTCTGCTGGTTTACAGGCTTTAGTTCCAAACGGGGGAGTGCTTCCACCAGGAGAAACAACAATGATTCCATTGCACTGGAATCTAAGACTGTCACCTGGTCACTTTGGGCTACTCATGCCCCTGGATAAACAAGCCAAGAAGGGGATTACATTGTTGGCTCAGGTGATTGAGCCAGGTGATTGACCCTGACTATCAGGGGGAAATAGGACTGCAACTACACAATGGAGGTAAAAAAAAGTTTTCTTGGATTATAGGTGATCCCCTAGGGTGTCTTTTAGTACTACCATGCCCTGTGATTAAAATCACTGGGAAAGTGCAACAACCTGATCCAGGCAGGGCTACCAATGTCTCTGAAACTTCAGGAATGATGGTTTGGGTCACCCCAGCAGGCAAAGAACCATGGCCAGCTGAAGTGCTTGCTGAGGGTAAAGGGAAATGGAGTGGGTAGTGGAAGAAGGTAGTGATAAACATGAACATTGACCACGTGATCAGTTACAGAAACGAGGACTGTAATGCTCATATTTACATATTCATATAATAATATGAATATAATATATTATGAATTTTGTTCATATTATACTATTTAGATTGTAAGATATCAAGTTTAAGAATGAATATTTCCCAAGGGCTTGGACCCTATTTTGCAGAGATTTAATGTGTTTCCAGTTATATGCAGGGCAGTTGACTATTATTAGGTGAAAGAAAAAAATGTGGGTTTTATTGTTTCTTATTTAGAAATTAGGTATGGTTTAAGGTGGTATGTATAGCTGCCAAGTTGACAAGGTTTGGACTGTCATCATCCATTTCATGTGTCAACTTGGCCAAGTGGTAGTACCTGTTTATCTGGTTGGGCAAGTGCTGGTCTGTCTGTTGCAATGAGGACATTTCATAGAATTAAATCATGATCACATCAGCTGCATCCACAGCTGATTCCATTTGTAATCAGCCAAGGGGAGTGTCTTCTGCAGTGAGTGCTGCTTAATTTAATCACTGGAAGCCTTTTAAGCAGGATTCACAAGAGACAGGCTCTCTTCCTGCTTCGACTGGTAAGCCTCTCCTGTGGAGTTTGTCCAGACCCTCCATCTGAATCGTCACCTTTATAGCCTGCCCTGTGGATTTTGGACTCT
The DNA here is from genome assembly GCF_023851605.1 of Tamandua tetradactyla. Classification (NCBI taxonomy): domain Eukaryota; kingdom Metazoa; phylum Chordata; class Mammalia; order Pilosa; family Myrmecophagidae; genus Tamandua; species Tamandua tetradactyla. Next base: position 99,543,489 of record NC_135328.1, on the reverse strand, counting down.
GCGTTCCCATGGTTACGTGGGACACTTTTTTTTATTATATTGATATATTTATTTATATATTTTATATATATATAATCCTCACTTTTTTTTCTTTTTTGAAAAATAACATATATACGAAAAAGCAATAAATGTCAATACACAGCAAAACAATTAGTGTAGAACAGATTTCAGAGTTTGGCATGGGCCACAATTCCACAATTTCAGGTTCTTCTAGCTGCTCCAAGACACTGGAGAGCGGGATTGGTGTTAGTTCTTTTTGGAATATTTGAAAAAATTCCCCTGTGAAGCCATCTGACCCTGGGTTTTTCTTTGTTGGAAGATTTTTGCTGATTGAATCTCTTTCCTTGTCATTGGTTTGTTGAGATCTTCTATTACTTCCTCAGTCATTGTAGCTTGTTTGAGTGTTTCCAGGAATTTGTTCATTTCATCTAAGCTGTCTAGTTTGTTGTCATATAGTTGTTTATAGCATCCTCTTATGATTTCTTTTATTTCTTCAGGATTTATGCTGATGACCCCCTCTTATTTCTGATTTTGTTTATTTGCATCCTCTCTCGTTTTGTTTGTCAGCCTTGCTAGTAATCCATCAATTTTATTGATATTCTCGAAGAACTAACTTTTGATTTTATTGATTCTTTCTATTGTCCTTTTGTTCTCACATTCATTTAACTTTGCTTGAATCTTTGTTATTTCTCTTCTTCTATTCACTTAGTGATTAGTTTGCTGTTCTTTCTGAAGTTCCTCTAGGTGAGCAGATAAGTCCTTGATTTTTACTCTTTTTTTATTAATTAAAAAAAATTAACAACAAACAAACAAAAACATTAACATATCATTCCATTCTACATCTATGATCAGTAATTCTTAATATCATTGCATAGTTGCATATTCATCATTTCTTTGAACATTTGCATAGATTTAGAAAAACAAATAAAAAGACAACAGAAAAAGAAATAAAACGATAACAGAAAAAAAAAGATTATACATACCATACCCCTACCCCTCGCTTTCATTGATAACTAGCATTTCAAACTAAATTTATTTTAACATTTGTTCCCCCTGTTATTTATTTTTATTCCATATGTTCTACTTGTCTGTTGACAAGGTAGATAAAAGGGGCATCAGACACAAGGTTTTCACAATCACACAGTCACATTGTGAAAGCTATATCATTATACAATTATCATTAAGAAACATGGCTACTGGAACACAGCTCTACATTTTCAGGCAGTTCCCTCCAGCCTCTCCACTACATCTTGAACAACAAGGTGATATCTACTTAATGCGTAAGAATAACCTCCAGGATAACCTCTCGACTCTGTTTGGAATCTCTCAGCCATTGACACTGTCTCATTTCACTCTTCCCCCTTTTAGTCAAGTAGGTTTTCTCAATCCCTTGATGCTGCGTCTCAGCTCATTCTAGGGTTTTTCTCAGTCCCTTGATGCTGAGTCTCAACTCATTCACGTGGGACACTTTTATAAATTTTATATTTGCGAGTGTTTCCTGTTGATTCTGTTTTTCTAGAGAACCCTAACTAATATATCCCTCTTGAGGATGGAAGAACTTGAATCTAGAGCCTCTGGGTAACCATCATCTGTGCTTCATGTGGTATTAAATGAATTTCCACTTGGTTCTTGGTTTCTCATTATGTCACCCAAGAAAGTCCTTTAAGTTATAATCATAAACTAACAACTAGATGGAACACAGCTACAGAAGGAATTCTACAGTCAGGGTGGGAGCTAGTCCAGATGAACTCAACGAGCATGTCCCATTCTCAGATTCTCTGTTTTTGCTGTAAAATTAGAAAGTCTGTCCTCCCATGCAGGCTGGCTAAGGAAGGACACATTCCCCTAGAGATCTGGTTAATGGAAGAACTGTTTTTCGGAATCTGACCAAGAGAGAGAAGGGAAAATAAAAACCCTAGGGTGAATCTAACTGAATTGAACTACAATGAACCTAAAAGACAGTGTTATTTGACAACCAAAACAAAAGAAAAAACATATATGATTCTTCATAGTTTTTTTACAAATTGTAATTTTTGAGACAACTGAAAAATTTTCTCTCACATTAGAGTGCCCATATTTTTGGTAATTATTATGGGCATGCTTTTATTTACATTCTTACTAATGACATGCTTTTAAAGTGCCTTAAGAAATGCCTACAGAGTGCATTAGTTTTTCCTCAGAATAAAGAAAAAGAATAGGTCAGCAGTGTGCTCTTCTGTGGAGGACTTTGAATAGCAATTGGAAAGCACTTTTAAACCCTGACAGCCAGAATTACTGAGGTAGAAATCTGCAAAAGTAAGGGCACTATTTAAAATAATTCTAAATTTATAGAAGATTTTTGTTCCCTATAAGTGCTATTTTTCTCCCACTGGCCCCAGGATTATAAACTTTGGGGACTTACAGCTGGCATTAGTAGGTAAATAAATATGAGAAGAATCACTGCTAGTTTTTATAAATAGCGGTATAAACTCTAGAAGAAGAAACGAAAATCATAATATTTCTTTTTTTTCTTGGATTTTGAAAGCTTATTTTCCAGTTCCATTCTCTCAAAGAAGTATGGCCAAATCTTAAAGAGTAAATTCACATAAACAGCCCCAATGCCAGGTGCTTCTCAGAAAGCACATGCCAAGTGAAGGAGGCATCATGATTCATTTACACATTCTGTATTTTTCAGGAGATTTTTGTTTATACAGTTTAGCTTACTGCTTTCTCTCTTGTATGTTATAATAAAATTTGTGACTCCTAATTCTTAATAGGAAGGGTGATATTTTGAAATGGAGAAATACTGATTTGAGTTTTATTTATTGGACCCCAGTAGTTGGTGTTTATATCATCCTTTAAACAAGCTAACAGTCCCTAATGTGCATCTGTCCAGAAAACAGTTCACGCCAGTGCAGTGAGAAGACCTCCATGGTGAAAATCTAAGCCAACACAGGAGATGTTTATGGCGAAAACTTGGTCATCAGCATGACTACATACATCACCACTATTTTTATGGCAGCTCACTGACCTTATATAAGTGTGTGAATTATATTTAGAATTTGCCAATTAGTTCTAGAAAAATAGTAACTTCCTCTAAAGTTCCCAGCAAAAATTTGACATAACTGGTACTTCAGAAATTGCTCTTTCCTAGACCTAGAATGACATTTAAATGCGAGTTCATGTTTGAGTCTTTCAAGTACCCAGGTTTATCTCCTTATTAAGTAACTCAGATAAAAACCTTTTCAGATGATCAGGGTAGCATTGGCTATACTGCACCAGTAATGTGCTTAAGAATTAATATTCTGAATTTGCTACCAGAGTAATTTAGGCAATAATGAAACTTAAGTCAAGTGATAAATGTTGCAACCTTGACTATACAAATTCATGATTAGGCCTTGAGTCAAACCTCTTGTAGTCATGGGTACATGTTTCGGACTTTGAGTAGCATCTCTCTAACAAAAAAAGTCTTTGTGGCTGCAATATAGTGGGAGAGAGAAAGTCGGTCAGATATAGGGGCCACTTAGCGCAGAGGCCTGTAAGGCAGGGAAAGGAATTTGGATTTAATTTTAAGCACACAGAGACCTCAAAGATCCCTGGAAGGTAAATCCATGAGGGCAGTGTGCACACTGAGAGAAGTGTTAGGAGGCTATTGTCGTGGCTCGGTTGTTAGCAGTTACATATTTGTAACCTAGGGCTGGCCATGACCTATTTTTCCTTTAAAGAATAGAAGGAAAACCTTGAAAAATATGTCCCAGTTTGACAGCAGAGAAAGGGAATTTGAAGCATTTTTAGTTTACGGCTGATGTGTATCTAAACTCAACTTCACATCTGGGTTTCTCTGTTTTTATGAAAACTTGTGCTGTAAATCATACTTTGTCTTAAAACCTTTGCTCAAAAAGCAAGTTTTGCCCATGTCCTTTATATTTTGTTGAAAAAAATTGCTGTAATTTCTTGCAGATTTGTCTTGAGTATGATTGCTCTCTAGAATTCAGAACACACCTAGCCTTCACCTGAGGTGGGTCTGATTCAGAGAAAAGTGTGAAACCAGTTCTTTTTACCTGCAGGCACCTCACCTGAGCTCTGTGGGCTGGGGGTGAGGATAGGGGTGGCTGGATTCAGCTTGCGTTGAGAGCAGTAGCAGGGAATGAACAAGGGCTCCTTTGCTCTCAAAGAAAAGTGCTGTTTTGTGGGCAATTTCTTTAATAATTTATAAGAGACAAAAATTAAAGAAATTATTGAAACTATAAAGATTGTTTCAAAATTGAATGTGTTTTTCATCTGGGCTTTGTTAAGTCTGAGCAAATTGTTTGGTGCTTTAAGAATAAGCATTATTTGCTCTTTGCATCCGATGTGTTTATCTTAAAGCATACCCTTATCCATCTTTATGCTCATCTTATGCAGTGTAACCACTCACTTAAAATTCAGTGTTTTATAAATTCATGCTGATCTTTATTAAATCGAGAGACCATTTGATTTTCATCAGAAACTGACTCAAGCTCCATAGTCTCCTACTTTGGTCTCCAGGAACTTTTTACTTCATATCGAAAATCCCTTAGAAGCAGTTTGTCAGTGTGTTCTAAATATGGATTATAAATGACAGAAAAGGAAAAAGCATTATGATGATTTATATTTTACATTTATTGTTGCTTTACATATCTAAAATTGCATTTACACCTACCCCATATAATTCTCAAGATGTCCATGTGAGAGAGATGCTGCAACACACAGAGGATAATTAGAGACATTAAAACGACCTACTCAAGGTCACAAAGCTAGAAAGAACAAAATTTTCCATTGATTTTGTTTTGAACATTGTGCAGGGTATAGGGCTCTGTTCTCCAATGTTAGGACCAACCATATGTATCCAAAGGGCTGGGCTGCCTATTAGAATGTAGGTTCCCAGGCCATCCCCAAAACCTCTGAATCAGACTCGCTAGGTTTGGAGTTCAGAGATCTGTATTTTAAAAGCATCATCCCCCACCCCCACCCCCAAGCTGAATAACTGTTATAAAGAGCAATTACCAAAACTAATCAGGGTCAGCCTTTTGCAAAATTATGAGGTTGAGAATATTTTTTTGTGAAGCATCAGCCTCCCATTCAAACCATTCAAAGTCTTGTTCTCTTCATGACATCAAGCTTGCTGCTTTCCTTCTTTAATCAAACCCACTCTGACAAGAGCATATGCAAGAGCTAAAATTACCATTCATCCATAGGATTTCTGCCTTTTAACAAAAACCTAGTTGTAAGCAAAAAAAAAAAAAAAGGAAAGGAAAGAAGGAGGGGGGGAAGGAAGGAATGAAGGATGGAAAGGAGGGAGGAAGAGAGGGAGGGAGGGAGGGAGGGAGGGAAGAAAGAAATCTATTTAGAGAAGTAGAAGAGGCATTTGGGAATAAAGGGAAAATGAGACCCTCCTTGAACCTGCAGAATCACCCTCATGTCATCTTTTTCATTACACTCTGGGATCAGTGCTAGGTTAAAAAAAAATGAGAGTAAATGGAAACATTGCAGAATCCCAATCCTCGCCTACAAGATTTAAGTTTTGAGGTGGAGCCTCTGTGAGCCTCTCTTGAACTTGCTCTTTTCTAGACTTTTCAAGCCAACTTGTCCATTTGAGCCAAAAATCATGTCAGACACTTGACCCTTCAGTGATGAAGACTGGGCCTTTCTTTCTAGTGGGGCCCTTGGATAGTCTTTGGAGAGGACCCCTGGTGGAGCCAGGGGTGTGGACACTTGAGTCATGAGGTCATTGTTCCAGAGTTCTGTTGCTGCCTGTGCTAATCACAAAGGCAATACATGCCGTTTCTATGGGCTGTCATTGCCAAAACCACAGCTGACAATGAGCTACTTTCTAAATGATTGTAGAAGGGTTTGTAGTGAGAAGTTGGGAAATCATATTTCTTATTCCTACTGAAACTTCCAGAGAGAAGTCTTTATCTTGGCAGGAGATTAGTTCATGGACTTTGGATAGGTTGTTCTCAGACCTACAGAAGAACCAATTGCAAGCAGATTTCCAAAGACTGCATGGAATAAAAAGGTATGCAGACCAGCTTTGTTTTCATTTGCACTGACCTCAGATGCTGTTGTTGTTGAATGGCTTCACAGGCCAGAAACGTGTCAATGACATAGGTTTCTGCAAACTGAAGAACCCATGAAACCTAGCCAGAGCCTACCTGTTCTTGTAGGCACAGGCATATTCATATTTATTCTCCTTTAGGGATTTAGCCCTAGGTGTTTAATTCACTTCTTTGTTTCACTTTGTAGATAGGTTTTGCTGGAGGAGATATTGGTGACCCCTGTGAGGCTGCTCTGCCTCTTACTCCTCTGAGATAAGAAACAGGTGGGCTCACTCTGGGCATCTTATTTTCATGATACGTAGCAGGAGAAGTATGGATTGAGTCAGTCCATCCCAGACCTGGATGACATCCCCACATCCCTGGGACCCACCCAGACCTACCGAATTGGAATATCAGGGGCTGAGTCCTGGTAATCTATGTTTGTTTGTTTTTTTAAAACTCCCAGGTGGTTCCAATGAATCCCATGTTTGGTGGCCAATCTATGGGGATCTGTAAGGTCCCTCTGGCTCTGATGGATAAGAAGACAGCATCTATCTTAGTTATCAGGTTGCCATTTGAAACAGTAGAACATGGTTTGTTGCTAATCTTAGCCAACATTGGGTTCCAATCACTTGCTTCTTTTCTGCTAAACCACATGGTTTATTCATTACTACAAAGCAGATTAAAGATCTTAAAACATTTGCCTAAGAAGCTTTCTGAGCCTGATTCACTCAGTTCTCCTTTTATGTTCATGTAGAATAGTCATTAGAATGGCCAATACTCATTTGGTTCTTGTGCCAGGCACTCTTCTAAGTATTTAATATTTAAAAAAAATCACTTCAGCCTCACAACTCAACATGGTGGCACAATTATTATGTACTCTTTACAGATGCAGAAACTGAGGCATGGAGAGAATAAATGGCTTGCCCAATGTCCCATGGCTAATAAGTATTGGAGGCTGGGCTTGAACCTGAGCAGGCTGACTCTAGAGTCATGTACTTACCCATGTGCTATAAAATCTCTTCATGAATGGAGTTTGTCACTGGCTTGTCTGCTCTTTATTCTGGATTTCTAGACTGGTTGACTGGTAGGATGGTTGAGGATTACTCAGTGTATCTAGTGGAGGGGTCACAGGTTTGGCAAAAAAGGTAAGTTTGGCAATTTGAGATATGGTGTGGATATTCAGAAAAATTTAGTCTCATGCTCAGAAGAGGAGACATGCCTGAAAAAAGAGGCTGGGAAGCCACTAGTACACCAAAATGGAAGACATAGTTATGGAGCAGAATGTAGAGTGCCAAGAGAATGGAAGAGAACAACCACATGGGGACTGCCTCTTTCCAGTCCAGGTAGAGGAGAAGCCACTAAGGGGCAAAGACAGAGCAGGCAGAGCAGCATCAGCAGAGCCAGTTTCAAGATATCAAGAGAACACAGGTTTTCTCAAATTAAAATCAGATAAATAATATCAAGAGGCATACTACCATAAAGTGGAAAACTAGGTGGAAATCAGGCATCAGTAACCAACATCTGTGATGTTGATGCACCAGACAACAGGATAAGGAAATAATGTCTATGTGCTATACTTACTTTCATGTTCTACTTGAAGCAATACCTGGGGAATTAGCCCTTAAGAGAATCCTACTCACATCAAGATGACTAGATAGCCAGGGAGGCAATATCTTAAAGTTTCAGGGTTATAGGAAAAAAAAAGTTTATCTCACTGGTGTCAATAACTACTATTTGGTGAGTGCTCACTATTTTTCAAACCATTTTCCTTACTGAAGCCCCATCCCCATTTAACAGATCAGGAAACTGAAGCACTGAGAGGTTATATGACTTGCCCAATACCCTACATTTAATAGAAGGCAGAGCCCAGGGTCAATCCCAGCTCCTGAGACTTCAGATTTAACCACCACAGAGTACTGCCTCATTCCGCTATCTGTCTCTGCTGCTAGTCCCAGCAGCTGCCTTCCTCTGTAGAGCCTTATTTTTGTTTGTCTGTGCAGCTCCTTGGGGTAGCCAGACAGTCCTGAGCCTGCATGCTTTCACCCTTCCCCTGCACATTCCCACATGAAGATGGAGTGGGTCTCAGGGACTGGGACAGGACTGTGGCCGCTTTTTTACCCCTGGATTTTCTCCTTGCTAGCCTTAGAAGGAAGAAATGGGGTGGTACGCTACATGATCTCTAACAAACAGTTCTCTAGGGACAACTTTCTCAGTCTCACTCCAGGCTGGATGCACCCACTTCCTTAGCTTAGCCTGGATTAATTTCATCTTCCCATTTTCTTGCCAAGAACTGGTAATACCAATTTGCAGGGTGAAATGGGGCTACAATTTATGCCAGGTTTTGTTTTGGCTTAGAGAATAATAAAAAAGCCACTAGATCATCTTTAGAAAAAAATTGCAAGCCACCAGAATGAACTACCAGATCTAATTTGGGGAGAGAGAATGAGAGGAAATTTGGTAACTAGGACCTACTTTTTCCAGAAGACAGACAGGGCTTTCAGACCAAGATGTCAAGGGAAGACTGTTTTCAGTTCAGTATTTAATTGATTGTTTTTGAGTGTTGACCGTCTTTTCCTTTTTTCCCCTAATGTTCTGCAGAATTCAGGTAAATTTTCACACAGAAGCTCAAAAACAGAATTTTAATTTTTGTTAGAGAATTTTGGTGGCTGTACAAATAAGGAGTGGAAAAATTGCTGCCAAATCAGTGTGGGCGTGCGCTTGCGCGCGCGTGTGTGTGGTTACAAATGCAGGGGCAGCCCGAGTGCCTCTGTAAATCTGAATAATTAGGTCAGAGCACATCCATGAAAATCGAAAATTGAGCAGGTGACCATGTGTCAGGTTCAAACTTTTTCATAAAAGAGGGTTTATTTTGTAAAGCAAGTAAAATTTCATCTTGGCTTTTCTGTTTGTCCTAATCCAAGTGCAGCAGAGGTGGGGCATAGGACTGTGCCTTTGAGATGATGGTTATGATTCCTTGCCTTTGCGTGGCTCTTTATGGTTGGCAGAGCCTGTCTACCTACATTGTTTTGTCTGGGTCTCAAAACATCTCTGTGAGACAGACAGAAGAGAGGTTAATAAGCTCTTCATGGGTGAGGGACTAAAGATTCAGAGAGGTTAGGCAATTTCCTCAGGGTCACGCAGCTAGTAAACAGTGGGGCTGAAATAGCAAATGTGTTTGCAGTATTATGAGTCTCATATTTCCTTTTCTAATTTATAGAGATTTCTCAAGTTGCTTCAATAGTTCTCTCAGCCTTAATGAATGACTATTGTATAATCATTTAGAGAGCATGTGTTTCTAAAGTAATGTACACATTGTGGTTACTTTTCATGAATGTAATTTTATTCTTACAGTTTTTTACAATATGATTTCCTTCTCTTCAGCACTAGATGAATTCCTTGAGAGAGGGAACTAAGACTTAAATTTCTTTTGACTTGCCTCAAATACTGTGCTTATTTCAGTGAATGTTGACTTGTGCAGTTCTGTAGTCCAATGCACATCTCAGAACCCCCAGAACCAAAATGAATTAGATTCCTGCCATCTACTGAATACTTTGCTAGCTATTCTGTAAACTGCCTCTCAAGTGACTTTCACACAGCCCATTAAGGAAGAGTTATTATCCCTGTTTTGTACATATGAAGCTCAGAGAGGTTGAGAGACCTTCCTAAAATCCCCCAGCTAGTAAATCGCAGGGTTTGGATTTGAAACTAGCTCTTCTGGCTCAAAAACGTTTGTACCTTTTCCTCTTTTAACGTATCTTAAAAACAAAGGTTGAAAATATTTTTGCAAAGAATTTCTCAGGAGAAGTCTTGAGCACTACTCTTCTCTGTGTCATGACTCCCCCCTCAGCCTGCATCCTTTTGTGACCTAGGCCGTATTACATGCTCCTCTTTCTACCTGGGATCTACCCCACCACTTCTCCTTGCCTGGTGATACTTGTCACAACCACTGCAACTGGAGATCTTGACTTACTTCAATCCCCCATTTTTGTTTATCTCTTTCCATGGAAAGTATCATATTCTTCCTTGTATAATAGTTATAAAACACCTGCCTTCACCTCCTTCCTTATTGTAAGCTTTTTGGGGGTTGGAACTTGTTCTGTGTATCAATTAACTAGTCATTGCAGCACCTGAAAAAGTGTCTCCTGCACATAGCAAGAATACACTAACTGTTGAGTGAATTAAATTGAGTCAAGTGAAGCTAAGTGGTTCCTAGGAAAGTAGCTAGGACTAGCCCAGGTGTTTCTGTTGGCCCCCATGGAAGAGTTGGAGACATGCTGGGGATGCTCTACAAAGCTATTGTCTCTGGATGACTGTTTGCCTGTCAAAGCTCTTGAGCTCTGAGCCAGTTCTTTGGACCTGTACTGACAGGACTAATCTGAGGATGACAAATTTGAAAGCATAGCATGCTGCTCTTGTCCCATTCTATCTGAGGCAGACATCACTATTCCATCATGAAATTCTTTCTACCCAGCATTCTAGGCAGTAATTACCAATCAACTGAAGTTGACATTAAAAATAGTTCTGTGTTGGTCCACCTAAGTGTGTATGAGTGTTTAAGCCGGAGGGTAAAGCGCTGGTAGGCCAGCGCTTTAACACTGCCTCCTTTGAGTACTTAATCTTTTCACTGGCAAGAAAGCAGAATTCAGAAGGATGTAGAGGAATGCTCCCAAATAGTTGGTGATTGCAGTTGCGTGGCTGAGCAGGGGGATTGGTTAGAGGGTTGGCAAGAGTGGAGGAGGTAAAGTCCCTGCCTGTTTTTGTCTCCATGATGTCCCCATATTCTCAACAACTCTTAACCTCCAGAAAATCTATATTACGATCTGGGGTGAAGTTGTTATTAAACTGAATCTTTGGCTCTTAAAGTAAGGCTATGTGTACAGGAAATAGTCCCTATGAATTTGCTGTTGATAGTAATGATCAATTCTAGGCTGGCTGCACATATACTAGATTAGATGCCATTATTGGTAATCCAGGACAGACATACTTAATTTGTACACTATACCCTCTTGGTAGTGTATAGTCTTCTACTCCTCCATCTATTTTAAGCTGTCTACTAGAATATGAACCCTAGGAGACATGAATTGTTATTTTTATTCAGCATTGTTTCACCACGCCTCCTACCCAGTACAATGGCCAGCAAGAAGCTTTTTTAAAAAGTTGTTGAATGAATAAATAGAATTGACATCTGGTTTGTTTTTATATTCATTATCAAGCCTAGACTTCACAGATGCAGTACATGGTTATTGGTTGAACTGATGTTTTAGATTAAAATCAGATCCTGTACCATGGTAGATATCACCTATTGGCACATAACAGCTAAGTAATTGATAGTTACTATTATTAGAGTATGTTTAGAAAATAGTAAAGCTAATACTGTGACATAGTATGGAAAAAAAGCCACATCCGTGATGGTGAAGGTATAGAGAAAGGTGGAAATATCAGAAAATTAGGGCTCAAAGATGGGAAAGTGTAGTTGATGGGTGACCCACTATGATCAACTATGACCAAAATCCAAGTTCTCAGTAAGGGTGGTCTTGAATTCTATTTACTTTAGGTAATTGCAGGTAATTATCCTCTAAGTCTTTATTACTGCATCCAAGAAGAAGAGGCCCCATAGGGGGGCTCTTGTGTAGGTAAAGGTATTTATAGATTTTCCTTTGTACCCTCTTTCCCCTGTTTATGTTCAAGTAGCATGTAGGAAATACGGTCTTTATGTCTGTCAATGCCTTAAATAAGACTTGTCCAAGTGACAGTCCCTTTTTTCTTCCCTATCTGTCATCATTCTATGAATTTTCTTTTTAGCTGTTTTGATATCTGAGTAATAGCAGTGAATATTTCATAGAGTGACTATTCTGCTTTCTGCTCCACTTGTCCCCTTTCCTTTTAAGTAATTTGATGCTGTTACAGATTCAAAAATGTCTTTCAGTTAAAAAAAGAATAAACCAGATGGATTAAGATGTACCTAATCTTGCGTGAATGTATTAGTTCATTCCTGTAGCAGTTTGCACCTTAGTAAACACATCTATTTTTTAGTACTGAGCTTGCAGCCAACAATGTTCACCACTGTAATTAAAAAGATTTTGTGATTTATTTTCCAAATACAGTACTAAATGTTCTTGGGGGAATACCACTGCATTTAAAAAAGGTGAGTTGTAGGGTAATTTACAATATCACGTTCTTCCAATTAAGTAAGTGCGATTATCTATTGTGAGCAGAGGAGACTAAAAATAGTATGTGTGGCCTTTTTCTGCCTCTATTACCTTGTTAGCTCCAATATTTTCTATACCTAATATAATAATAACAACTAACATTTGTTTAGCTTTTATTATATGTCAGGCTAAGTGTTTCACATGTATAACTTCATAACTATCCTATGAAGGGGCTATTGGTATTGTCCCCATATTACAGATAAGAAATCTAAGGCCAAGAAACTTGTCAGAAAATTTGTTCAAGGGTGATGTGATGGTGGCTCAGTGGCAGAATTTTTGCCTGCCATGCCGGAGACCTGGGTTCGGTTCCCAGTGCCTGCCCATGTAAAAATAAATAAATAAAAATAAAAAGAAACTTGTTTAAGCCAAACCTCCAGTCAGAGACAATGTGAGATTAGTAGGTTATTGAATTTTGATTGGTATTGAGTTGAATCTGTAGATCAGTTTGGGGAGAATTGACGTCTTATCCACATTTAACCTACCTGTCCACGAGCAGGGAGTGTCTTTCTACCTATCTAGATATTCTTTGATTTCTTTTAGCAATGTTATGTAGTTTTCAGTGTACAGGTCCTTTATGTCCCTAGTTAAGTTCATTTCTAGATACTTGATTATTTTAGTTGCTGTTTTGAATAGAGTTTTTTCCTTAATTGACTCCTCAATTGGGTAATTGCTTGTGTATAGAAACATGACTAATTTTTGAACATTAATCTTATATCCCACCACCCTGCTGAATTTTTTAGCTCAAGAAGCTTTTTCATAGATTCCTCAGGATTTTCCAAGTATAGTATCATGTCATCTGCAAATAATGAAAGTTTTATTTTTTCTTTTCTGATTTGGATGCTTTTTATTTCTTTTTCTTGTCTGATGCTCTAGCTAGAACTTCTAGTACAATGTTGAATAATAGTGGTGACAGCAGGCATCCTTGACTTGTTCTTGATCTTAGGGGGAAGGCTTTCAGTACCTCTCCATTGAATATGATGCCTTCTATGGGTTTTTCATATATGCCCTTTATCATATTGAGGAAGTTCCCTTTGATTCCTACCTTTTGAAGTGTTTTCATCAGAAAGGATGTTGAATTTTGTTGGATGCTTTTTTAGCATCAATCAAGATTTCAATTTGTTAATGTGCTATATTACATTCATTGATTTTTTTGTGTTGAACCACCCTTGCATTCCTGGTACAAACCATACTTCGTTGTGGTGCATAGTCCTTTTAATGTGTCATTGGATTCAATTTGCTAATATTTTGTTGAGAATTTTTGTATCTATCTTCATAAGGTAGATTGGACTTTAGTTTTCCTTTCTTATACTATCTTTACCCTGTTTTGGTATTAGAGTGATGTTAATTTCATAAAATGAGTTAGGTAGTGTTCTTTTTTCCTCAATGTTTTAGAAAAGTTTGAGCAGAATTGGTGTTCTTTTTGGAATGCTTGATAAAATTCCTCTGTGAAGCCATCTGGCCCTGGGCTTTTCTTTGTAGGAAGAATTTTGATAATTGATTGAATTCTTATTTGTAATTGATTTGTTGAGATCTTCTGTTTATTCTTGAGTCAGTGTAGCTTATTCATATGTTTTTAGGAATTTGTCTGTTTCATTTAAATTGCCAAGTTTGTTGGCATATAGCTGTTCATAGTATCCTCTTATTAATTTTTTATTTCTTCAGGGTCCATGGTAATGACCCCCCTCTCATTTCTCATCTCTGTTTTTTATTTTGTTAGCCTAGCTAGGGGTCCATCAATTTTATTGATTTTCTCAAAGAACCAACCTTTGGTTTTATTGATTCTTTCTATTTTCCTTTTGTTTTCCAAATTCACTTAGTTCAGCTTTAATCTTTATTGTTTCTCTTCTTCTATTTGCTTTCGGGTTACTTTGCTGTTTTTTGACAAGTTCCTCCTGGTGAGCAGTTGTGGTAGTTAGATTCAGTTGTCAAGTTGGCCAGGTGAAGCACCTAGTTCTGTTGCTGGGGACATGAGCCAATGGTACGTGAACATCATCTGTTGCTGATTACGTCTGCAGTCGGCTAGAAGGCGTGCCTGCTGCAGTGAATGACATTTGACTTAATTGGTTGGTGTTTAAATGAGAGAGCGCAACATAGCACACCCCAAGCAGCTTGGCATACTTTATCTCAGCACTCACAACTCAGCCCAGGCCTTTGGAGATGCAGAAAGGAATCACCCCAGGGAAGGTTGTTGGAACCCAGAGGCCTGGGGAGAAGACCAGCATAGATTACCCTGAGCCTTCCCATGTAAGAAAGGACCTCAGTTGAAACTTAGCTGCCCTTCCTCTGAAGAACTAATGAAATAAATCCCCTTTTATTAAAAGCCAATCCATCTCTAGTGTGTTGCATTCCAGCAGCCTAGCAAGCTAGAACAGCAGTTAAGTCCTTGAGTTTTGCTCTTTCCCTTTTTTTTTTTCGCATGGGCAGGCACTGGGAATCGAACCCGGGTCTCCAGCATGGCAGGTGAGAACTCTGCCTGCTGAGCCACCGTGGCCCACCTTTCTTATTTTTTAATGTAATCCTTTAAGGCAATAAATTTTCCTCTCAGCAATGCCTTTGCTGTATCCCATGAGTTCTGATAAGTTGTATTCTCATTTTCATTAGTCTCCAGATAGTTACTCATTTTTCTAGCAATTTCTTCTTTGACCCACTGGTTATTTAAGAATGCGTTATTTAATCTCCATATATTTGTGAAAGTTCTGGTTCTTTGGTGGTTATTGATTTGCAGCTTCATTACATTATGATCAGAGAAAGTGCTTTGAATAATTTCAGTCTTTTAAAGTTTATAATGACCTATTTTGTGCTCCAGCATATGATCTACCCTGGAGAACATTCCATGAGCCCTAGAGAAAAATATATATCCTGGTGTTTTGGGGTATAATAATCTATATATATCCGTTAGGTCTAATTCATTTATCAAATTAAGTTCCCTATTTCCTTGTTGATCTTCTATCTGGTTGTTTTATCTATAAAGGAGAGTGGTGAATGAAGTCTCCCATTATTATTGTTGAAACGTCTATTTCTCCCTTCTGTTTTCCCAGTGTTTGCCTTATATATTTTAGAGCTCCTTGATTGGCAGCACAGCATTTATGATTGTTATTTCTTCTTGGTGAATTGCCCCTTTTATTAATATTCGTGTCCTTCTTTGCTTCTTATGATGTCTTTATTTGAAGGTCTATTTTTCTGATATTAGTATAGCTACTCCTGTTTTCTTTTAATTACAGCTTGCATGGAACATCTTTTCCCATCCTTTCACTTTCAATCTATTTGTATTCTTGGGTCTACAATGAGTCTCTTGTAAGCAGCATATAGCTGGATCATATTTCTTAATCCATTCTGCCAATCTGTATCTTTTAATTGGTGAATTTTAGTCCATTAACAATCAAGGTTATTATTGTAAAGGCATTTCTTGAATCTGCCATCTTATCCTTTGGATTTTATTTCTCAGATCTGTATGTTCTTTTAACTCTTTCTCTTTTTATCCTTTAAGTTACCCTTTCTGGTACTCTTCAATTCTGTGCCCTCCTCCAGACCTCTCCCTCCTGACATTTTTTTTTTCAGCAAAGAACTCCATCTAGTATTTCTTATAGGGCTGGTCTCTCGTTGACAAATTCTCTCAGAATTTGTTGTCTGTGACCCATCTGGAAGTTGTAGGTTTCTGGAGCCATTTGTTCTTTTCTGCTTTCAAAATCAATTGTCCTGTCCTCTAGTTTGCTTATTCTTTCTTCTGCCTCTTCAAATCTGCTGTTGTCTGTCTCTAGTATATTTGTCACTTGGTATACAGCATTTTTTATCTTTCGTCTTTGTCATATCTGCTATTTTTCTATTTATTCTTTCAAATTCTTCTTTGTGTTCTTCTACTGTCTTCTTTATCTCCTTTATGTCATTAGCCAACCCACTAAATTTATTTAGTAGAGTTGTCTGAACATTTTTGATTAGTTGTTCCAAAGTCTGTGTCTCCTCCGGTGTTGTAATTTGGTCATTAGGCTGTGTTGTCTGCATCTCCATATACTTTGTGATTTTCTGTTTCCTTTGAGGCATGTAATTATCTTGATAGGGTTACTTTGGAAGTTGATTTCCTTCAGTAGTTGTGCTGATTTGAAATGATGTATGGACCCTAGAAAAGCCATGTTTTAATCCTAATCCCATTTTGTACAGCAGCCATTTCTTCTAATCCCTATTCAGTATTGAATGCTTGAAACTGTAATTAGATCATATCCCTGGAGATGTGATTTAATCAAGAGTGATTAAACTGGATTAGCTGGAGGTGTGTCTCCACCCATTTGGGTGGGTCTTGATAAGTTTCTGACATCCTATAAAAGAGGAAACATTTTGGAGAATGACAGAGATTCACAGAGAGCAGAGAATGGCATAGCCACGAGAAGCAGAGTCCTCCAGCCAGTGACCTTTGGAGATGAAGAAGGAAAATGCCTCCTGGGAGCTTCATGAAACAGGGAGCCAGGAAAAGAAGCTAGCAGATGATGCCATGTTTGCCATATGCCCTTCTGTATGAGAGAGGAACCCTGACCGTGTTCACCATGTGCCTTTCCAGATGAGAGAGAAACTGTGACTGTTTGCCGTGTGCCTGCTCACTTGAGAGAGAAACCCTGAAATTCATCGACTTTCTTGAACCAAGGTATCTTTCCCTGGATGCCTTAGATTGGACATTTCTAAAGACTTGCTTTAGTTGGAACATTTTCTCAGCCTTAGAACGGTAAACTAGCAACTTATTAAATTCTCCTATTTAAAAGCCATTCTGTTTCTGGTATATGGCATTCTGGCAGCTAGCAAACTAGAAGAGTAGTCTAAAGTTTTGTATTTGCATGATGGGCATGGAGCAGGATGCGGGGCTTGGGGTGGCACACAGTGGTGCATTGGCTGGTTATAGTAGAGGTGACATGGGGAAGGGGTGCAGCTCGAGCAGGCCTCAGAGCCCAAGAGCAGGGTAAAGCATGGGGTCCACTGAGGAACAGGGTGGGTGTGCAGGTAGGGTGCAGGTTCATGCATGGAGTGTGGAAGTTGGGGCATGGGTTGGGAGGCAGGGCACTGGTGTGTGTGTGCATGGAGGGCAAGGGTTGCAGGTGCTAGGGTGGGTCAAGGTGCAAGTATGCATCTGTGTGGGGTGGGTGGGTCGGTGGAGGGAGTGCGGGGACGCAAATGTGAGCATGCTTGGGACAGGGCACAGGTGCATGTTGCGGTGGGGAGGGTCGTGGGTTGGGGGAGGAGCTCTGGTGGGGGAAGGGCCTTGGGCCGCAGGGGTGGGACAGCACATGGGGGTGTGGTACGTTGAAGGAACACGGCTTGTCTTACTTCCTAGTCCCCTTCAGGGCAGGAAAACTCTTCATATGCTTTTGTATCACTTGTTTTATTGTCCCCTCATCACCATGAGTCACTTCTTTTAGGAAGCAGCATGGTACGTGTACAGGCAAGGACTTTAATTGGACAGTGCTGGATTCAAAACCCAAATTCCCTATGTGAACCTTGTTTAACTGCTCTGAGCATCTGTTTCTTTATCTGGAAATATAAGTTATACAATAAAGCCCACCTCATAGAGTTCTCGGGAAGTTTATTCCAAGTAACAGGTGTTGTGTCCCTATCCCAGTGCCTGCTGGTCTGCAGTAGTAGCTGATGCTTTCTAGTCTCCGCCTCTCCCCTCTCCCCTCTGTCTTCTCTCCTGCTCCACTGCACCACAATGTGCCTGCCTTGGTTTTTATTAATTAAAAGCAATTCTTAGCTAATGGACAGAGGGCAAGAAGTCCCCTTTGGGCTGTACTGATGTTCTTGAGAAAGGTCAGTCCATTTGTTTGCATATAAGTGTTGGTTTTTTTTCCTCAAAGCAAGATGGATATGAAATCTAGTGAGTATGACTGTGGATTCTCCGTGTGGAGGTTTACTAAGCCTCCTTCAACCTCCAGGAACTGGGGACATTGGCTATGTTTCTTATGCTACATGAGTTCTCATTGAGAATTTTATTCATTAACTCATTGAATAAACATAGGTTAAGTGCTGTCCATGTGCTAGGTACCATGCTAAGGGTTAGGAATATTACGGTTGACAAAAACTCATTGACTTCACGGAGCTCATAATTCTAGTGAAACTCACTTAATGATAATTTGAAAATGAATTAACTGAAGGCTTGCTCTGGACTCTGGATGACTGCTTTGGAAGTAAGCTCTGCTGTGAGTTTCAGTGCCCATGGTGGTGTGGGTATCTGTTAATGTCCTTGTACCAACTGGTTCTTCTTTTACAGTGACTCAAGGAGAGAGATGAATTTTATCATGAATGGTGCCTTCCAGCCGAGGAAAGGCCAAGTATCGAAATAGGGCAGTGTTTGTGATCATGAAAGCTGCATGTAGAGTCTGATTAAGAAAAAGTGGCTGGAGAATGGAGTCATCACACAGCAAACAATAGAATAGGGAGGCCAAGCTCTAAAGAATTGGAAATTTAATTTCCATAATATATTACATATAGATTAATTAATGTGATTCATTTGGATTTTATTGGCTTTATGAGTTTGTTTGTATTATCAGTTATAAATTCGTTCTGATTTTATAGCTATATAAGATATTCAAACATGAGTTTGTTCTCTCATAATCATATTTTTTAGTGAGCCCTAGGGAGGCCTAAGATAATTTTATATTATCTTATTTTTTCACTGCAAAGGAGGTCAGTACCATTACTCAGGTACAGAAACATTATTCCAGAGAAAGCCTCTCTACAGATAAAGACCCTTTGGAAATATGAGCAGTTTAGCAAAAACTAGTTAAAGTCCTGATTTATCAGAAAAATAAGAAAGAGCCACAAGGAAAGCTGTTACTGTTTTTACTGAAAAAATCATTGTGTTATGCTTTGCAGCTGTGAGCTTTGTTTTTATGTCAGTCATGACTGAATTGTCCTCCTTTTAAGTATTTCTCTTTAATTCTTTTAAAAGAAAGAAATTACACTAGTCTCCTTCTTCCTTGCCATGCATCCCCACTTACTCACACATGCACACACACACATACATGCAAATGCCCACCTTTAACCTCTTCTAACCTGTCCTCATCATTTAATTACTTTGGACCTATCCTCATTATGAATGTCTCTGTACAGAGTTGCAAGAGATACTTTAAAATAGTTTTTAATATTTGGAGTAACTTGAGTCTATCCAGGGAGCATTAAAGAAAAGTCGTAAGGGATTATCTTTTTATAACAATGAGCATTTCCTACCATGTAAAATAGCAAAATCTGATCTCCTCTTCTCCACTGCGGGCTCCAGGGTGGGGCAGTGGAGGCCATGTGTCTCCCTCTGTCTGTCTGGCACTGACCAGGTTTTTGTCTTCTGTCGGATCTTAGGCCTTTTTCACTCCCAAAAGTTTCTCAATTGGATGATATGTTACAGGATTGCTCAAGTTATGTAAAACATTTGGCTTTATGGTCCTACTAGACAAAGAAGCTGATTCACTGACTCTCAGAGAATCACTAATTCTCCTCATTCACTTACTCTTAACTATAAACCTATGTTTGAAGGTATGCATTAAGAAATGTTTATGTATAAAGATATGGTGATATTCAAGTACTTGTGGGTAATGTTTCACGTGTAGACTACAGCAAATCTATATAGAACAGCAGGGAGGGATCTGTCAGTTTGAAGCAGTGATTGAGCTTCAGCAAAGTTTTGTAACATGAGCTGTTTCAATAAACAAGGTGTTTCAAATTCAAGAGGAAAAATCCTACAAATCCTATTATAATGAACTCCTAAAATTTATAAACATACTTCCTTTTAAAAACTTAAAATAAAAAATTACATTATCATGTTCTGCCTAAAACAAATGTTATCGTTGACTGGAGCTCACAGGTTTGGGTTGTAGCTTGCTATTTCGGATGATGATGCCACCTTTGTTGGAAACCTATTATTTTGATATTAAATCTGGGGTCTTACACCAGTGACTGGGCTCAGAGGAGTATTCCTGATGTTAAGACATGTGGATAAGAAATGAGAAAACACCTTCTCATTATTCTGGAACTAACCGTGCAGTTGGACCACAGACCAGGCTACCCATTAGCCCTTGTCTCTGGTTCTTTAACTATTTGCTTTGATCCTCAAAACCCTTCCAGAAGGACTAGGAGGAAGAGAGGAGGGGGAAATTCCTGTGCATTGGTTTTCTAGGGAAAAAAAAAATTTGATAAGAAAGATGATTGAATCTGTTTTGCTTGTTTCCTATGCCACCTTTTGTGTGGGGCGGGTTGGGGAAGGAGGAATTGGGTTATCTTTTTCTGATTTTAGACTGAGCATGTTCTATTTTTTGCATATATTTCCATATCACTAAATATGTATTTTTCTTGTATTATGAAATGCATGTAGTTGCTAAATTAAAAACTCCTTTAAGCCAGACTCATTGCCTATTTTGTTTACCAGTTTGTCCCTCAGTGCCTAAAAGAGGACCTAGTGCTGAACAGGTGCTCAGAAGTAATAAGAATGAATGAATGCCACCGAGATGGAAAGTAGATTAGTGGTTGCCAGGAGCTGGGAGAAGAGGAAATGTGAAACGACTGTTAATGGGCACAGGATATTTTTTTTGAGGGTGATGAAAATGTGCTGGAATTAGAGATGATGGTTGACAGCCTTATGAATATACTGAAAAACATTGAACTGTACATTTTTAAAGGGTAGATTTTCTGGAATGTTAATTATATCTCAATTCTTTAAATTGTAGAAAAAGAATGAATAAGTGAATAAAATGTAAGCCTAACACATAATTGGTGTTTAATTGATGTATCTTTTGGATGAATGAATGATTGGTTTTCCATACCAAAATAGTCTAAATAAGTGCTGCTATCACATCATGGTTTATATGTCACCAGTTGTATGGCTTGATGACATGATCTGATTAAAAACATTTGGGTTTACGAAGTTTGGGGTTTACTGTGTGGGGCTTGGGCACTGTTTGGGATAAGAGGGAGTTGGAACACTTTGGAAAATATAAGAATCTCCCTAGGAAAGTAGTTTGTGAGTCAGAGATATAGTAGCTGCCCATCTGTTGAAATTGTTTGATTCTAGCTGCTTATCTGTTGAAATTGTTTTTTAACCATACATTTAACTACCAAAGGGGACTGAAGAGTGAGGCTTTTGAATATTTTTTCTTTAATATTGGAGGAAAGAGACCTCTGTCAGAGGTAGTTTCATTTCAGACCTTTCCAATTCTTTTATTCTATGCTCTTGTTAAATCAGCTTAAAGTCCCTATGGATCTGTTACTCTTCAGAGAGCAAAATCTGTCAAAACAGATTAATGCCATCACCCTGGAAACATCTGGCTGTACTGTGACAACTGATCTGGAAGGATTTATCAGAATTCATGTAATTTAGCCACTTAATAGTTGCTAACAGCTGGTTATATATTCATTCAAGTCAGCAAAGGCAGGTTTCAGAGGTAGGGATAGTTTTATGCTTTCTTTAGCACTAGGTCATGTAGAACTCTGTAAGAAAAATCTCACTATACTTCAGGCAATTTTCCTGTATTCTATTTTCTCTGAAGTAAGAGAGATGAAATTAGCTTGAAAAGAGTGTTTACTGTTATATGAATATTAAATACTATCATTTTATTGCATCTGAAGAATTATCTTCTGAGAAATGAGAAACTGACCTCCTGCTCAAAATTGGAGTTTAAGACTCTTTGGATTTGGGAATATATTAAGTTATGCTTGAAACTTTTTTTGAAAAGTGAATATTCTATTTTGTTCACATTAACTAATGATCTCAGTAGTGCACATCTATTTTTGTTGTTAAAATTTGTAAATGTGCTACACATACTGTTGAACTGTAATCAACTTTTATTTTTGTAATCTAAAGTTATAACAAAGATACCTGATTATTTATGTAGTTATACAGTTTTACTATTGCTAGTGTTAAGCATTTATGATTTTTTTTAACCATACATTAGGAAGTGTACTATGCTCTGTATACTATCTCATTTAATCCTCAGAGCAACCATCTGAGATGAAAGATGGGTTAATATTCCTATTTCACAGGTGAGGAAACCTGTCCAAAGTTGCACATAGCTGATAGGTAGATCTGAAGTCAGACTGTGACTGCTTTCTCACAAAGGGCTTCCATTCAACTCTTCTTGGATTGACACGAAAACCCTGCCAACCTCATTTCACAGATGAAGAAGCTAAGACTCAGAGTTACACAGTTAGTAAGAGAAAGAAGCAGGACTTGAGTTCAGGTCTTCTGACCCTAAGATCTAGTGCTCTTTCTATAGAATCACTTATTCCCATAATATGAATCCCCTATTCAGTGGTAACTATGGGTGGCCACTGCCTGTACTTTTCCTGCCTTTCTTTGCATTTCCACGAAGAAGGCAGAAAGGTCCTCATTTTTATGGTAGCCACAGTTGTGAAATCTTCCCTTTTCCTGGCCATTACCAGGGAGTCAGCAGGTAAGAAGGGGGAGCATAGCAGCTGCTTCTCTGAGACAAACCTGCATCCATGTGGGAGAGCTTTGGTCTGGTTTCCTGGGGGGTGAGGTGAAGGCTACAAGGAGGTTCACAGAAATGCCACCAGGCAAAGGGAACCTTTGACCTGTCTTGGAACAATCTTTCAAAAGACTCACAAGGCCCTAGAAAAGAAGCTCACATTGGTTTTCTGACTGATCTCCCCTGCCTAGTGAGCATACTGGTTCTTAACATTTTGGAGGACACTGATATCTTTAGAGCAGTGGTTCTCAAACTTGAGCGTGCATCAGCATTACCTGCAGGGATGGTTAACAGTACAGATCACTGGGCGGCACCCCAGGGTCTCTGACTCTGGAGGCCTGGCTCATGCCTGAGAATCTGCATCTGTAACAACTGCCCAGGTGAGGCTGCTGCTGCTGGTCTGGAGACTACACTTAGAGAATCACAGTATTGGAGAATTTGGTGAAAGCTCAGCACTTTTTCCTCAGACAGATACCACGTTAATAGCGGGTATCATGAATTCTCAAATTCCAGCCAGCTGGTTTAAGAGTGCTAGTAAGTGGTTTGGCACTGAAGGGGAATTCATGAAAGTGTAAGTTCCTGAAGAGTTTGAAGTTGGTTTGCTGAGTCAGTTAGGAACAGAACATATGACATTGTGGGAAAGGGCTCCTGGAGGATCTGGAGGAGACAGTGGCTGTTGTGAGTGTGTTGTACAAAATGCTTAAAAGACATTTTTAGTATTTACAGAGTTGCTATAGGCTATGGCTAAACACTTCTTAAAATATTGACAGAATAAAATGTAGTTCTCTAATATATGCATTTGATATTTAGACTAGTTTTGACGAGATTTTTAGTCACTCTAAAAAAGAGTGGAATATAGACTAAAATAGAATTTGAAATAAATCAAGTTAGAAAACCTGATATTTGGGCCTTAGAGAGCCCCCCCTACTTGTCCACTATAGCTTGAAGTCTATTTCTTGATGTCCTGTAGGCCCAAGGCACTGCATTGAGGCTACTCTAGATACATGTAGCCCTTTTTAGAAAGGGGAATCTTGTTCCTAGATCTTAGAAGAACCCTGTTCTCTTGAAGGCTCTTAGGCAGAGCTGAGTTTTAGGCTCCCCAACCTCACCCGTTTATTTATTCATTCAATAAGTAGTCCTTCAGCACACATGACATACCAGACCCTGTTCAAGGTGCAAGACCTGGAGGGGAGCTACCCTCGCTGTGCTCGCCTGTGCCCCCTCGTGCTGCAGCTTCCATCTGAGACCAGAAGTCAAGCAAGACCTGCGTCCTTTGTTTACCTGGCATACCCAGGGGGTGAGATGTGCTGCATCAAGTAGATTTCCCAGATGATGATGAAGCCTAAGACCTTAAATGTCTTTTAAAACTTTTAACCATGTTGATGGGAATCTTTCTATAATATATTAGTCCCTTCATGCCTTAAGCAGAATGTGTCAAGCGTAATTTAACCTTTTCTCAATAACCAAGGTCTGTGTTGCACTGTAAATATTGATTGGCTCCTCCACTAAATGGCCCTGAGCTGCCACCACTCTTTCAGCTGTCACTTTTCAAGGTGTCTTCACACTTCCTTCTGATCTGCTCTGTGAAGAACTAAGGAAAAATCCGATATCCAAACTGTAAACCAGCTGACTGGGCTGAGGATAGATTGTGGCAGAAGACAGATCAGATTGTGTCCTTCAGTATCTGCTCTCTACTTCTAGATGGATCAGATTCCCAAGATGTAGGTGGGAGCATGGCCACCCATATTAGAGAAGACTATGTTTCCCAGACTGTCTTCAGCCACGTGTAGCCAACACAACGAAGTTCTAGCCAATGAGACTGAAACTGACAGCAGCTTCTGGGAGGTGTTCTCAGGAAATATTGTGTATATCCTTCTCCCTTCTTCTAGCTTGGAACACTGAGGTGATGGCTGGAGTGTCACCTTGGACCATAAGGATTAGGAAGACACATTTAGGAAGGTAGAAAAAGCTTGAAACAGTCCAGTCCCACATAACTGGAACTAATTTGGGTTTTTTTATGTGAAAAAGAATTAAGTGTATATCTCGTTAATTCCCTGTGAGTTTGTGCTTAGTTACTTATAGTTAAACCGTCACTGTAACTAATAAAGATAAATTTGATGTAGGAATTCAGATGCCTGAAAAATAAAAAGCTTCCATATCAGTGATTTAAAAAATATGTATCGTCATCAGAACCCCAAATATAAATAGAAAAGAGGGAAGCTGCTGTGATTGAGTGGAGGTACCCAGAGTCCCATTAGTTCAGCTTTCCCTTCCCTCTACCGGGGCTCTGACACACCCCAGATGAAGTTGCTGCAGAACATAGTTTAGATATGAGTTGCTGCAGAACATAGTTTAGAAACTGATGTGCATGAACTTAAGGTCCCTTCCAGAGTTTAGGTTCTGGGAGATAAAGGTGGTTGCTGAGCTCACCTTGGGATGTCTCCTCACTTATCACCAAACCAGTGGATCAGGTATCTAACCTCAGTGTAGAAATGGCTAGGTTTAGCCAGAGGCTGATGAATTTCTAGAAACTTCAACCATCCAAAAATAATTTGTGAACCCAGAAATAAACAAAAAGTGCCCTTCAATAGGAAGGGAAGTAGTATGCATGCAACTTAAAATCTTTATTGTATGATTGACATGAGCTGCCCCCAGACTGCAGCCAAATGATTGAAAATAGCATACGAATTAGAGATCCAGTAATATTTCTATTTATTTATTTATTTTGCATGGGTAGGCACCGGGAATTGGACCCGGGTCCCTGGCACAGCAGGAAAAAACTCTGCCACTGAGCCACCATTGCCAGCCCAATATTTCTTTTTTTAAAAAATATTTTTATTGTAAACCTTAACAAACTATGCAAACATTCTTGACATACAAACGCTCTATACATGGTGTATAATTAGTGGCTCACAATATCATCACATAGTTGTGTATTCATCACCGTGATCATTTTTTTGAACATTTGCATCTCTCCAGCAAAAGAAATAAGAAAGAAAACAGAAAAAACTCATACATACCATACCCCTTCAGTAATATTTCTTGAGAAAGTGACATAGCCCTGAGCACTAGAGAACAGGTTAAATTAGATCATCTCAGAGGTCTTTGCCATTCTAACAAACTATGATTCCATTAATTACCAGGAATGCAGAAGTTGGAAACTAGGTAGGTTTTTTTCATTATGCTTTGAAGTCCTCCATAAGCACAGATTCCCATGGAAACCAAGTAGAAGAGGGAAGAAAGGAGATGGAAAATATTAAATACCAAATATTTCTTTGGCTTACTACCTGCTTGATGGTTAATGGTAGATCTCAAGCCTGAGCACTCAGTGGCAGCCTTTGTATGAATTTTGTTAATAATGTTAATAATAGTTGTCATTAATTGCATGTTTACTTCATGCCAGGCTTTGTACTAAGTATATAATAACACATTTCTCAGTTAATTTTTACAACTAAATTGTAGTAATTATCCTGTCCACAGGTGAGGGAATTCAAGTCCAGAGCAGTTAGGTAACTCACCTCACCACATAGTAACAGGAAAACATCATTTTGGTCTCTTGTCAGACTCAAAGCTTGTGCTCTTCAGAACTGCTTGTCCACCAGAAAATATTATATGATTGCTTTGGGTAATGCGTGCTCATCAGAAAAGAACTGAAAGTGTTAGATGGAAAGTGTTTCAGAACTCTTTGGGATACCAGTTTGATGAGTTTTTCCTATTCGTGTTTTGTTCACCAGAAAACCCAATCATATTATCATACGGAGTACTCATTTTGTTATATGTTATTACAATCTCCCAGCATAAGATAATCCTATAATATAATCATGTTATTGTCTCCAATCATATTTTATTCACCACCACCACCCTGCCTCTATAATGTTATCCAAATAATTTTATGTCATTCTCCCTCATCTTTTTTTCTCACCCCTGATTTTTCTCACATTTCTTGGTTTACATTTCTTCTGATCATTTGTCCATGGGAAACAGTAATCCAGATAGATAAGGAGGACTGTTCATATAAGGGCTAGGATGAATGGGCACCCGAGCACTTGCTTGTACGCCCTTGTCCCTTATGACTCAAAATGTGGTCTGCAGACAGCAGAATCACCTGGGAGCTTAATGAAAGTGCAAACTCTCTGACACTGCCCCGGCAATGAAATCAGAATCAGCATTTTAAAGACTCTCATGTAATTTTAGGCACATTAAGGTTTGAGAAACAGTGTTCTTGTCCATTGCTGTAGCCATAATGTGGCACAGATAATCCCAAAGACAAGGGAAAATCCAAAAGCCAAGGGGGTACGATGGGCAGAACCAACAGGAAGAAGATCCTATGGTCCAGCTTAGGAACGTGAGAAGGAAAAGGCCAAGACTTTCCCCAACATAAATAAAGAAACTCTATTTTTTCTTTACTGTGAACTCTAGCACCAGAAGATCTAACACCTCCTTTGCTATGCAAATACAATAAAAATATATTTAGTCTAACTTAAAACTATAGAAAGTTAAGTAAAAATTGGATAATAAATGTCGTGAAGGTCATTTAGGCAGTCATTTAAGAGAACTTGAATGAACAAAGTTATTTTCGTAAGTAATGAGTTCTTTGGAAATGAAAAGAGCTGATAAAGAAAAAGGTTTCCTTTTTGAAAGGTTACTTTGTATTTTGTTTATTTACTTAATTTTTTTTTTTAATCCTAGCCCTGTTATCCATTTTGGCTTTCATTGGAGTCAATATGAAAGTGAAAATATTGACCTCATCTGAAATTTCCTTTCAGCAAATGGTCAAACCTTTGTTTTCATCTCCATTATTTTCTAAACTGGTACATAGAAATAATGTTTGTGCTTTAGGCATATGCTAGCAACTTTAGCCTCCAGTACTTTCCTGATCCATGTATTACATCTGCTCTCTCCTTACACATGAATGTCAGCTCTTTACCCTCTCAGGGTCCCTTTCACATTCTTTTGGTTGCTTGTTGACAGTTGTTTGATAATTCTTTCGTTATAATTCTTTAAAGAATTTTCGGCTGCTTGTAATTGGATGAGATCTAAGCCAGTGAGATATCATAACTCTGCATTTCTCCTATCAAAGCAACCCCGTATTATGTACTGATAATATATCAGTGGTGTGACTAGTATAAATACCAGTTCTAGAAGAAGAAATGTCATGCTTTCTGGAGATTATAAATGACAAAGATAAGTGCAGGTATATTTATATCAGCTTCCAAATATTCTGATAAGAAGAAAGAAATGCAGTTTTTTATTTGACTTAAATGTGTGAATTTTTTAAATTTAATAAAAATTAATACTTAACTTTTTAAAATTAAAAATGCAGACTCTTGGGCTTTATATTTTAAAAACATTATCTTTGGAAATATTATGGAGGAATAGACACTTTAATGTCAAAGGTTTGTTTCTTCTAACAGTTATAATACTCTGCAATATTTGAATGACTAGTAAGTTTCTGTTCTAGTTTGCTAACTGCCAGAATGCGATATTCCAGAAACGCTCAGCTTGTAAATGGGGGAATTTATTAAGTTGCTAGTTTACAATTCTAAGGCCATGAAAATTAAATTAAATTAACTTTTTTTTTTTTTTACATGGGTAGGCACTGGAAATCGAACCCAGGTCTCTGGCATGACAGGTGAGAACTCTGCCACTGAGCCACCGTTGCCCACCCTAATTTTAATTACATTTAATTAATTTTTAATTCTAATTAAAATTACAGCAAGTCTATAAAAATGTCCAAATTAAGGCACCAACAAGAGGTTACCTTCACTCAAGAAAGGCCGTTGACGTTCAGGTTTCTGTCTCAACTGGAAAGGCACATGGCGAACATGGTGGCATTTACTAGCTTCTCTCCAGGCCTCTTGCTACCTGAAGCTCCCCCAAAGGTGTTCTCCTTCTTCATCTCCAACGGTCGCTGGCTAGTGGACTCTTCCTCCTGGCTCCGTTCTACAAAGGGACTCTCTCCCAAATGTTTCCTCTTTTAAAGCATTCCAGTAAACTAATCAAGACCCACATGGAATGGGTGGAGTCACATCTCCCTTTATTCAAAAGTTCATAGCTACAAGTGGGCAAGCCACATCTCTGTGGAGATAATCTAATCACATGCTGAATAGGGTTTAAGAGAAATGATTCCTCCCACAAAATTGGATTAGGATTAAGCCGTGGCTTTTCTGGGGTACATAAATCCTTTCAAACCAGCACAGTTTCATATGTGGCATTTTATAGCACTTTTTGGGTGCATAATCCTTTATCATTTTACTTCATTTAATTTGATAAAATGCCGGAACATTCCTATGTATATATATATATATAAATGCTCAGTTCCTGTTAATGTACTATAGTCATATTTACAGTTCACTTTTTAGGTTCAGGACAGTTTTATTCTTAGCAATATTAGGAAACACTTACATAAGAAACCACTTTCTTTGGCACTGAAATAATGGGCTTTGTGACCCGTAAACATGAAGACGTCATAAAATATTGTGCCTATAAGACGTGGAGACTTCAGTTTTCTATTCTGCATTCTAATAGGGGTAGTTTATGTAAATAACTGTCTAATTATCCAAAATGAGGAACGTACCTACAAAAAACATCACTCTTACGAGGAAGAAAACATAACTCAGAATAGATTTTGTAAAATGGACTAGAGCAGTGCTCAAATAAGGTGAGAACTGGGCATTGTTATTAAAACACCCAACACATCAAAGTCAATTTGTACCAAGGATCTGGCATACATATGTTGACTACTTGTGTTTTGGGCACTCAAAAGAAGTGGCAGACATGGCCCTTGGCCTTGAGGATATATTTAATCAAAGAGGCTGGACATCCTATACATTAAGACATTTAAGGGCATACGTAAACTGTGTGTTTTTGAAAGTATAAATTCTTATTCCACTGGAAGAGTTTTGTACTGATTGTCGGCCCAGGAATCTGAAGAAGACTAGATGAAGAAAAAACATAAAACTAAAGCGAAGAAAAAGTTAAAAAAGAAAAAAAAAAGGCGCATAGAGGGAGAGGGAGCTGTGGTTTCCTTGAAAACATTAGGACTTTAAAAGGGATGCTCTGCCTTGAAAACAGTTAGCATCATGAGTTTAATGGGCAGTGCATTCTTGCCCTCTGAGAGTCCTGCTCCTGCTTTAGGAGGGCAGCAAGGCAAATTTTCACCTCCTCTTACAGTTTCCGATAGATGGAATCATGGCAACAATTTTCTTCACGCATCTGCTCAGGTTTGATTTGGCAAAAAAAGTTTCAGGGAAAAGCCATTAGCTTTCTCTAAGGATTTTGATATAACTATCGAGTTTGGAAGCAGATCTGGAGACTAAAACATGCAGGATATTCTGCATTGCCCTTTAGCTGCTGTCTGCATGGCGCTCGGGGAGCAGGAACCACTGGCATAGGGCCGGAGTCACGTCACATGCTCCCACCCACCCCACCCTACCCCACTCCCACCCCCGCCCACTTCCACCCCCACCCCCACCGCAGAAGCCAGGAATGAGAAGCCAGGAAAGCACAGCGTATGCGCTTGTCCAGAAAGACTGAAACAATTAGTAGACATTAGAGCAGGATTCTCTGTCTGGAAATTGAGTGTGATTATTTCTCCTTCATTGTGTGCAGCATCCCTTTGAGATCATTTGGAGAGGGATTTTGTCAGATTGGAGAATTGTGATTAATGGTGAAGGCCTTGTGGAGCCAGCCTTGAGGAATTCATTATCCTCAGTTGCTTTCCCATCTGCGTGCTGGCACGGATTGCTCGGTGCTGGAGCTGAGAGACCTTCAGAGCTGTGAGCTGGTCCACCCCCTTATTTTAGCTGATGAACAAATAGACCCAGGAAAGGTAAAGGGCTTATTCCACAGCGCATAGGAAGTTGGCCCAAAGCCAGGACCAGAACTGAGGTCACCTGAGTCCACAGGATACTGTTGTCCAGCTAACACAATGCCACTCTGTCGGCCACTCAATTCAACAGCTATTTATTGAACTTTACTATAGCTGCCAGAAACAGGGCGAATCACCCACATGGGGGATGGGGAAGTTATGAGATGGGCAAAACGTGGTCTCTCCATGAGAAGCTCATAGTCTGGGAGGGAGGGAGACAGATTACCACACTGATAATATTTCTGGTCATTTTTTTTTTCATAAAAAGAATGAGCACAGATATACACAAAGGAAGTGCACATGGCCCAGCCTAAGAGTTTTGGAGGAGTTTCCATTTGAGCTAAGGTTTATAGGCTTGGCAAGGGTGAGTCCAGGAAACAAAGGCAGAAAGCATAGTCCAGAAGAGAGAGCAGCCTGCACTTTCCCTACCAAACCAATTCTCTGTGGTCCTTGTTGGGGGTTGAATTGTATCACCAAAAAAGATATATTCAAATCCTAATCCTGGTACCTGGGAAAGGATGACCTTATTTGGAAATAGATTCTTTGCATTGGAGTCAAGTTAAGATGAGGTCTTACTAGTTTAGGGTGAGCCTGAATCCAATGACCGATGTCCTTATAAGAGGAGACACGGAGAGAAACACACACTGAGGGAAGATGCCCAGGTTAAGGCAGAGGCAGAAATTGGAGTGCCAATGCCTTGATTTCAGACTTTCAGTCTCCAGAACTGTGAGGGAGTAAATTTAAGCCACCTAGTTTGTGGTGTTTTGTTAAGCAGCCCTAGGAAACTAATGGAGCTCTATTGAGAAGCAGTGTGGCCTACACCTTTAATTCAGGAAGCTCATTTCTCTCAAAATTTGGGCAGAAGGTGCGGTGAGTATTTTGAATTATTTTTTCTATTTCTTTGAGTGGGAAATTGATCTTAAATGTTTGGAAAGCGAGAAATAGAAAAACCAGTCCCAGTTTGAATTGCTTGAATTTTATTCAGTCCAGATCACAGATATTCCTGCTCATGATTTGGCTCTGTTTGGAAGCTCCCTGACCCTTTTTGAGGTCACAAAAATGAATTAATCCAAATTCACAGAATGAGTTTTAGCTTTAATGCCCCAAAGACTACAGGAACCTTAAAGATTGAAAACATTATAAAAGCTGTATGCTAAGACACCCCCTGCCCCCAGTTTCTGGTGAGTTCATGCCCAAATCTTCTCATGATGTACCACACACTCCCATCGGTATTGTGTCTGAGTACCTATAAAAGAGGAAGATGAACCAGTGGATTGGAATCCTTTTGATATTTGGAATAAAGGAATAAGGAGGCAAAAGTGTAGAGATAAGAGAATTGGAGTGGAATCTTTCTGTGTTTTGGCCTAGCCTCTTATGTTAGTTGGCCCTTTCCTATGAGCAATGGAACGAAGCAACAAACAGTAGTTGATCAACTTCTAAGTGTGGAGCTTTGTGTTAAGTGTTTTGGGGATATGAGGAATGAAAAAATACTGTCCTTCCCCCTCATGCATCTTATATTCTAGTTTGGGAGCTATGACACATTTTGTGACAAGGGCTTCTGCCATAGAAGGTCAAATCTAGTTATTTATTAAGTAGTCATGTTACTCTTGGCAAGTTCCCCTTCTACATCTGAGCTTTAGTTTCCTTGACTTGTAAAATGGGACACTAGTTGACAGAGTTGTAGTGAGATTAAATTATTTAATCTCTGCAAAGCACCTAGCATAATGCCTGACATATAACACATGCTCAGTAAATACTCACAGGCATCACTATCATTGTCACTGTTTAGAGACACAGCTGTGTGGTGGTATCTACATTGACATCTCCACGTGGGTGTTGAACATGTCCAAGGTGAAAGGTCTAATTATTTTCCTCCCAAAGTGGTTCTTTTCTCATCTTTACCATATGATTAAATGACATTACCATTTATCCAAAGACTTAGGAGACATCATTTTTCCTCTTCCTTAATATCCAACCAACCAGGATGTTTTGTCTGTGCTACCTCCAAAATATATCATGAATCTGTCCACTTATTTTCCATCTCTGCTGCCACCACTCATGCCTAGAATATTAGACACTTCCATTCTCCCACTGTCGCTAAGCTCCAGTAACACTGGCCTCCTTTCTGTTCTGACGACATGATAAGCCCCTCTGTGTCTCAGGGTCTTTTCACTAGCTGTTCCATTTACTAGGAGTGTTCTTTCTTCCACCCTTTACCCAATGACTTCTTCCATTGCAAATCAGGTTCCTGTTCAAATATCATCCCCACAGAGGGGCCTTACCTGACACCATCCCCACTCCATCCGCTGCCCCTCAGTTTCTTGTGTCACAGTACTCTGTTTTGTTCCTTCTAAGACTATCCCAAAGTTTGCTGTAAAGGGAGAAGTAGGTATTGGGGATCTCATATTTTTTGGGAGGGGCTAACATTATTTCTGCTAATATTCCTTTACCTGGAGTTTATTCTCAAAGACCCAACCTAACTGCAAGGGAGGCAGGAAAGGCAGTCTTCTTGTGTACTCAGGAAGAGGAAGTAGTGTGGTGCGCACTTGTCATTAATTCTGCCACAGCTCATGTAACTGAGAGTGCAAGTATGTCGCTCGATCTAGATACTCAGTGACACCACAATCCAGTTTTCCTCTCTCCATCTCTGTATTCTCTTCTAGGTTGTCCACAGTCTCAGACAGGCTCTCCTCTCACTGAAGCAAGATGGCTGCAGAGGCTCCAATCCTTACTGCCATGCGTGGTAAATAGTGAGAGTCTCTTTTCCATAAGTCACAGTGGAGTGTTACTGACTTTGATTGGGTCACCTTTCCATCACAGGTCTGATTACTGTGACCAAGAGAATGTGACCTATTGATTATCTTAGACCAGTGTTGTGTTTTCCACCCTTGGATTTGAGGAAAGAAAGTGAGACATTTGAACCACAGTGGACCAAGATTGGGTTAGGGGTAGGTCATGAAAGAGTTCTTAGAGGAAGTAGGATGAGATAATACCAATCACACATAAAAAAAAAAGTCGAACATCCACTACAACTTACAGCTCATAAGATTTATTGTACAATCTACAATTCTAAATACTCCCCAACTTAGTTCATCTCAGGATCAATAGGCCGCATTTTTTGAAATTTTTTCCTTTTCTATACATTCAGCAGCAGTGGTCTTTACCAGAAGTACATGTTCTGTCACAACTTCTTTTGGAAGTACATGGAATCTATTGGTTCTTTGCTTTGTCTTGTTTAAGCCTGAATTTTTTACTGACTAAGGATGGATCTAAGTGTTTTGAGCTGTTAGTTGTAATGGGCAGCCAGTATTTCCCTTATATCACCCCACCTCTGATTAGTTTATGGAGATTGCAGTAATAGCTCACAACAAGGCTGAGGGTAAGATTGAGTGGCTGAAGTAAGAAAAACGTCATCAGAGAGAGGAACTTAGGAGTAATAGTGTTAGTGGGATCACCTACACATATGTTAAAATCAACCAGAATTATGACGGCAGGGAAGGAATGAGGACCCAATGAATGAGGTTGGATGACCCAGAGATTGCTGGATGATGAAACAATGAGGTGAAGTGGGTGATGAATAGTCTAACAAGGTGAGTGTCAAAGCTGACAGAACAAGAAGAGAATGGTGTGGAAACAGCAATGAGGAGTATATAAGACACTAACTGTAGCCCTGGATACAGGAAAACAAAGGCAGTGGTAAAGAAAATCAGATACCATTTGAGAACCCTACATAGGAAACAGTGCTGTCCTGGGAACACCAGGTTGTGGTTCTACAAAGATGAAGAGAATGTTCGGTGATTTATTTTCACATCCTCTATCCAGAAACCAATTTATCAGTTATGGGTTGAATCAACCAGAGGCCACATTCTGTTGAGGAAGTTCATTCAACAAATACTTGTTGGGACCAAACAGTGGTCCAGGCCCTGTTGAGCAGATATAGCATGAGTAAAGCAGACACAGTGCCTGCCTTCAGGGAGTTTACAATCAGATAAATATAAAAATAGAAATTTTGACAATAAAAAGAGATGTGCAAATGTTCTGAGCATAAAATAGGGAGATCTGATTCTGGGATGATTCTGTGTGGGTGCGGGGTGGAGTTGACAATCTGGACACTCCTACTTGGTACTGTAATGGCGAAGTTCTAAAAGTATACTGGTCTGTCTTCTTAGTGGTCATGGCACATGGGTGTGGTGTTGAGTGATAACTCCAACTGCTTGTACCAGCAGAAATCCCGTCGAGCAACCACAATGAGGGTTTAGGAGCTCCATGAAAACAGAGGAAGGTCATGGGTCAGATAATCAGTGATTGTGGCTACATTCTACAGAGCAGGCATATACATCCATGAGCAGTTTAGAGACAGGCCCACCTT
Source organism: Tamandua tetradactyla (assembly GCF_023851605.1). Lineage (NCBI taxonomy): Eukaryota > Metazoa > Chordata > Mammalia > Pilosa > Myrmecophagidae > Tamandua > Tamandua tetradactyla. The sequence continues at coordinate 99,508,552 of NC_135328.1, read as the reverse complement.
AGAAAATGCTGGGAAAGACTGCCTACAGGAAGGACATCCCATGCCTAGGATAAATGAGAAACTGGATTTGGATTTCTGGGACATCATGAGCAGGAGAAAGGCAAGTAGTCTCCATCCTAGGAGTTCTGTAGTGCTCAGCAGGTGACCAAAATGGGCTTTGGTATAGAGATTAAGGTGGGAATCCAGTCACCAGAAGTGGGTCATCAGTTGGCAACCAAATCTCATGAACAAGAAGGAGACCCACTTTTCAGAGCACAAGTATAGGTCAGCAATGGTCAGGAGTCCCTGGATGTCCAAGCAGAGCTCTAGATATCCCATCAGTGGTCAGAACTAAGATCTGGGGACCTGGCTGGGCTGAACCTGTAGCTGGGGATCAGATGGCATCTTTGGGGCCAGGGGAGAGATGCAGAAACTGGGGACCAAAGTCAGGGCTGGATCAACCTCTCACGTGCTCCCCTTCTCTCCAGGGTACTTTTTTTCTAGGCCAGCTTCTGACCCTGGCAGGAATGGAGGAAGGTGGCATACACCCCTTCCCTTGTGCCCCAGGCTCTTCTCTTCATCTCTTCTACTTTCATTCACAGTATCCTAGCAGAAGATTGGGGTCAAGTAGTTGAGTTAGCAGGGCTAGCTGTGAATGTTGAATGTTGGTTCATTAACCATTTTATTCTTTAAATCTTTCCCTTATGCTTTTAGTATTTTAAGGAGCAAATGACTTTGCAAGGGCAAATTTATTAATTAGATATGGTATTGTGATCCTGTGACATAATACTATGTATTTACTTGTTTGTTGCCAACCTCACCTAAAAGATTATCAGCTCTTCAAGGGCAAGAACTTTGTCTTGTTCATTGCTGAGTCCTAGAACAGTATTCATCGTGTAGTAGAAACTCAACATGTTTGTTGAGTGAACTAATGTGAATAACTGAATAAGCAAGTGAATATTCAATTTTAGTGGACTTGGATAACTCTATTCTGTCCATAGATACATATAATGAAATAATTCACAGTTTTAAACTAGGTATCAAAAAGCTCCTCTGAATATCTATAGACAAATGATGACTAATTCATCCTGGATAATAAGTGATCATTCCTTTATTTTCTTGACTATTCCAAGAGTAATTCAGAGTTTAAAGTTGATTCAAACTTTGGCCCTTTCCTACAAGAGAAGAAATGTGAGGTTTGCTTTTTTGTACCTATAATCAATGCATAATGGATTTTACTTCATGGAAAGGGTATTATTTCCTCTTTAAAATGGACCCAGAGTAAAGTTTGCTAAATGTATTGAGTGTTTACTGTGTGCCTACACTACTCTACTAAGCCTTTTATGTGTATCAATTTATCTCTCTAACAGTTTCATGTGGAATTATTTTTACTGTTCTCCTTTTACATGTGAAGAAATTGAGATAGTAATCTGAAGTTAAGTAACTTGCCAGAGGTTACACTGATGGGGACTAGAGGAATCAGGAGCATTGTTAACCACTAGGATCTACAGCTTGTGTGGTACTCTGGTAAACATCACACAAGCCTTCATTTATTTATTTATTTGGCATGGGCAGGCTCTGGGAATTGAACCCGGGTCTCCAGCTCAGCAGGCGAGAATTCTTGCCACTGAGCCAATATTGTACCACCCATTCTTCATTTATTGAGTGGATAGAGGGTGAATATATTATTGACTGAATACAGAGTGATAAGACATATTGTCACGTCATAGGTTTCTTGCGAGGATCAAATATGTTGGATTCATGTAAAACACTTAAAACAGTCTCTGGCACATGGTAAGCACTCAGCCTTACCGTCGTCATCCACCACCACCACTATCCTTTAGAACTCAACAGATTTGTCTAGAAACCAGCATGGATGAATAATATTTGTTGAGTTTTTATTGGGGCTCAGTCAGTATTTTCTTTCACTGGCAGAAGTTGGAAGAGAGACCTCCGTGACATTAAATGAAGTTTTTTAGCAAACACATAAGAAGGGAGTGTGACTCACTGCTGGAGAGATTGCAGATCTTAGCCAGTCTTCAACTAAACTGATAGGAAACTATTTTTAAAAGCAGAAAGAAAATGGCTGACATACATTCAACACTTACTGGGTGCTGAACTCTGTACTAAACACTCCACATGGATTACTCCCTTGAATCCTCATTGTAGACCTTCAAGAGTAGGCACGCTTGCCCACATTTGGGAGATGAAGAGGAGGAAGCTAAGTGCTTCCCAGTGCTCCTCAGCTGGCTGGTGCACACACTACAGAGTGATTCAGCAATACCACACACCACAAACGACATCGGGATAGTTCATTAGGTGGGAGGAGGTCAGTCATGAAAATCGCTGCTAGCTAAGGCTTTCTATGAAGCTCAAAGCCTAGTTAGAATGGAAACCCTGGTAATTTTTTAAACTACATAATTAGAAATCTCTTTTAAGGTGATTTTTTTTTCTCTTTTAAATCCCATTCACATGCTGGGTAATTTTCTTGAGCTAGCTCTAATAGCACCATTTTAGTATAATTACTTGAGATATAGAAGCTTAAGAGAGAATTCTAAGAACAGTGTCTGGTTGATGATATTTTGTAGTGCAGTAATAGATTTTTTTTTTTTTAAATCCCAGTTGTCAAAACCTTTACTACCCAGAATTTCTATATTGGCTGTTGTATATTTATTCATCCATTTGCTTCTTCATTCATTTACTCATTCACTCATTCATTCATTCAGCAAATATATATTGTGAGCTAAGGCAGGATCTGTTGTAAGTAAAATGACAGATTACAACTTGCATGGATCTTACCTTACTTCTTTGTCTGAAGGAGTAGGGATAGTAAGCTATGGCAGGAAAAAAATTCTAAGTTCCCATTTAGGAGAAGGAACCTTCTCTGGTGGGGCTGGTGAACTGAGGAAAACAACCTGAGTAGGAAGAAAAAGCCATTGGGGCATAAAAGAGAGGGTTCCAAAGGAGAGGGTGGGACACACGTGTGGTTTGTCCCCCATTTTACCAGGAAGGAAACTAAGCTAGAAGGGATCGGGGAGGTGGAATAGGAAGTCACATTGAGCCAGAGGAGAGAGTAGCAGGTGGCTTCCCTACAGTCTGCAAGTTTAGATATTCCTTTATCTCAGACTCTCTAAGCGGTCTTCACATGGGCTTCTGTGGATATGCTCACTTCACTGGAAATATTCAAATGAAAGGACAGACTTCAATTTTCTAAATAAAAGTTTGTTTAGGCTTAGCTTGATCGGCTGTGGTATCATCATCTCCTAGTCTAATTCTGGAGGGTGGAGAGTACCCAGTCCTGGTAATAGGAGGGCCGTTGGAGCTTCAGTGGAAGTAGGTTGGAAAGTGCAAGGTTTCACTTCTTTGTTTGGGTCCCTGCAATGCCTAAAAGGGAAGTGTTGGAGATTGAATCATATCCCCCACAAGAGGCCTGTTTTGGGTTCCAACCTCTGGTCCTGTGTGTGTGAATCCATTTGTAAATAGGACCTCTGAAGATGTTATTAGTTAAGGTGTGCCCAAACTGAAGGAGGGTGGGCCTCAATCCAATTTGGCTGAAGTCCTTATAAGCAGAGGGAAGTGGAAACAGAAAGAGAAGTCACAGGTGAAGCAAGAAGATAGAAGTCAACAGAACCCAGAAGAAAAAGAAGATGCTGCCAAGTACATTGTCGTATGATAGAAAAGCTAAGGACCCAAGGATCACTTGCAGCCAGGCACAAAAATGCCACAGTCTTCAGGGAGAAAGTATTGTCTTAATGATGCCTTCTTTTTGAACTTCTCCTAACCTCAAAACCATGAGCCAAGAACTTCCCATTGTTTAAGCCAACCCATCAGATGGTATTTGTTTTAACAGCTAGAAAACTAAAACAGGGAATTTAGCTACTGAAGACTCTCACACTGCTGCTTATCTTACATTGTATCTGATCATTTGAAATCAGAAAACAAATTCGCTTGCTAGGTTAGCTTCAGATGGTCACTTAGAACAGACAGATTTGTAGGCTAAAAATGTAGCTTCTCCTTTCCTACTTAGGTAAATCTTTTGGCAATCTGTAAAGAAAGAACCTCAGACCCTGTTTTTTAAAACTTCTTTGTATAATACTATAACATATATACAAAGCAAAGAAAGAAAAAAGCAATATTTTCAAAGCACTCTTCAACAAGTAGCTACAGGACAGATCTCAGAGTTTGTAATGGGCTACCATATGATCCTCTCAGTTTTCATTCTAGCTGCTCCAGAATATAGGAGGCTAAAAGGCATAAATATTTTTTAACCATCACAATTGAGTTTTCTTTTTTGTAAAAAATAAATATATACAAGAGAGCAATACATTTCAAAGCACAGCACCACAATTAGTTGTAGAACAGATTTCAGAGTTTAGCATGGGTTACAATTCTACAATTTTTTTTTTTTTTTTTTTTTTTTTTTTGCATGGGCAGGCACTGGGAATTGAACCAGGGTGTCCAGCATGGCAGATGAGAACTCTGCCTGCTGAGCCACCGTGGCCCACCTCAATTTTAGAATTTTACTTCTAGCTTCTCTAAGATACTGGAGACTAAAAGAAATACCAATTTAATGATTCAGCAGTCATATTCGTTTGTTAATTCCTGTCTTCTCTGTATAACTCCACTATCATCTTTGATCTTTCTATCCCTCTCTTTAAGGGTGTTTGGGCTATGGCTGTTCTAACTTTTTCATGTTGGAAAGGTCTGTCACTAATAAGGGGTAGAGAGATGAAACTATCTGATGTTCTGGAGAGGCTGGGCCCTCTAGGTTTCAGGACTTATCTGGTCCAGGGACCCATATGGAGGTTCTAGGATTCTGAAAAGTTATTCTAGTGCATGGAACCCTTGTGGAATCTTATATATTGCCCTTGGTGTTCTTTAGGATTGGCTGGAATGTCACTGGTTGGTGTTTGGCAGGTTATGATAGGTAGCAATATCTAACTGAAGCTTGCCTAAGAGCAACCTCCAGAGTAGCCTCTTAATTCTATTTGAATTCTCTCTGCCACTGATACACTTCTTTTCACCCTTTTGGCCAGGATGTAATTGTTGATTCTACAGTGTCAGGACCAGACTCATCCTTGGGAGTCACCATGCCACCAGGGAGAATTTCACCCCTGGGTGCCATGTCCCATGTAGTGAGGAGGGCAATGATTTCACTTTCAGAGTTGGGCTTAGAGAGAGCAAGGCCACATCTGAGCAACAAAAGAGGTCTTCCAGAAGTAACTCTTAGGCATACATATAGGTAGGCTAAACTTCTCTGCTACCTACATAAGTTTCATAAGAGTAAGCCTCAAAATCAAGGGCATGGGCTATTGATTTGGGTGTCCCTAAAGTTTGACACAATATTAGGGATTCCCTGATGATCAGACCCTTTTTAAGAGTAATATTGAGCAATAGCACATTTTATCTGCTCATGAAAAGTTATTGTAGTCATGAGGACACTCACATATTGACCTCAACCAGGACTCCTTTGACAAACCAACTAGAGCACACTGGGCTATGATCTCCATTTCACAGATCACTGTCAGCCTCCCCACCATGCCCTCACTAAATCTCTGGGAAGCCAGGTTCTTGTCTTTAACCCCAAATTCCCCTCAAGTAAACTAGGGCTCAGTGAGTCAGGTGACTTGACCAGTGTCACATAGCTGAGAGGTAACAAAGTTAGGATTCGAATTCAGATCTCTTGATCTCCAGCACAGTATTGCTCTTGCTATACCCTGCTCATTCTCAAGAGTGGCATCAGGAAGGAATATTCTTGCTACAGAGTCCTTCCTCCACTGTTAAATGTTTATTGCATGTCTATTTTTCTAGCCCAGGTATGTCTCTGCCTTTAAAACATTTTTAGTGTGGAAACCTATATGCAACACAAAAATTCTCATTTTAACCTCTTGCGTGTTTACAATTCAGTGACATCAATTATATTTACAGTGTTTTACATACACAGTGTAATGGATGTTTCACCACCATCCATTACCACAACTTTTTCATCACTCCAAATAAAAACCCTGCACCCATTAAGCAATAATTTGCCATAACCCCTCCCCCATTTCCAAATCTACTTTCTCTTTCTATGAATTTGGTTATTCTAGATATATCATGTAAATGAAATCATATGGTCACATAATATTTGTCCTGTCATGCCTGGTCTCTGCCTTCTTTTCCTGAAATCATTTTCAGAAGGCAAAATATGAGAGCCCCCGAAGAGTTGAAATTTCATGCAATCAGCTCCCCCTCACCTGCGGGCAGATTTCGCTAACAGAACAGTTTGTCCCCTTGCACTACTTTTTTGAAAGAGTCAAGACTCTTATTTTTTCATACCCTCAGCTAAGTGAGGCAAGGTAAGCTTTCTGGATGTCCCAAGGTAAATGTCAGGGATGTTTTCTCAGTGCATCTCACAGACCGATCTTATTTTTACTTGTAACAGAAATAACAGCTGTGGCTATGCTACCATATAATTCAGAGGTGAGGAAATTGTGAAGCAGGATGAGGGAAATATACATTTTGACACTCTTTCATTGACTGATACCATTTATGTCGCCTTTTGTGAGCCTGAATTTGATTTATGTCAGACGTACCAGTAAATTACAGTGTCAGAAAAGGGTACTGAAAATGACGCCGTTTGGAGAGCATATCAGTGGGGTTGCTGATTGGAGCCATCTTTCATCTCTGTCACCTGCTGCTCAGGAAAAAGAGTGGCTATAAATTGAATAAGATATCGGAAGCTCATTGAGGTGTGTCAGAGATGGATCCAGTTCAGAATACCCACCAGAATCTGAAAAAGCAATTAAGCTATTCAGTTTAGGGACAACTGTTCAGCTCCTATTGGGTCTTCATTATACTATTAACTGTTTGAGAACAACCTTGCAGAGGCTGCCCAGGTGGAACTGAGAGGGACATGTGAGGTTTCCATAGTGGGGAACAGCAGTTATTTTACGTAGCCTGTAGAATTCTGTAGGCTCAATCAGTATGTGTCATGTGGAAAACTGTTCAGTGGAGTGAAAAGCATTTCATGCTTTTGGTTTTTCAAAGGAGGCCTGTCAGCAGGTTTCCTAGGGCAAAAAATAGCTGTGTTATAGTCGCACTTCACTAAGAGAGCTGTCCAATCAAATCATGTCGTAAAATCATGTCGTACCACTGTGAGGAGGAATTTAGGGCTTCCCTAGAATGATGGGACATGAATCATTGTCATTACGATTTGTCACCATAGACCAGGTGGATTAGCATGCCCATTGGCATATTGATTCTTTCTTTAACTTTTAAAGGTAGTGATGTATATACAACTCAAAATTTCCCATTTTAGCCACTTTCTAGTAGACAGTTCAGTGGTATTAATTACATTCCAATATTGTGCTACCGTCACCAATATTCATTACCCAAAATCTTTTCGTTGCCCCAAACAGAAACTCTGTACCCATTATGCAATAGCTCCTCATTCCCCTTACACCCAGTCCCTAGTGTGATGTGTATATATATATATATATATATATATATATATATATATATATATATATATATATATATAATATGCTCATTTTTATTCAGCCATAAGAAGAAATGAAGTTCTGATATATGCTGCAACATGGATGAACCCTGAAGGTATATTGAGTTTTACCTTTTGGGAAAAGTCCATCTTCCTTTCTCAGTGCCTACACTCTGTCCTAAGTTGGGGCAGAGTGGGGGTTGCTCTGGTGCGGTGGTCAATATGAAGGTTGCTAGGGTTTAATTCAACATAAAGGGAGCACTATTTATTAAGTATACACTCTGTACTGGGCGTTGTGCAAGAAGTTTCTACACTGTGTGCCTTTGGCAGACATTTGCTAATTGAAAACAGCACTCTCCCATTAAGCCTAAATGCAGACTCGGGATCCCTGTAAGAAGGCTCCTGTCAGCCTTAATCAAACAAAGGGGTTTGACATGCGAAATAACTCCCACGTGCCATACAGGCATTTAAAATGATTTTGAGAAGGACGGAGACCATGGCTTCCCATCTCCTCACTTTTGCGTATTCACTGCTCAGTAAAGATTTGTTGTTAAATGAGGACTTGCATTTTGAGAATCTGAGAATGGCACCTGTAGGCAGATGTGGGTTTAAATTTATTTTTTTAAGGAAGTGCGAAATCCATATGGGACTACAGGTAACCATAGCTCTGAGTCAGAGGCTCACGGATACAGTTGGGTGTGCACTGATATAAAAGCCACTCCTGTGGCTAATTGCCTTTTGAGAAATGGGATTAAATGAGCAAGAATCATAATCATATTTGATCTGCTCCCAAATTGGCTTCTCTCGTTTTTTCTCCTCTTCCTTCCTCCTCCCCCAACCCCTCGCTCACCTCTCCCTTTCTATCTTATTTTAGTTATGACATATTTACAGGAGTCAGGCAATGCACATTCATTGAGGTCCACCACTTAGCCTGAGCTGGTTTGACAAGATGCTTAAGAGTCAGGCTGCCTGGGTTTGATTTCCCTCTCCTTTTACTGACTGTGTGACTTTGGCCTCATTACTTCTCAAAACAATATCCTCAGCTGTAGACAGGACTGATTCATTGGTTATTGTGGGTGAAAACTGATGTTAGTATTACATATGTGAATATGAAATGTACCCCTGCTTACACTCTAATTGAAGAATTGCATTAGTATAAAAATAAGTGAAAATGAAAAATAGATATGCCTTGTCCAGTTGAAATTCTAGTAAAGCAGATTTGGGTATGATGGTGTCTATTATGTAGCTATGGTGGGTGATGACTCAGTCATGGTCAGGACTTAGCATTGTCCTTAGGATGCTAGGCTGCAGGTGCAGCCCAGTGGCATTTGTGCAGCTTTGTACATTATCAGCAGAACAGGCGGTGAGGTGTATAGAGTGTGCAATGCTGCTGCTGGTCCCAGGCATTGAGGGGAAGGGGAGAGACGCTTAATACTGGCCTGCATGCTGACAAACACTGAGTCTTCTGAATCTTGGGATTATTTTAACTCATTGAAATTACTTGCTTACTGCTGGAACTCTGTTCCCTCATCCTCTTTTATCCATTAGAAGAATAACTTTCTATTATGCAGTTCTTAATAGTCCGGTTTCTTATTCATTCATTCATTCAATAGTTATTTACTTGGTGCTAGGTGCTGATAATTGCTTTTGTGTACAGTGATATATACAGCAAGCAGAGTCCCCACCTTCACAGAGTTGTATACTTAAAAATTTGTTAAGTTCTGCTAAACTTGAAATGCAGAGATCGTATTGTGGCTGGCAGACTGTGATTGCAAAACTGGACTGTAAAGACAAAAAGCAGACAAGCAGAGATGGCACCAGTGTTGGCCAGTCCAGGGGAAAGGGACACCCTGCTCTCCCTGCTCCCTTAAAATCCACCACATCTTCACTGGCCACCCTTTAAATAATAATATTCCTAGAAATAGACAATCGATTTCCCAGTCTTTGTAAAGTATGAAAAAAGGCACTTTTAGGAACTTTGCTATTTTTTATTTAAAGCATATGTAATAATGCTTTAAATAAATAAGTAAAAATACTGAGCTTACTATATAAATATATATATAGCTTCAAGAATAGTCCCTTAAACTTCTCCCTTCCAGCCAGACTGCCACCTCAGAGCCCCTCTACAGAAATGCCATATAGACTTTAGAGAAAGGAGAAACCAGCGAATGTGAGAAAATGTTGGGAAAGCCTCCAGCAGGGGATGGACATTGAGCTGAGCCTCAAAAGGTGATTAGAGTCTTGACCCTGGAGCCCCCTGGCTTGCTGTCCATAATCAGCGTGCGCTCCAGAAAGCAAACCACAGTGTGTGGGACCGGGGGCTTTGGCTTGCATTCGTAAAATCCGGGAGGACACAAAAGCTTTAGTGGTTGGATTCTGGGGTCTAGTATGAGGAGTAGCGAGCACCCAGGGAATGCTGAGAATACTTGCGTTCTGATTCTTGTGCTGTCTTGGCCTTGCCGGCGGCTCCCTTGACACTGCAGCTGGGGTGTTCTAATTTTGCTTCGTTGATTTGATTTCTCACTCTAGAGGAGGAAAATGCAATCAATGTTGTCTAATTTGCCGCTAGACTCTTTAGACAGTTGCCTCCAGCACAGCAAATCTGAGGTGCTTTGTTTTAAGGTCAGCTCAGAGGCACAGAGAGAGTATTTGCTGAATCCACTCGGGACAACAGCGTTTCACCGGCTTGGCCAGTTCCAGTGATTTCCTTGGTTTCTCCCAAACCATGTCCAGCCAATATCTATTTTCATGGTTATGTCCAATTTGCTTCAAACGATACTAGTTTTTTCTTTATAGTAATCGTATAAATTTTCTTTTAAAATATTTTTATATGAATAACATATTCCTGTGATTTCTTCACTCGCAAATGACTCCTTTATTGCCTTGACCCAGTTGTCTTGGGGGTGAAGGGGGAATGAGGGGTGGGAAGATGTAAAATAATAATAGCAGCACTCTCTTTGTGAACCATCCATGAGTCAGGAACTCTGTATCTAGCATTGCATGCTGTTTCATCCCGTGGGCATGTGTTATGGATTGAATCATGTCCCCCACAAAGACATGCTGAAGTCCCAATCCCTGGTCCTAGGCATGTGAACTCATTTGTAAATAGGATCCTCAAAGGTCCTATTAGTTAAGATGAGGTCACACTAAATCAGGGTGGGTCTTAATCCAGTATTACTGAGTCCTTGTAAGCAGAGGAAATTGAGGCAAAGTCATAGGAGTGAGGATGAGACAGAAGGCACAGATGGCCATGTAGCAAGGTAGAGGTGAAGTTATAGATTGCCAGCAAGTCACCACCAGAACATTGCAAAGCTTGAAGAAACAGGGTCCCTCCACCACCTTCATTTTGGACTTCTAGCTTCCAAAGCTGTAAGATAATAAATTCCTGTTGTTTAAGCCAAGCAGTCTATATTATTTGTTAGCCCTGGCAAACTGAGTCACAATGCCATGAGGAAGTGGTAGAGAGGGGTTCCAACCAGAACATCAAATTCTCATGCTTGTCCTCTTCACGCTACGCTGAGGTCCAAGGAGTTGGCAGAGGTCAGATCATGGAGCACCTCGATTTCCACGTGTCACAGTTTGTGTGCAGACCCATCACAGTGTTTAAAGCGTGAATGACGGTAGCCAAGAATTGGAAATGGTCTACATCCTTCCACAGAAGAGAAAGGATTCAATAAAAATACTACTTCCATTCGATGGAACATTACACAAGCGTTAAAATGATAGTTAGCAACACGAGACACATGGCAAAACTTTAATGTACTATTTCAATCTTTTTCCAGTGTAAAATATTAAATGTTCATAGTAGAAATTTTGAAGAATTCGGTAAAATGATCATTTAAAAAGTAACTGTAGCATCTAGAAACAATCACTGTTAATATTTGATATATTTCTTTCCATCTGTGGGTGTGTGCATACATGCAAAGAATTTAGAGTCATGCTTTGTATGCAGCATTGTATCTTATATTTAGTATTTAGCATTATATTGAAAGTATTTTTCCATGCATGTCATATATGTCATAAAATGTACATCTTACTGCTTTATTAATATTCTACTTTATAGACAAATAATTATTTAAATAGAAACAAAGACAGGGATACGAAATTGTACAGTCTTTATGATTACTATCGTGTACTGTTGACATAGGAAACAGATTGTGGGGTTGTGGGTGATTTCTTTTCTTTTCTCTAATGTCATTATTTTTATAATTTTAATTTTTGAAAATGTTCATTCCTTGACATTAACTCATTGAACAATGAACATTTTCACCATTTATAATTTTTTAAATTCCCAGTTAATAATAAAAGGTGTCCTATTTGACTTTGGGTTTCGAGAAAATGCACTTTGAGAGAGAAGGGGGCAGGGAGAGAAGTCTTCAACAATGTCCTTTCATTGCCTCTGCTTTTGAAAGCACAGGGAAACTATGACAGCAGGGTCACAAAGCAGTGGGGAATTGGGAAGAATGTGTGTTCTTTGTGCTTTCAGGCAGAAATCCCAAAGTAGTAGTAAAATGCTGCCTTACAGTGTCCACTGTCCAACTCCCATTTGAGAGTTGGAGAATTACTTTGTCAATGTAGTAACTAGTAGAAACCAGAAGAGAATTATTTTATTAGGTTGATACTCTTCATGTTGATTTATTAAGTCCAATAACTCCAAAAACTTCAGAACATAGTCATAAACAAATCCAGAGGGAAAACTGAGATGGTAATGAGAGGCTTTGACAGCCAGTGACTCTGAGAGTGCAGTTTTATTTCACTTATAGCCTGTTCATATTCTTATATGGCATCTACAATAGTATATGGGGACAGGAATACAGAATCTAGCTTGTAACAGAGAGGATGGTGTTGGTTCTTTGGATGAGAGGCAATGGAAAATATGCAAAAGGAGTTTGCTTTATCAAAACATTTCCGAGTTCCATGAAAGAGCTGCAAAATTGGTTAGAGAATGTTTTTTTTTTTTCTATTACAAAATAATTTATATCTTTCCATTTTGGGGAACCACTCTATGTTTATAAATCATTAATTTCAGCAAAGCAGAGTTGCTTAAAGAGGACAAAAAATATTTTCAAGGAATCACTTTGAATTTAAGATAGATTATAATATTATAAGGTATCTCAAAAATAATGCTCTATGACAATGAGAATACTGAACTTTATAACATCAAAACTGTATTTGTCAGACCCAGCCCATATTTTTAGCAATATTCCCCAGAGTATCTCCTCCTGTCATGGCAGCACACTCTTTCAGCTCAAGAAATCTAATGTGAAATGTCCTGAACATGCTGTGCCATTTTATACCTCAGTGCCTTTGCACAAACCTATACAGCCACCAACCTTTTCTTTTTGCCAAAGAAGAAGACATCCAAAGAAGACATCCCTTTTTTAGGGTACCTTCCTTAACTGCCCCAGATAATGACTTTTCTCTGCATTTTTTCTGGGATTCCCTAAACATGGGGCTGTTGCACTGAGACACCTCATGGTCATTCTGGACTGCTGGGGGTCAGGAAATCTGTCCCACTCATCTTGGTGGTCTTACTGCCCATAGCAGGCACTCAGATATTTTAAATTAAAGTAAATGCTTCCATCTCATAAAACAGGTAAATTCTATCTAAATGTGTTAATGAAGAAGTTTAAGGAGTCTTTTAGGTCCAAAAAATTGGTCACTTTCCCACACCTATACCCCACCCGCCCCCTTCACTTGCTAGAATGAGAAGCAAAGAGTTAAGTGCCTCTCCAGTTTCTCAGAACCCTGATTAATATTCTCTCATTCATAATCTTATGATACACTTAAACCTCTCCCTCAGTGCTGACCTACCTGGCAGGGGCACAAGAATTTACAATGTCACTCACCCACAGTGAAGATTGCATGCCTGGCAATGTGATTTAACTCTCTCTCAAGTTTGATTCTGGGTGTTCCTGACAGCCTAAGAAGGAAAAAAAAAAAAAAGACTTCAGCAAATCTCTTGGCCACTTTCAAATTAGTATTATCCCAGAAGCAAGCAAGGGCTTTCCCCCCTGTATTAAATCTGGCATTCACCCCTACAGTAGAGTTTTATTTTGCAAAAATTTTAACTCTGGTGGATAACATTTTCGTTTTGTTCATGTTAGTTGAAATTCTGGTGCTGCCTCGGTCTTCCTCATGATACGCATAATAGAAAAAGAAATAAAAATATTTATTTCTCAGAGTTTGTCAACTTCAGCACAATTGGCATTTTGGATTGAATAATTCTTTGTACATAGGGCTGTTCTGTGCATTATAATATATGTAGAAGCTCCCCTGACCTCTCCCCACCACATGCCAATAATGTCCCCCACACTTGTGACAATCAAAAATGTCTCCCAATATTGCCACATGTCCCCTTTGGGAGAGGAAGACCATCCCCTGGGTGGGCAGGGTCATCCCCTGGGTGGGCAGGGTCATCCCCACTGAGAACAACTCACACACGCACACACACACACACACACACTAATATGTGGATATATATACTTATCACTTACACACACACTCCTAGCCTCAGAAAATTCTTCTTGGCTTCACTTTCTTACATAAGAATCACCTCTTTTTAAAATACTTTTCCAGTTTAAGGATGTGTGTGTGTTGTGTATGTTTTAAACCACACCTGAATGAAAAACCTTGTCTCATAGAAAGGTGATCAAGTTAACCTCCCTTTTCAGGGAGAAAGCACCACAGGAGGTCAAATTGAAATAATATAGGAAGCCTGGTCTGTAACTAAGCAATACTTATAGTAAGGGAATGGTTCAACATTTGTTCTTTCTCCTGTTTCACCTGTTTTGACTTTGAGCATCCTTTTCCATAGCTAGATTGTTGAGACATATCAGACTGTAGAATTTGAACCATCCTAGAAAATCTAGTTCTCATATGCTGCCTTATATATAATCTATACCTCTAGCATGCTTAGCTGAAAATAATTCACCTACTGTTTTTGGATTCCTTACTGTATGCCAGATACTACTATAAACCATTTACACACATTATTCATTCTAGTCCTTACAATAATTCTAAAATGCAAAGACTATTAATATCAGAGGGAGGAAACAGGAGTAGAAAGGTGAATAACTTGCTCAAGAACACAGCTGTTAAATGGCAGAGCACATTCTTGGACACTACATTTTGCTTTCCAAAGAAATAGTGGACTTATATATCAAGAACCTAAATGACTATATTATAAACTATTTGTGTTAATGACTTTTCATTTTGTATGTGGTCTCTTACATTACTGCTTAAAAAAAATGAGAGGCGTTGGAGGAAATATGGCCATATCTAAAAGGCCTAGCAGAGACAACTACAATCGTGTTTGGGGAAGCCTGGTTCTCCTTCTGTTGAAGTGTATGTGATATAACATACGCATTCTGGCTGTATTTTTGTTAACTGAATGGAAGATACGACTGTTTATCTTTGATCTCCTAAAATGCAGAATGCCTGGCTAGATTATTTATCTCCAAATTTACATTTTCAAGGGACAGAGTTACATCTTCAGGCTAAGAGAAGGCTCTGGATCTTTCATGAATCCCTGCTCCCCCATTGTTGCTGTTGAAGTGTAATCACAGACTGACTCTGATGAGAAGCTTTGAGAAATGAGAAATTTCACAGGAAATCCTAGTAGCTTTCAGTCGCTCTTCTGTAAATGGAAAACGTTTCCGTGACTCCCACCCAGATGGTTTGGCCAACCAGTCACGTTTCCGTGACTCCCAACCAGATGGTTTGGTGGAAGTGTAGAGCTGCATCTGCACATGTCATTTCTCTTATTTAATGTGTGGTTGTTGAGCTTTTATTGGCAGAAGGTGTGACTCTACCCTTTTTCTTCCTGGGGGTAGAATTTTCTGAAAGAGATGAAGTTGGGAAGGGAGACAGAGGCAGATGATGATATCAGGGACACAGACAGAAGCATGTCATCTCTGCCCAGGCTTCTCAACACAAGCCCAAGGGCTCCATTTATCCCACCCTCTCATATTTGGGGGATGACACACACCCTGCAGAAACACATGCTCAGGGTGGGGTGGTGGTGGTGAGGGAGTCCCCTACACACCATGTCTAGGGTTCCATATAGTTCAAAGAGCACTGCAGGCCATTCTGACAGTCCCATGCTCTGTCAGAATCGTGCACTAGTCAGACTGATGTGAGCGGTTGGTGTCCAAACCTGGGGTTCAAAATGAATGGAAAGGACTTAAGTGAATTACTGTGTGTTGGAGTACCACGGGTGGCAGAAATTGTCTTAATGCTTTAAGAAATGCAAGCAACCAGAAACATGTTTGGGGAAGACTGGTTCTCTTTATGTTGGCATAGATATGATAGAAAACATGCATTTTTAGAAAAATCACTTTGCCCCAGTGTAGAAAATGGATTGGAAGAGAGTAGGAACACATGAGAGTGGACATTGTAGGAAGGGGCAGTGGTGGATTTGAGCAATGTTGAGGAGATGGAGCAAGAGGACTGGATGAGCAATTGGACATGGAGAGTGCAGAAAAAGATGAACCGTCGACAACTGCTAGGGCTCTGCTTTGGAAATGACAGGTGTTCACTGAGATAAATGATGTTGAAGAAGAAATGGAATGGGAGAGAAAGATGAAGAATTCATTCTTGGGCAATTAGAGACATCTGCGAGGAGATATATAATAGACAGTCGGATGTTCAGGTATGAATCTCTGCAGAGGTTTGAATCGGGGGATACATCTGGGGAGCATCAGTATGAAGATAATTAAGGTCCTGGGATGGATGAGCTCACTCAGGGGCAGTGTGCAGGGGGAGATAACCGAAGAGCACCTGCTCTTAGGGACAGCCTAAGGAGTCTCACCAGGTGTGTATGTAGATGCCAGGCCATCGTGGAGCCCCCAGGACAGGGCATTGATTGTCGTGTGAGGTTGTGTGTCCGGCTGGCATTGCACATGCAGAGAAGCAGAGCAGGGCAGAGTCCCTTGCTAACAGGAGGAGCCCTACAAAGGTGGGCTCCAAAATGATAAATCACTTGCATGTTTTCATTGTTGGGAAACTTTCATGGGTGAATAATCAGTCTCATTTTCTGTTTGTTACTACAGGATTAGGATAAGTATTTTAGAAAGTTTTCTTCTCTTGGCTTTATGCCCAAACTCTCTGAGGAGCAACAAAGGAAGGTGTGCCTTTTCTTAAAAAAAAAAAAAAAAAAAAAGCACTTCTTGCTAAATTTATCTTAGAAATATTTCACATGGCTTCAGAGGGGTTGCTAAGTATTACAACAGTTGAGATTTCCTTAACCTAGAGGTGTGGCCAAGAGGAAAGCAAACATCTACCGACTGTGTTACTTGGCTGATGCAGAATTGATCACACTTGGTAAGACTTGATCATAGTAATGTTATCTTATACGGATTGCGCAGAGGGAGAATTTACTCCGTTCCCCTTCCTACCCCTGAGACCCAAGTGGACTTTTGTCATCATCCAGCATTCCCAGGCCCAGTAACAGTCTTCCTCACCCCATCGTATCCATCATCATTATTACTGTTCGTTAGTATTTCTCCGTCGTACTTACGTGATTAATGTGAGGGCTTAAGGACAGGGTCTTAATCATATTCTATTCCTGTGTCTAGCAGAGTCCCAGGCAGGGTAGAAATAAAGTATCTTATATTCAAATTGTTTCATTTTGTTAGTAATCTCAATTTGAGAGTCATCTCTCTGAAGACAAGAACTATCTTCTGCTAAAACTCTAACCCCATCTGAAACATAGTAGGTGATTATTTACTTGTATTTGCTTAAAAATCGAAATCTCAACTTTCACTTTTGTCAGTTGAAGAAGAGCATAAAGAGCCGCAAACACTTTGCAACCTCCCACTTCAGCCTTAAATGCAATATGAAGCCCCCCTTATTAGTCTGCTTCCCTCACCTGTGAAAATGATGGGGAAAATGGGTCTTTTAGAATTCATTGGCATTGTGGTAAAAAAAATGAAGATGGTTCTTTGTTTTCCCTGTAATCCCTGTATTAATATTCATAAAGCTCTTGAAAGGAGAATGTTATTTGGCGTTGCAGTGGTTGTCAGTGGGTTTCAAAGCATGACTGTGCAGATTAAATTGCTCCTGCTTTTCCCGGGCTCCTAAGGTTAGCTGCGTTCAGGTGTCGGTTCCATCGTTCACTTGTAGGCCTGTGCTACTGACACCGAGGGTGGCTATTAGAAATCAGCGGAGAATGCTTAGAAAGAGCAAAGTGTGGAATTTAGTGTTTGGGAATTTGCACTTTATGAAAGGGATAATGTCATTGGAAACAGACACCACCATCAGAGAACCGTCTCTTGCAGTCCAATGAATGCCACCATCATACACAACTTACTGAGAATTGACATTGAGGAGAGGCTGCACTACTTGTTTTCAAAGTGGGTAGCTTGTATTTCTTAGCATTTTATCTTGGTGACTTTTACATTAACAAAAGCCAGTGTATGTGGTGGAAATAATCAGTCTTTGGCAAAGCTAAAGACCTCTCTTCTCTCAAACATCTTAGAGAAAACTGTCCATTTGATTGTCAGGAACCACAAAATTCAAAATTGATCCAAAAGAGTTTGGCTTCTTTAGAGTGACTGGAATCTTGATGACAGATAATTTTCTCTAGCTAATTTATTTGTGAGTATGCGTGGGTGTATGTTTCAGTTAAAACCAAGTAATCGGTAAACTGGCAAACACATGAGTCAGTAAAATATAAAACGTTAATCTATGGCTTGTATGCCTACTGCATATGGGTTTTCCATACCCATCCAACCCACAGATTAACCCACAGATTAAACGTTTCCACTTTTGAATTTGAAACATATAATATATAAATATACATATATATGTATATATATGTATATATCCTTTTTTTTTTTTGCATGGGCAGGTTCCGGAAATTGAACCCAGGTCTCCAGCATGGCAGGTGATGAGAGTATATTTTAAATTCAGAGAATAGAAGACAAACCTTAAGATTGGTCTTGATGAAAGTAAAGTTTGTGCTAATATTGGGACAGTTTTTCACTTGCAGTCATTTTAGAAGAGGAGTTATAATATCTCCTTTGCTGGTGAGAGTAGAAGAGAAATATACTGGCAAAAATATTTTTAATTTCAATCTTCTTTGAATAGATATGGAAAACAAGTCATTTTAAACTGAAAAATGACAAATTAGATAAATATTTTTTATCTTTATTAAGAATGTGTTCCCCAAAATGCAAGAGTGTATAATTCAAACTTTATGGATCTTGCCAAATTTGTTATTTTATGTCTAAAGAATAACATATACTTGGGACTTATGTGTGGAAATGGTTCTTTACAAATGGACTGGCCTAGCCAATGGGGGCTGCTGTAGCCTGGGGCAAAATTTAAGGCTTAAAAAAAATTTTTTTTTTATTGTGAGATATAACATATATACAAAAAAGCAACAAATCTTAAAGTACATTTTAAAGTAGTTATAGAACAGATTTCAAAGTTTGATATGGGTTATAGTTCCACAATTTCAGGTTCTTCCTTTTAGCTGTTTCAAGATACTGGAAGACTAAACAGAAATGTCAGTATAAAGATTCAGTAGTCATACTCATTTTTTAAATCCTAACTTCTCCTTTGAACCTTCTCCCAATCTTTAAGGATATTTGGACTATGCCTATTTTAACTTTTTCATATTGAAAAGGGGTAGCAACAATGTGGGATGGGGATGGAACTAGTTGATATTCTTAGAGAAACTGGCACCTTTGTTTATCTGGCCAGGAACCATCTGGATGTTTTAGGTTTCTGAAAATAAACTTAGTGGGTGAAACTTTTCTAGAACATCAGGTAGAGCCCTGGGTGTTCTTTAGGATTAAAGGAATGATGTTGGTTGGGGTTCAGCAAACCGTGGTGATTAGCAATATCTAGCTTAAGCTTGCATAAGAGGAGCCTCCAGAATAGCCTCTTGACTCCATTTGAACTCTCTTAGATACTGATGCCTTATTTTGTTGAATTTCTTTTCCTCCTTTTGGTCCAGAAGGTATTGTTGATCCTACAGTGTCAGGGCCTGGCTCATTGCTGGGAGTCATGTCCCACATTGTCAGGGAGACTTTCACCCCGAATGTCATGTGCCACATAAGGGGGAGGGTAATGATTTTCCTTGCAGAATTAGGCTTAGAGAGTGAGAGGCTGCATTTGAGCAAAAGAGGTTTCCTGGAAGCAACTCTTAGGCATAATAATAAGTAATCTTAGCTTCTCCATTATAAAAATAAGTTTTGTAAGGGCAAGCCTCAAAATCAAGGGCTTGGCCTATTTTCTTGAGATTCCCTAATGTTTGAGAGAGTACTAGAGGTTTCCCGGGTGGGAAAATTTAGTAGTTCCATATTTTTTCTCCAGTGCCTCTAGAGCTATACCAATACTTTTCGATTATCAGCCTACCATAATCTGGGATGTATCAAGATATTGCATTAAGCTATTCACAATTACAAGTCCTCATTCTCATTGTGGGCTCCATGTGTTTGGCTCCATGTGTTGGGTTATCCAGACAGGTTAATTTAAGTTATGTGTTACAGAAGATTTAGATTCTAGACACAATAAACCTCTCTGCCTCTGGTCTCATACAATAGGTGAAGCTCTAGAATACATACACTATCATCCTTTGCTCTGTATTCTGATTTAGTCCCAATTAGTCCCAACCAAATTGGCTTTGTTTAATCTCTAGGTGAAACTTGACCTCTTTTTCGGTTACTTTAACAGTTGGTATATTAGCAATGCTCACTTTCAGAGTTGCAGAAGTTCAGCTCTGAGTCTTCTGTGTCACAGAGGTACCCAAAGTTCCAGGGAAATACCATCTTATTATAAAGCCCAGTATCTCAGAATCTAGAATACACTTGCAACTTCAGAGTAAGTGTGACTCCTTTAAGAGCTTACAAGGTAGGCTCCAATTTTCTTGTAAGAATTTTCTAAAAGAGACCATACCATATTTGTTCTTTTTTTTCTGGCTCATTTTGCACAACACAATGTCCTTAAGGTTCATTCAGTTCATTGTATGCCTCACAAATTCCTTCCTCTTTGTAGCCACGCAATATTCTATCACGTGTACACATCACAGTTCTCCATTCTGCTTCTCAGTCAATGTATTCCTTGGCCCCTCCATCTAATCAGTATCATGGATAATGTCCAAAATAAGTAGTGCATGTCTTGCAGTATTCCTACTTAGTTGTACAATCATCAGAACTCTGTTTTAGACAATTTTCCTTCGTCCAAAGAGACAACTGATAAACAGCTTCACCAAATACCAAATTTAAATCTCCCCTTATCATTTGTCCCCCCCAAAAAAGTATTTGCCTCTGGTATTGCTGTGGTACTGTTGATTTCTTCCTGCTAACTGTAGGCCATAGTATGCAATATTAGTTTTCTCCCTATAACCCTCTATTGTTAACCCTTTGTACAAGATCAACCTTGAAATAGTTTGTGCAAGAATTTATTTATAATTGTAGTTAATCAGTGGAATTCATGACTCTATGTAACTCCTTTCAATCCTATTTACCTTTAATATGGCAATGTTACTCATTACTCACTAATGGAATACCTTCACTTCTATACATTCCCTTATATTTAAGTTCAACCCCATTTGGTGAACACTCACCCATCTCTTGCTTCTGTGTACCTCTAAATCCCTATATTCTACATTGTTAAGTCTTACCAGAGTCATAATAGCAAAATCATATGGTATCTATCCTCTTGTGTCTGACTTATTTAACTCAGCAATATGTCCTTAAGTTTCATCCATGTTGTCATTTACTTCAGGACCTCATTTCATCTTACTGCTGCATGATAGTCCATTGTATGTATAGACCACATTTTGTTTATCCACTCACCTGTTGATGGGCACTTGGATTGTTTCCATCTTTTGGTGATTGTAAATAGTGCCACTGTGAACATTGGTGTGCAAATGTCTGTTCAATTCACTGCTTACACCCCTGGGTATGTACCTAGTATTAGTATCACAGGGTCATAGGGCAACTCGAGTTTTAGTTTTCTGAGGAACCTCCAACCTGTGTCTTCCACAGTGGCTGTACCATTGTACATTCCCACCAACAATAAATAAGGGTTCAGATTTCTCCAGATCCTTGCCAACATTTGTATTTTTCTGTTTGTTTGATAGCAACCATTCTTATAGGTGTAAGGTGAAATCTCATTATAGTCTTGATTTGCACATCCCTTATAGCTAATGAAGATGAGCATCTCTTCATATGCTTTTTAGCTATTTGTATTTGCTCTTTAAAAAATGTCTATTCATATCCTTTACCCATTTTATAATTGGGTTGTTTGTTCGTTTGTTGTTGAGTTGTATAATTTCTTTATATGCCCATGATATCAAACCTTTGTCCAATATGTGGTTTCCAAATATTTTCTCCCATTGAGTTGGCAGCCTCTTCAACTTTTTGTTGATGTCCTTTGAGGCACAGAAGCTTTTAATTTTGAGGTGTTACCATTTATCTGTTTTTCTTTCATTGCTCATGCCTTAGGTGTGAAGTTTAAGATGCTACTACATATTACTAAGTCTTGGAGATGTTTTCCTATATTTTCTTCTAGGAGTTTTATGGTACTGTCTCTTACATTTAGATTTTTTATCCATTTTGAATTAATTTTGGTGTAGGATGTAAGGTTGGGGTCCTCTTTCATTCTTTTGGCTTTTGCTATCCAGTTCTCACATGCTATTTACTGAAAAGGCTACTCTATCCCAGTTCAGTGGACATGTCCTTGTCAAAGATCAGTTGACCATAGATTTGGTGGTCTATCTCTGCACTCTTGATTTAATTCCATTGGTCAATATTTCTTTATGCCAGTACCATGCTGTTTTGACCACTGTAACTTTATAATAAGCTTTAAAGTAAGGAAATGTTAGTCCTCCCACTTCATTTTTTTTTTCCCTAGGATAGTCTTAGCTATTTGAGGTCTCTATCCTTTTCAAATAAATTTAATAACTGAACTCCAAATGAGTTCCTAGGCCAGATAAGTCCTGAAACCCAGAGGGGCCAGCCTCTCCAGAACATCAGCTAGTTCCATCCCCCATCCCATATTATCGACAGCCATTTGCAACATGAAAATGTTAGAATGGGCATAGTCCAAATAACCCTAAAGATTGGGAGAAATATCAAAGGAGAAGGTAGAGTTAAAAAGAGAAGTTAGGATTTAGCAAATTAGTATGATTGCTGAATCATTATATTAATATTTCTTTTAGTCTCTAGTGATTTGGAGCAGCTAGAAATAAAACCTAAAATTATGGAATTGTAACCCATACCAAACTCTGAAATCTGTTCTACAACTAATTGTTGTGATATACTTTGAAATTTATTGCTTTTTTGTATTTATGTTATCGTTCACAATAAAAAAAATAAAAATTTGATAAATAGCTTTTCCAAGTCATCAAAGTAAGCTGTTGGAATTTTGATTGTTATTACATTGAATCTGCAGATCAGTTTGGGCGGGATGACATCTTAATAGCATTTGACCTCCCAATCGATGAGTACAGGATGTTATTCCACTTATTTAGATCTTCTCTGATTTCTTTTAGCAATGTTTTGTGGTTTTCTGTGTACAGGTCCTTAACATCCCTGGATAAGTTTATTCCTAGATAGTTAATTCATTTAGGTGCTGTTTTTAATGGAATTTTTTTCCTTAACTGTCTCCTCAGTTAGATCATACTTGTATATAGAAACATTACTGATTTTTGTACATTAATCTTGTATCCCGCCACTTTGCTGGATTTGTTTATTAGCTCAGGTAGCTTTGTTGTAGATTTCTCAGAATTTTCCAAGTATTTGATCATATCATCTGCAGATAATAAAAGTTCTACTTCATCTTTTCCTATTTGGATGCCTTTTATTCCTTTCTCCTGCCAGATCCCTCTAGCTAGAACTTCTAGTACAATGTTGAATAATAGTGATGACATTTGGCATCCTTGTCTGGTTTCAGATCTTAGGGAGAATGTTTTCAATTGCTCATCATTAGGTATGATGCTGGCTATGGGTTTTTCCCTTGATTCTCACATTTTGAAGTGTTTTTAACAGAGAAGAATGCTGGATTTTGTCGAATACCTTTTCAGCATCAATCAAGATGATCATGTGGTTTTTCCCTTTTGATTTGTTAATGTGCTGTATTACATTAATTGATTGCTTGTGTTGAACCACACTTGCATTCCTTGTATAAATCCCACCTGGTCATAATGTATAATTCTTTAATTGTTGTTGGATTCAGTTTGCTAGCATTTTGTTGAGAATTTTTACATCTATGTTCATTAGGGAGATTGGCCTATAGTTTTCCTTTCTTGTACCCTCTTTATCTGGTTTTAGTATTAGAGTGATGTTCTAGTTTGCAAGCTGCTGGAATGTGTTATACCAGAAATGGAATGGCTTTAAAAAAGGGGAACTTAATAAGTTACAAGTTCACAGTTCTAAGGCTATGAAAATGTCCCAATTAAAGTAAGTCTATGAAAATGTCCAAATTAAGGCACCAACAGGAGGTTACCTTCACTCAAGAAAAGCCAATGAAGTTCAAGATTTCTCTCTCAACTGGAAAGGCATATGGTGAACATGGCAATACCTGCTAGCTTTCTCTCCAGGCTTCTTGCTTCATGAAGCTCCCGCAGGGGCATTTTCCTTCTTCATCTCCAAAGGTCTCTGAGTGTGTGGGCTCTGGTGATTCTCATGGCTCTCTTATTCTCTCCAAAATTGTTCTTCTTTTGAAGGATGCCAGTAAACTAATCAAGACCCACCTGGGATAGATGGAGTCACATCTCTGTCTAACCAAAAGTTAATATCCACAATTGGGCGAGTCACATCTCTGTGGAGATAATCTAATCAAGTTTCCAACCTATAGTGCTGAATGCAAATTAAAAGAAATGGCTGCCTTCATGAGATGGATCAGGATTAAAACATGGCTTTTCTAGGGCACATAATCCTTTCAAACCGGCACAAGCGATGTTAACTTCATAAATGTTTTAGGTAGCATTCCTTTGTCCTTAATTTTTTGGAAGCATTTGAGCAGGAATGGTGTTAGTTCTTTTGGCATGTTTGATAAAATTCCTCTGTGAAGCCATCTGACCCTGGGCTTTTCTTTGTTAGAAGATTTTTGATGATTGAGTAAATGTCTTTATTTGTAATTGGTTTGTTAAGATCTTCTATTTCTTCTCAAGTTGCTCTAGGTTGTTCATATATTTCTAAGAATTTGTCCATTTCATCTAAGTTGTATAGTTTGTTGGTGTAGAGTTGATCATAGTATTCTCTGATGATTCTTGTAATTTCTTCAGTATCCAAAGTAATGACCCCCTTTCTGATTTTGTTTATTTGCATCCTCTCTCTTTATTTCTTTGTCAGCCTTGCTAGTGGTCTGTCAATTTTATTGCTTTCCTCAAAGAACCAACTTTTGGCTTTGTTGATTCTTTATGATTTTTTGTTGTTGTTGTTGTTCTCAGTTCATTTTTTCCTGCTTTAATCTTTGTTAATACTCTTCTTATGTTTAGTTTGCCATTCTTTCTCTAGTTCTTCCAGGTGAGCAGCTAAATCCTTGATGTTTGCTCATTCTTCTCTTTTAATATAGGCATTTAGGACAATACATTTCCCTCTCAGCACTGCCTTTGCTGCATCCCATACGTTCTGATATACTGTATTCTCATTATCATTCATCTCCAATTATTTACTGATTTCACTAGCAATTTCTTCTTTGACCTACTGATTATTTAAGAGCATGTTGTTTAATCTCCATACATTTGTGAAAGCTCTGTTTTTTTGTTGATTGTTCATTTCCAGCTTCATTCATTGTGGTCAGAGAAAGTCCTTTGGATGATTTAAATCTTATTAAATTTATAAATATTCAGTTTGTGTATGGTCAGTTTATTCAAACACCATAATTAAAGGAATCTTGAATAGGGAATGAGGTGTTGTTGCTTTGTACAGGTTGGTATGATGCCCCTGTACATCCCAGAGTAATTTGGGTAGAGAATATAAAAAGTATTTGCAAAGTCGCCTTGGGAGACTGGGGAGGAAGGGAGAAATATTAAACTTCCCCATCTGGGGAATTAATGATATTCTCACAAGCAGTAGGGACAACCAATTCAACAGGCTGAACCTTCAATCTTGGGGCTCGCCTCTATGAAATTTATCCCTGCAAAGGAGAAGCTAAACCTGTTTATAATTATGCCTAAGAGTTACCCCCAGAGAACCTCTTTTGTTGCTCAGATGTGGCTTCTCTCTAAGATAACTGGGCAGATGAACTCATTGCCCTCCCCACCACATGGGGCGTGACTCCCAGGGGTGTAAATCTCCCTGGCAGCATGGGACATGACTCCCAGGGATGAGCTGGGACCCAGCATCATGGGATTGAGAAAACCTTCATGACCAAAAAGGGGGAGGAGAGAAATTAGACAAAATAAAGTTTCAAAGGCTGAGAGATTTCAAACAGAGTTAAGAGGTTATCTTGCAGGTTGTTCTTATGCATTATATAGATATCCCTTTTTAGTTTGTGGTTTTTTGGAGTAGCTAGAGGGAAGTATGTGAAACTATTGAACTGTATTCCGGTAGCCTTGATTCTTGAAGACAACTGTATAATTATATAGCTTTTACAGTATGACCAGATGGTTGTGAAAACCTTGTGGATGATGCTCCCTTTATCCAGTGTGTGGATAGATGAGTAAAAAAATGAGGACAAAAATAAATAAATAGAGGGGAATAAGAGGTAAAAAAAAATAAATTGGGTAGATGGCAATACAGTGGTCAATGAGAGGGAAGGGTAAGGTTTATGGGATGTATGGGTTTTTCGTTTTTCTTTGTATTTATTTTTCTGGAGTCATGCAAATGTTCTAAAAATGATCATGGGGATGAATACACAACTATGTGATGATATTGTGAGCCACTCATTGTATACATTGTATGGACTGTATGTATATGAAAATATATATTTTAAAATATTTTTATTGACAAAACAACATACAAACACAAACATTCTTAACTTACAAACATTCCATACATTATGTACAATCAGTGTCTATTATTTTTTTTATTTATATTTTTTACTCATCTGTCCATACTGTAGATAAAGAGAACATTAGACACAAGGTTTTCACAATCACATAGTCGCATTGTAAATGTTGTATCTTTATACAATCATCTTCAAGAAAAAAGGCTACTGGAGAACAGCGCTGCAGTTTAGGTACTTCCTTTTAGCCACTCAAATACACCATAAACTGAAAAGGGTTATCTATAGAATACATAAGAATAACCTCTCAACTCTGAAATCTCTCAGCCACTAACACTTTATTTGTCTCATTTCTCTCTTCCCCCTTTTGGTCAAGAAGTTTTTCTCAATCCCTTGATGCTGAGTCCCAGCTCATTCTAGGATTTCTGTCCCATGTTGCCAGGGAAGTTTACATCCCTGGAAGTCATGTCCCATGTAGAGAGGCGCAGGACAGTGAGTTCACTTGCCATGGTGGCTGAGAGAGAGAGAGAGGCCACATCTGAGCAACAAAAGAGGTTCTCTGGGGGTGACTCTTAGGCCTAATTTTAACTAGGCCTTTGTGGGGATAAGTTTCATAGGAACAAACCCCAAGATTGAGGCTTGGTCTGTTCTATGGTTGTCCCCACTGCTTGTGATAATATTAGCAATTCTCCAAATGGGAAAATTGAATTTTTCCCCATTCTCCCAAGGGAACTTTGCAAATACTTCATTTCACTGTTCAAAATACTCTGGAATTTATTGGGGCATCACACTAACCTAGACAAATCTACAAATTCTCATGCCCTATTCAAGGTTTCTTGTACTTATGGTGCTCAATTAAACTGTCCATACAAGTTAAAAGTAGGAAATGCACTAGTAAAAATATAAATTTTGTACCAAATAAACATTTTTTGCTTTAGTCTCACACAGAAGTTGAAGTTTTAAAATATGAATGACCATCTATTTTCAACACCCTGCAATAATGACATTCCTTTGTTCTTCCTCATGCAAAACCATTTTTTTAATTTGTACATTTAGTCACTATCATTGTACACTCTAGGCATTCCATGCAAATGTTCTAAAAATGATCATGAAGATGAATACATAACTATGTGATGATATTGTGAGCCATTGATTGTATACATTGGATGGACTGTTATGTATGTGAAGATATTTCAATAAAAATATTTTTTAAAAAAAGACTCAGTTTGTATCCCAGCATATGATCTATCCTGGAGAATGTTCCATGAGAACCGACATCCTAGTATTTTGTAGTGTAATGACCTGTATATGTCTATTAGGTCTATTATGTTTATCTCATGGTTTAGGGTCTTTAATTCCTTGTTGATCCTCTGCCTGATTGTTCTATCTATAATGGAGAATGGTGTATTGAAGTCTCCCACTATTATTGTTGAAATATCTATTGGTCCCTTCAGTTTTTCCAGTGTTTGCCTCATGTACTTTGGAGCTCCTTGATTGGGACCATAAACATTTATGATTGTTATTTCCTCTTGGTGAATTGTCCCTTTCATTAATATGTAGTGTCCTTCTTTGTCTTTTATGATGTCTTTACATTTAAAGTCTATTTTATCTGATAGTAGTCTAGCCACTCCTGCTTTCTTTTGGATACAGCTTGTATAGAAGATCTTTTTCCATCCTTTCCTTTCAATCTAATTGTGTCTTTGGGTCTAAGATGTGTCTCTTGTAAACAGCATATATTTTTTAATCCATTCTGCCGATTTCTATCTTTTAATTGGTGAGATTAGTCTGTTAACATTTAAAGTAATTATTGTAAAAGCAGTTCTTGAATCTACTGTGTTATCCTTTAGCTTTTATTTGTCAGAACTATGTATTCTTTACCTTCTCTCTCTTTTTATCCTTTAATTTACTGTTACTGGTATTGTTCAGTTCTGTGCCCTCCTTCAGACCTTCCTCTCCTGGTTTTTTTTTCAGCTGAAAGAACATTCCCTTTAGTATTTCTTGTAGGGCAGGTCACTTATTGACTAGTTCTCTCAATCTTTGTGTGTCTTTGAAGAATTTAATCTCTCCCTCAATTTTGAAGGATAATGTGGCTGTATAAAGAATTCTTGGTTGGAAGACTTTCTCATTCAGGGTCTTAAATTTATCATACCACTGCCTTCTTGCTTCCATGGTGCCTATTGAGTAGTCCAAACTCAGTCTTATGTGTTTTCCCTTGTTTGTATTAGAT
Organism: Tamandua tetradactyla; assembly: GCF_023851605.1. NCBI lineage: Eukaryota > Metazoa > Chordata > Mammalia > Pilosa > Myrmecophagidae > Tamandua > Tamandua tetradactyla. The sequence continues at coordinate 99,479,960 of NC_135328.1, read as the reverse complement.
TGCTTTTCTCATGCTGCTTTCAGGATTTTCTGTTTTTCTTCAACATTTGACAGTTTGATTAGTATGTGTCTTGGAGTAGGCCTATTCGGATTTATTCTATTTGGAGTTTGCTGGGCCTCTTTGATTTGTGTATTTATGTCTTTTATAAGAATTGGGAAGTTTTCCTGATTGTGTCTTCAACTAACTTACCCAGCCCTTTACTCTTCTCTTCTCCTTCTGAGACACCAATGATTCTTATATTTGTATGCCTCTTGTTAGCTGTCATTTCCCAGAGATCCAATTCCATTTTTCCATCTTTCTTGCCATTTGTTCTTTTGTGTACTCTAGTTCAGTTGTTCTGTCTTCAAGCTTACTAATTCTTCCAGCTTCATTCCATTGTGGTCCGAGAAAGCACTTTGGATAATTTCAATCTTATAAAATTTGTGTGTCTGTAGTATCAACTGAATTCTTTTAAGTGTAGTGAGGTGACCGTAAATTCTGTTTAAGACTTAGAAAATAGTAATTTCCAAAGAAGCAAGGTAAATTGTGTAAACCACTTTTTTTTGAGGAATATTGAGTTTTAAAATAATTGTATTCTGTGTATGTTCAAGTCTACCAGTACAGCTTTATCAGATTATTGTCTTTAAACTTGATTAATTTTTTAATTCAATGTTTAAAAGATTTTATATTGTAAAAATTTTAACTCAAAATGAATCAGCAACCTAAGCATAAGAGCTAAAACCATAAAACCCTTAGCAGAAAACCTTCATGACCTTGGATTTGGAAGTGACTTTTTAGATATGACACCAAAAACATAAGCACCAAAAGGAAAAAATAGGTAAAGTGAACTTCATAAATAGTAAAAACATTTGTGCTTCAGAGGTCATTATCAAGAAAGTGAAAAGACAACTTATAGATTGGGAGAAAATAGTTGCAACTAATAGTTCCAATAGTTGCTGATAAGGGTTTAATATTCAGGATATATAAAAACTTCTATAACTCAACAATAAAAAGACACCCAGTTTAAAAATGGTCAGAGGACTTAATAGACATTTCTCCAAAGATATACAAGTAGCTAATAAGCACATTGAAAGATGCACAGCATCATTGATCATCAGGGAAATGCAGATCAAAACCACAATCAGATAGCACTTCACACCTGGTAGGGTGTTTATTATTTTAAAAGTGGAAATAAGTGTTGGTGAGAGTGTGGAGAAGCTAGAACCCAGATCATTGTTGGTAGGATTGTAAAATGGCACAGTTGCTGTAGAAAATTGTCTGTTCCTCAAAAAGTTAAACATAGAATTATTGTATAACCCAGCAATTAAACTCCTAGATACATACCCAGAAGAATTTTTTTCCCTTTTTTGTTTTGTCTTTTTTTTGTTCCCAGAAAAATTTTAAACAGGACTCAAACAGATAGTTGTACGCCAATATTCATAGCAGCATTCACAATAGCCAAAAGATGGAAACAACCCAAGTAACCATTGCCAAATGAATGGATAAACAAAATATGGTATATCTGTACAATGGAATATTATTCAGAATGAAGGTCTGATATGTGCTACAACATAAACATTGAAAAACTATGCTGAGTGAAAAAAAAAAAGCTAGATCCAAAGGATAAATATTCCATGATTCCACTTATATGAAATATCTAGAATAAGCAAATCCTTACATACATAGAAAGTAGATTAGTGGTTACCAGTGGCACAGGGGATGAGGAATGGGGAGTTATTACTTAACAGGCATAGAGTTTTTGTTTGGAATAATGAAGAGCTTTTTGTAATGGATGATGATGATGGTGATGGTAGCACACAGTGTGAATGTATTAATACCACTGAAAGGTGTACTTAAAAATGGTTAAATTTTACCACAATTTTTTTAAAGGTCATTATATGTTATTTTTTAACCAATAATTCAATTTTTTTGTGTGGGCATCTAATATGTTCTCTTCATGGCAGGTCAAACACAAATAACATGTTCTTTTTCTGTAGTCCTTAATCTTTAAAGGTTTTGGCCAAAGCAGAAATGCAAAGTCAACAAAATCTGGGATATTTTGAGTTTGTCAGTAATATTTACATTCTGAAGTATAATTATCTTGCTGTCCATTTTAAGAAGACTTTTAAAAATTGCTTGTGAATTGAATTTAACATTTGATTTGACCTAACAGTACCAAGCCAATTCTTTTTAAATGTACATCATATATAATATCATTAGATCTACCTTGGGATTACACCAGGTCAGTCAAACTGTTGCTTCTTTGGGAAAACAATGAAAAAACTAATTGAGAAAAGGCATCCCCCCTACCCAACCCCTAGAAAAACCCAAAACTATTAAGTGCAAATAGGAGAAATGAATACTGTGGTAGTCACTATCACCTTAAAAGATGCCCTAGCCCCACATATGAAAAGTCATAGCATTAGAGATGCTTCTAGATACCAGGGTCAACCACAGTCAAGACTCCATGGACCTTCTGGAGTCTATAGCAAATTTTAACTGAGTCATAATGAGTTTTCTTTGCTTTCGTGATGTAGGTTTCTTCTTCTTCAGAGGTTATTGCTGAACTCAGGTCCTGAGCATCCAGGGGTTTTTCCTTCCCATATAACAATGTTATCACCCTTATTATAGCACTGAATGTCCCTGAAGCAGCATTATTCAGAGTGGCCCTCAATCAGTGAGCTGTATGGTGCTGGTCTGCAGTGAGATAAGGGACCTGACAATGTTATAAACCAGCTACATCACTAAGCACACTGTTTAGTTCATTGTTTTAATCACAGCAGCTTTCTCAATGAAGGAAGCAAGTGCATTGATTTCCATTCTGGAACAAGTTCCTTATCTCATCATGCATCTGCACTCTGAGAAGCACTGTCTTAAATAAGGTTCTCTCTCTGACTTTCAAATGCCTTCTCTAAACCTTGGGAAATTCTGCTAAGACTGAATAAAATATGAGAACACATATTTTTGTAGACTAGTGTTTGTAAAGAGCAACATTTATATAGAGAGAGAGTCCATATTATCATTTTTAGTTATTATTCAGTTTACTTCTTTTCATGAAAGGTATTTTTCTGTTTCTGTGTAGCAACTACTTATACATAAATTTGATTCCTAGATAGGCAGATTAATATGTTGAATAACATTATTATGCAATGGTTAATAATAATAGCATTCAGTGAGTGCTTACTGAGAAGTACTGTCAGATGCTTGATCCGCATTAGCTTATTGTATCCTTACAACAGCCCTGTGAGGTAAGAATTTTATCATCCTCACTTTGGAAATGAGAAACAAAGACTTAGAAATGTTTTAAAAAAAAACAAAAACTGCCCAGTATCTAACAGCATAGTCATTAGCAAAACAATATTCAACTCCAGGTCTGTCTAGCTTCGGGGCCCTTATTCTCATCCATTCAGAAGCCCTTCAGGTCCAGATAAATGATAACTGAATGAAACAAATTCACTGGCAACATGGTGGACAAAGCTCATGTAGGATCTCCTTTAATCACAAACAAATACAAAAGCTGGCTAAAATGCACTTTAAAAATGTCATAATCATTGAGATTGAAAGAAAGAAAGGGACATTGCAAATTGCAAGAAAGGAAGAGGAAGCTCAAAAGAGTCAGATAAGAAAGTTGCAGTTGTGGCCCTGGATGCTACTGGATCTGGAAATGGAGACTTGAGTAAACTCCCGTGACTTCAGGGACAGCAGATATAACTGGACCTGTATAAACAGGAAGCCAAAGCTTAAGCTCCATAGAAAGCTGAGCTTCTCAAGCTCTGTTCCTTCAAGTACATTCATGTGCTGGTATACCAATATGCAGTCTAAATCTACCCAAGTGAGGCAGAAGTCTGGGGAAATTGTCTCTATTTGAAGGGAGCCCTAAGCTCTCAAGTTAATGAAACACATTGACTACTGTTAACTCTTTGGGGCACCTTGTTATAACACAGAAATTTCAGAACACCAAAGATAAAGAGATCATTTAAAAACCAACCAGAGGGATGGGGAATAAATAGCCAGAGGAAAAGTTCAAATTACCATAAAAGAAATAACATTTCAACTGCAGCATTCTTTTTTTTTTGCAGGGGTGGGGTGCATGGTCCGGGAGTCGAACCCAGGTCTCCTGCATGGAAGGCGAGCATTCAACCACTGAACCACTTGTGCACCCCTAGCATTCTTCTTTTTCACAGCAATAAGGACCATAAAACATTGAAATAACAACTTCAAAGAGCTGAGGAAAAAAATAACTACCAACCTAGAATTCTGTACTCAAGTCATCATTTGAGAGTGATAACAACATGGAATACTCAGCAATAGGAGATAAAAAACCTACTTAAAAAAGCAGTAACATGGATGAATTTCACAAACATTATGTTGAATGAAAGAAGCCAGACACAAAAGAATACCTACTTATAAATATCTTTATATTAAATAAAGAAGTAGGCTAATAAATCTATAGTGATAGATGTCTGTTTAGTGGAGATGAATATTCGCAGAGAAGGAGCTTGATAAAATTCTCTGGTGTGATGGAAATATTATAAATCTTAATCTGGGTGCTGTTTGCATGGATATGCATATACAAAAATTCATTGAGCAAAACCCTTTGGATTTCCATACTTTACATACCTCATTGTGTGTATTTTTATAACCCTACCGAAGAATTTTTTTTTAAGAGAAAGGGCATAATAAAGGCCCTTTAAGTTTACTTTTTATAAGTAAACCTAAAGATGTATTTCAATAAAAATGAGATGGAATCCAGAATATAGAAGTGTGTTGTAACAAGGAACACTGAGCAAAGAAAGTGATAAATAAATGGTTTCATTTAAACAAACATTGACTAAGGACAGTGATTATGACTTTGGGGGAGAGGAGGTGTTTAAAAGTACAATGGACTTGAAGCACTAACCAGCAGCATGGGAGGCAGCAGATGGTATTGGAGTGAAAGGATTCTGTGATGCTGGATCTCTTATTCTGGAGGAAGGTAAAAATGTTGATCAAATCAAGTGTGCATGTTAAAAGTTTAAAGTAGTCACTAAAAGAATAGAAACAGAATGTCTAATTTTCAAACCAATGCATTTTAAATGAATTAAATTATGAAGTTATTCAACCTAATAGCAGGAAAGAAGAAAAACAGACACTTAGAAAATGTATGGTAAATAGAAAAAAATGGGATGGAAGGAATAGGTCCAATTAAATCAATAATCATAGTAAATTTAACTTATTAACAGATATAACTTTAAACATCTGTTGAAAGAGGGTCTGCTATTGGACAAAATATATATATATATATTCAGTTCTATGCTATTTATAAGAGGACACCCAAACCAAAACTGGGACAGAAAAATGAATCGGGAAGATCTTTTTTTAAAAAAGAGGGGACGCTGATGTAATCACATTAATATGAAAAATAGATTTTAAAGCAGAAACAATTTATTAGGAATAATTCATCAATTCAATCAATGAGATGTTAAAGTCCAGAGGCTGAACTCTCAAAATAAATAAATAAAAATTTGATAGAATAACAAGGAGAAATTGGCAAAATCATAATAATTATAATTATAATGAGAGATTTTAACACACCTCTCAGAAAAATGTACTTTAAGCAGATGAAAAAATGACTAAACAAGTGAAAGAATTGACTACTTATTGAAGAACTTGATATGTCAAATACATAAAAAGCCCTTCCCCAACAGTTAGCCAATATATATTTCAAGCACAAACATATCTTTTTAAAAAATTAAACATGCGTTAGGCCACAAAAATAGTTCTAGTAAAGGATAAACCAGGCAACAGTGTGAGGCAATAGGGACTACTGAGGCTTGCGGCAAATATGAGGGAATGCTCCAGTGTGAAACTTCTCAGAGACCATACTGTTCTGAAATCTTCCATGTCCAGGCATCTGCTGCTGCTTGTCCATGGTGCTGCCCACTCTCTGATCTTTTAACTCTCATAGATATCTGTATTCAAATAAAGCAAAGGCATTATCAGTAGATAAAAGCCCCTATCAATCATCTTTGAAGTTGTAAACACTTCTGATTTGGGATGACAGAGAAGAGGAAAGGGGAAAGAGCTGTTGTCTAAAATAAGGTTTAAGGATTCAGTGATGAATCTGGGGTTATTCATTTTCGCTGGTTCTCAGAATTTCACCTCTAGAAGCAGTTGTATGAAATCTTCCTCTGAGAATGCTGGAGAATTGACTAAATTTTCTTTCTGTTAAATTTTCCTCCTGAATCTTTATTTATGTATTCATCTCACTTAAGTACCTACACTTTGTCATGGATGAAAGGGCAAAGTGACCCTGAGAAGACTTGGACATAGATTCTCTTTGTGGAGTTGGACGACTACAGGATTCATCATCTAATGCTCTCACCTCCTTTTTCCAGGGTTTTTGAGAATATTCTAGATTTGTCATGTGTCTTCCTAATTTGTTCATATACAGTGTTCTTAACCCCTTATCACTGATTCATATAAGCCTCTTATTTTTTAGATTTTAATATCTCTTCTATATCTTTTGCTGACCCAGAAATTCTACAGGCAGCTCCATTTTTAGGCTGATGAAAAGGAGCGATCCCTGAAGTGATATGTGCCGTTTCCCACAGGTAACCTCCTTCAAGTTCTAAATGATTCCATTTATTACCACTGATTCCCTGCCCTTGAGAACATTTTAGCCAAATGTTTGCTAATTTCTTTCTCCACTCTGCCTTTGCTCATTAGATATTAACCTGTCTTCTAAAACCTTTCCTTCTTTGGGGGGTTGTGCCAATTTATTTAATTAATCTTCTATTATGTTCTTAAGTGCTATTTCTTTTATTTGAAATAATTTCAAGGTTAAGGTAAAATTACAAGAATAGTACAAAGAACTTTGGTTTTCTTTCCTGAGCCATTGGAGAGTAAATTGCCTGCATGGTAACACATCACCCTGAATACTTTAGCGTGTGTTTTTCTACAAATAGGACATTCATCTACATGACCACATAGAATCATTAAATTAGGAAATTAATATTGATACAGCACCACCATCCAATCCATAGACTTTATTCAAATTTTACTAGTTTTCCCAATAAGATACCTTAAAGCAAAAGGGTTTAATCCAGGATCGTAATTTGCATGAAGTTGCCCTGACGCTTTAGTCTCCTTCACCCTGGAAAACCCCTTCAGTCTTCCCTTGATTGTGTGATTTTGATGCTTCTGAAAATAAGGCCAGTTATTTCATAGATTGTTCTTCAAATTTGGTTTGCCTGACATTCCCTCCAGATTAGATTCAGATTATGCGTTTTGGGTAGAAATAGCACAAAAGAGATGCTTTCCTCCTCTCACTGCTTCCTCAGATGGTATACAATTTCAATTTATCTCACGACGTTATATTAATTTTTTTCCCTAAAACCTTTCCTGACTTTCCTAAGTGAAGGCTTTGATCTCCAAATCAAATATTTCATGGGTGTTCTGGTTGACACAAAAGGAATAAAACACCCTGTAACGGTTATTTTTACGGTATAATTGAAGAGCTAAAGCAACTGTGGAAAATGAGCATCATCCCTTCTCTTAGGAATAAATAATACCCAAGTTTGTGTTTTTCTAAGAGTATTTGTGGTCCCTTTGTGCAAAGAATATGAACTGTGTAGCTGTACCTGGTCACAGACTTGCCCTGGGCATCAGAATTCTTACCCCAGTGAACGTTTCAGTGGGCTCCATGTGGTGAAATCTGGCGGCTGCACGACACAGGCTTTCCCTCTCGGTGCTCGGGGATGCGTTCAGGAGCTCCCTCTCTGGTTTCCGATATCTGCTTTTAAGATTTCTGTCGCTAGTGTGTGGACTGAACAAGTATGTGAGTGCTTTGGCTTGTTCTCACTGACCAGTGGAAACCTGTTTCAGTTCCAGATGGACTAATTCAGCATATTCTGCTCAGTATAGAATGGGAGGGCAATGTCAACGTGATTGTGACGATGCCTCTGGATTATGTTCGAATAATTGCTAGGCTTTAAGGATTCCTATGAAGGACTTCTTCACTGCATATGAGTCCCCAGTTGGAGAATTATCTAAATTCTTTTCTGATTTGGCTCAGGTAGTTATTCACGATAAGCTGTAAAGGTGAAAGTGATTTTCTTTTAGTTGTGGAGTGTTTTTTTCAGTTTGTTGGCTTTTTGCTGCTTATCTGCTTCCTCATTTTCAATGCCTAAGTTTTAGACTTCTATAAAACAGACACCTAAATCTTAAACAGAATTTGACAGGTAAATGCGTAGTATTATTATTATATAAATAACATATAATTTTTATGAATAACACTAATACTTCAATAGGTAAATGAACAGAGGACAGGAACAGTTTCCTAAAGAGAAAAATCCAGATGACCAGTATGCTGTGAAAAAAACTGTTCAACTCATTAGTAATCAAAGAAATGTTAATTAAAGCAACCATGGAAAAATCCTTTCTCATCTCTGAAGTTTCCTTTTGGTAGATTACTTGATTTGTATCTAAAATTTTAAGATATAAAATGCCTGAAGCTTATCTTTGTACATGAACTTTCAGAATAGAACTTAGATGCCAATCACCCGGCCAAAGGTTAGGAACATTTTAAAGATTTTGATGTATTTTGCTAAATTGCTAAATTCTGATAGATATTTCAAAACATTTGCTGAATAGTTGGGACAGTTATCCTTCCAGGTATGCCAATGTACAGAAGAAAAATGCCTGTCTCCCTGCACTTTATCTACATTGAGATAACCCATTTTAAAAAGTTGCCCATGATCAGACAAATTACTCTATTGCTATATGATATAATAATTTAGGCATCACATGTATATTTATGAAAATTTTAGTTAATGCATAAAAGTGCTTATGAACAGTAAAAATTTTTCATATCCCCAGACTCTGCAGCCACATAGACGGGGTACAGAGGTGAAGGCTGGTGACACCCAGCACCCACTGATCCCCGGGGTGATTATCCATTTCTTTTATGCCCATTTTGTTAGGCCTAAGGAACACTTAATATCTGGGTGAGATGTGACCCAGCGGTGTTGCTCTTTTATTCCCATTCATTGGAAAATGGTAGTGCAAATGCTATTAAAACTTGTTTCTGTGGTTAAATCACCCCCTTTTTTGTTTGGGAGAAACCTGGATTGTCTCAAAGCAGAAGAACTCTGAGGTTATGATGTTCTTGTTGGCAGCATCGTTCTTAGTTTGAATACTTAAATTAGGAGAATGTTGTCTTCTCAGGGCACATGCAAGACATCCGACCCATCAGTAGGCTTCAACTCTCTTCACTTGTTCTTTATCCTATCATCCATTATGTCAGTAATGAATTCTTAAACTCATGTGAAGAGAGCTGCTCTTTCTTGCAGGTGTCCTTACTACTGAATCAAGATGAATAGAAAAAAGCTGTCATAGAAAGACATATCTTTGGAATCTGAGGACATCACTATGTATTTTTTAAACCTTAAAATATCTGCTGTTCTTTGCTATTTTTAAAAGCATATGCCTTATTAGAGAGACAGCAGGAAAATCTCACAATCAAAATGATTTTATTTAATTTTTTTTTTAACATGGGCAGGCACCGAGAATCGAACGCAGGTCCTTGGGCATGGCAGGCAAGCATTCTTATCTGCTGAGCCACCGTGGCCCACCCTCGAAATGATTTTATTTTTGAGGGAGAAAAACATTAGAAATGATGAAATGTTTTGACTGGTAGGCACTGCAGCACTGATGAAAGCTGTTCTTATAAGTACATAGTATACATCTTTCTTGTATAATATTTAAGCTTCTTGCACGTGTTGGGGCTAAGGAAGCTTTTGGGATCTGGCATTAATAATTAGGCATTTGAATTCATCATCATCATCAAAAACCACGGCTGCACCTCACACCCACTAGGATATTATTTAAGAAGTGGAAAATAACAAGTGTTGCAAGTATGCGGAGAAACTGGAACTCTCATGCATTGTTGGTGGGAATGTAAAATGGTGTAGCCACTGTGAGAAAACTGTTTGTCAGTTCCTCAAACACTTAAACATAGAATTATCATATGACCCAGCAATTCCACCCCAAAAACCGAAAGCATAAAAACACGTACTTGTATACCAGTGTTCACAGCGGCATTATTCAGAATATCCAAAGAAGGATGCAGTCCAAGTGTCCACTGACAGAGTGTTCTAGTCTGCCAGCTGCCAGAATGCAACACGCAAGAGATGGATTGGCTTTTAAGAAAAGGGGATTTATTTCGTTAGTTCTTCAGAGGAAAGGCAGCTAACTTTCAGCTGAGGTTCTTTCTTACGTGGGAAGGCACAGGACAATCTCTGCTGGCCTTCTCTCCAGGCCTCTGGGTTCCAACAACTTTCCCCAGGGTGATTTCTTTCTGCACCTCCAAAGGCCTGGGCTGAACTGCGAGTGCTGAGATGAGGTATGCTGAGAGTCTTGGGCTGTGCTACGTTGAGCTCTCTCATTTAAGCACCAACCAATTAAGTCAAACATCATTCATTGCAGCAGGCACGCCTCCTAGCCGACTGCAGATGTAATCAGCAACAGATGAGCTTCATGTATTATTGGTTCATGTCCACAGCAACAGAACTAGGCACCTTCATCTGGCCAAGTTGACAACTGAATCTAACTACCACACAGATGAATGGATAAACACAATGGATAAATCCATGCAATGGATTATTATTCAGTCATAAAAAAGAACGAAGGTCTCATACATACTACAATGAGGATGAACCTTGAGAACATTATACTGAATGAAATAAGCCAGGCACAAAAGGACAAATATTGTACTATTCCACTTATATGAGATATCTAGAATAAGCACATTCATAAAGATAGAAAGTAGATTAGAATTTACCAGGGGGTGGGGAGGAGGGAAGAATGGGGAGTTATTGCCTAATGGGTACAAAGTTTCTGTTTAGGGTGATGAAAATGTTTTAGGAATGGAAGGTTGTGATAGTAGCACAACATTGCAAATGTAATCGATGCTGCTGAATTGTACACTTAAAAAGGCAAATTTTATATTTGGTAATAAAATACAATAATAAAAACATGAACTGGTCATGAGCGAACCGGTTCATGGATATCTAAATCCTTCCAGTATGGAATTTATCTAAATTTATAAGGATGCCTTAGCGTAAAGAGGTTGGATGGGCTTTGGTATGTGAAACCCTGTGATAGCGGTCCTGCTCTGCTCCGTCCTAACTGCATGGACTTAATTTTTACTTAATCATCCCGAATCCATAATGTGGGAATAACAGCACTCACTTGGCAGTGTTGTGAGGATTAAAGATAATACATACAAATCAGCATATATTAATAAACATTAATATTTCCTTAATATTTTTCTTCATTATTTCATACAGTAGGTGTTTGAATAAATTGCTTTTTGAATGACTCACCCAAATTGAATGTGCTGTGCTTTGGGCTAAGTTTCTAGTCTAGATGAAGGTTGTTTTTTTTTTTTTTCCAGGGTAATGTGCCCTGACATTTCCACCGACCTTGTTCACAATAGAATAATACCCTGGAGAGGGGGCTCCAAGGACCCTGCTGTTGTGTGAAACTGGGGAATGGAGCTCGTTTTGCTAGGAATACCAACGAGCCCATATAGGATTCAGGCCACACTTTTGTAATCATTAGCACTGTGCTGAACCAAATATATTTAATTGGAGGCTTAATAATTCTAATTCAGACACTTTACAGGGTGTGAAAAAGATATATTCTATTTCTGCCAAGAACTTGCAATGCAATGTATCCAGAATGATCTGTAAAAAGAAACTGCGCTCATAATTTAAAATTCTCAGTTCATTTCTTATGCCCATCTAGCCCAATGTAAAACCTCATAAAGATCTGTCAAAAATACTGTCCACGCTAGGCCACAGTGGCTCAGCAGGCAGAGTTCTTGCCTGCCATGCTGGAGACCTGGGTTTGATTCCCGGTGCCTACCCATGCAAAAAATAAATAAATAAAAATACTGTCCACCTGGAAACAACCCAAATGTCCATCAGTAGGAGACTGGATGAATAAATTGTGGTATATTCATATAATGGAGTGTTACTCGGCAATAAAATGTTATGAGTTATTGACAGATACAACAACATGGATGAATCTAAAAAAAACATTATGTTGAGCAAAAGAAGCCAGACATAAAAAAGTAGATATTGTTTGACTTCATTTTTATGAAGGTAATGAATAGGCAAATTTAATCTATGATGATACAAGTCAGAATAGGAGTTACCTCTGGAGGTGGAGAGAAGTACTGCCTGGAAAGGGACAAAAAGAAATCTTCTAGGATTATAAAAACATGCTGTATCTTGTAGCTACAAGATAGATTAGATAGATAGATAGATATTGATGTATATATAAATCCATCATACGGTACACTTAAGATTTGTGCATCTATATTGTGTAGGCTATACCTCACTTGAAAAAATGTGTTCAAGAACAGTTACCATTTTGTATGGGGAGGGTTAGAAAGGTGAGAGTATAAAAGGTTCGCCGTTGACATCAATTTTTATAGGTTTTACATTTTTATAAGCTCTGGTTCTGTAAAAATATATCTTCCACTGAACTCTGATTTTAAAACCTGTCAGGGTAGCTCCTCAATATGTGAATGAATTGGATTTCAATTTTTTGAAATATAGTTTTTGCTCTGAAGCAGAATAAACAGTACTCTAACAGTGAGCTGTAGCCCTGAAATGCTAGAAGAAGTTCCTGTTTTTAATTTAGAAATGACATTGATTGACATGGGAGAAGAGAAAAGGTTGTGTTGTAAATGCGTCTTCCCAGCGTGGCTTTGTTAACCTCCTGCATGGGAGAAGGGGGAGGATACATTACAGAGCTGACTGTGAACATGTGTTTTAATTCAATGTAAATCAATTTTCATGCAGGACGTCTTGATTTTGCGCATAAAGAATGAGCCATTAGTTTATTACTGTCTGTGTTGCTCTGTAGCATCCTTTTTCTAAGACTGGAAGAGAAATCACAATAAATCAAACCAGGGGAAAAAGTGTATCTGGCTTGGCCTAGATACTATAATAAACCCCAGTTTGTGGATAGCATCTGAAAGGCAAGCACTGGTGCCATCATTTCACTTTCTTCCTTAAAACCCTTCCCAATGGTTACAGTGGAGGATGTCCTAGCATGCACAGCCTTTCAGGATATTTTGTTCTCCATCTTCCGAGCAGTATCCCCCACTGTTCTCCAGTGCCCTATCCCTGCCCCAACTTTCTGTCCACTCTGGTGGCATTTCTTGAAAGGCGTTGTGTCGTGAAAACTCTCTGAACATTTCTCTTGGCCTCTCAGCACAAATCATTTTTCCCCCTGTATCATTTATACTATTATAAATTTATTTTTAATATTTATAATATTATACCTGTTTAAAAACATTTATACCTGTTTTCTAAATTAAAAACAGGAACTTCTTCTAGCAGTTCAGGGCTAGAGCTCACTGTTAGAGCACTTCCCTCTCCCTCTACATTAACCCCGAACACCACAACTTACACAGTATGGCACTGAAAATGTACAAAATTAAGAGAGTAGAGAGGGTAAGAGCCTGCATTTGTCTGTACAGCAAAGATTAAATGAAAAAGTGAAATGCTTCAGATTGCCATTTCATGGTGTATGGGTTTGGTGCTAATAAAGATTTCATGGAACCTTTCAACAGCCTTGTTTCTCCCTTCAAAACTTCATAATATCAAGTAATTAAGACTTTCATTTCAGGAGCCAAAAAGGTCATCCAGCTTTCTTTTTTGTAACAAAATAGTTTAAACGTTGCAGAGAAAATGCAGGGCAAAACAGTGATTGATTCTAAGACTCTATGAGTTAAAATAAGAAGGTAAACACTATATTGAGCTATTTTATTTTTTAAGAATTGATGTTAAGTCTTAAAGTCCCGCAAGCTGCTGTAAGCCACAGAATGTGCCAGCATTACAGAGCAACTCTGACTTTGACTACTAGAATCTGCCACCAAGGCCGAATACCACCTAGAGATCCAAAAAGCATCTATTGGATTATTGTTCCATATATTTTTCTTGCCATAAAAATGTATGTTTAATGAACATATCAGAAGGCAGAACATGTCAATACCTTTTTTTCCTCATTTAAGGATTTAATCTTCTGGTAAGATTTTAAGGTATTCATATGTGTGTGTATATATACACACACACACATATATATACACACACACACGTATGTATGTACAGCTATACAGTGTACCCAGACATCCAGAGGATGCACAATAAATTATTTACACATGGGAGGGACAAAATACTATGCCTCTTTGCTTCTACCCCAGGATCTTTGGATGTGCTGTTTTTGCTCTCAGGCATGCACTTTCCCAAATAACCACTCTTACGCCTCCTCTGTCTTCACCCTTGTTTGCTCCCTTTAAAACCCTTCTCAGAGTCCCAGACCAGGCACCCCTCCCCCCCAAAAAAATTTTTAAAAACCTTCTGAGAACTCATAATATTTATTTGATTATGTGTATCATAAATTTCTCAATATAAGTGCCATGAGGGAAAGGACCTCATCTGTTTTAATCCTTTATGTTGCTAGTGCTTAGCAGAATGCCACATACAATAGGGCTCAATAAATACTGTGAAAGGAATGGATGAATGAATGACTTAAAGGTCATCTGAGCTAATGATGAATCTAACACCAACTCCCTTCGTGTCATTCCCACTAGGAGCCTACATTCATGAATTAATTGAAGGGCACTTATGCTATGGGAACAAATTGAATGCAGAATTGGTACAAATAAAAATAAAAGAAAACAAATGACTCAAATTGAGAAAGAGGAGGAGGAAAATTTAGACAACAGTTGAAGGAAGGGAGGAAGAAAAAAAAAATCAGTGTGACCCATGTTTGTATTATGGAAAGATGGCTGGTGGCTAGAATTTGCACCATTTGTCACGGATTGTATTTTTTATTACTGAATTCCTGAGAAATTAATATATGTGTAGCACTTACTGGTTATAAGTACTGTTGATGACATTACTTTTAATTAAAACATCTAATTAAATGGCTCAATACATTAAAAGTAGGCCAGTGGAAGGGCCAGTGATGAAAGTATATTAAACACCAAAGATTATGAGGTTCAATAAAGAAAAAAATTGTGCATGCCTCATCTAATTCAGCCTTCATAACCACCAAGTGAGTTATGCAGGGCAGGTATAGTTAGTATTCC
The DNA here is from genome assembly GCF_023851605.1 of Tamandua tetradactyla. Lineage (NCBI taxonomy): Eukaryota > Metazoa > Chordata > Mammalia > Pilosa > Myrmecophagidae > Tamandua > Tamandua tetradactyla. Next base: position 99,464,830 of record NC_135328.1, on the reverse strand, counting down.
CATTTTTTTCAGCTGTGGAGACTGAGGCTGAGAGACTTTAAATAACTGCCCCAAGTTCATACAGCTTATGCATACCAGAATCCTGGTTTTATGCCAAATCTTTACAATCCAAGGCCTTTAAGGTTTGATGGAAAAAGATCCCAGGAAGCAACTTATGAAAAAAAAGATGAAAAATGTATCTCCCCTCTCCTAACGGAAGCCTTTTTTCCATGTTGCTATCCACCGCAAGGCACTCCTTTCTTTAAGAACCTAAGTTATTTTAAAAGTCCTGTACTCTGGCTTTCTCTTCTTCCTTGAACAATTTATAACTAGTGATTAAATTGACTTGAATCGAACTGTTCGGATTTGAAAGGCTCTTAGCTCTGCAGTTACCTGCTTGCACCACAAGAGGTCACTTGCAGGCCAGTGAGCCCAAGACCACTGGGGTTTGTAACAGGTTGTGAAAGAACCCAAGAATTACAATTTAAAAGCCATGTCATGACTCCTGATAGGGTGTGAATTTAATGATTCATTGGATCAAGGTGGCAGGAAATGAAATATTTGTGGGTTTCAGACATGTTTGGATGAGAAGGTGGTAGAATGTAAAACGACAGAAAGTGCAGAAGCCAGAGCTGGCTCAAGCTATAGAACTATATTCTTGAATAGATACTGTTCGAAGCACCTACACCGTCCTGGGTGTTTGGATGATGATGACAAAGGCACGGCCCCTTCTTGCCCAAATCTACCATCTACTGGGTGCCTGGCAGTCTGCGTCCACTACGATTCTCTGTAACGTTGCTTTAAAGATGAGATTGCAAACTGAGAGCCTGCAGTAAGTAGCCTGCAGCTGGATTTGTTTGGTGTTGGCCAACACACAAATAACTATTATTTATAGGTTTTTCTTACACCTGATTTGCTTCACTCTTTTACATGAACTACCTGGCCCCTGTGAACATTTGGCTTTTGTCCCTGTGGTTTCCCTGTCTCCCGTCTCTCCCCTTGCCCATCATGAAGACAAGCCCTGTCGACTTCAGAGCTTCAGCTGTCTCGCGGCCTCGGCAGCTGCTTCAGTAACAAAGGAGATGTCAGTTACTCTATTCCAGATGAGATCGAAGTCAAATGATTTTGTTTACCTCAAAGAGAGGAACCAAAGAGCTTTATGGGGAGGAGTGGGGGCAATCAATGAGCAGACCTCCTAAACAGAGCATCTCGGAAGTGGCTGGCCCTGGGCAGGGAAGGAGGGACCTGTGCACAAACAGTGGCAGTGTGAGGCAGCCTCCAGCAACATGCAGTCTTGTCTTTTCTCTTCCAAGGTTTCATTTCTCCCCCATCTTTTCTGTTTCCTTCTTTTTTCCTACCTTCTTATTTCATCCACGTTCCCATGTACACCCCTTCGCTCCTATTTTATTTTCTCTTTGCTTTCTGCTCCCTCTGGTAGCTGGAGCAGAAACTGGTGGTGAGCCCGGGGCTGGGTGCAGCCTCAGGGCATGTTTGGCTGGCAACGTATTGGAGCTCAACCTGCAGGGGGAGGTTTGGGCCTGACATGCACTTCATGAGTCATCTTCCTGCAGCTGCACTCATTGCATTTACCTGCCAGCCAAGCTCAGACCCCACCTGTGGGCTTCTGAGGTTAATGATCTAAGTGAAAGAACGTGTGAAACGCTGGCATAATTATTACTATGTGGTTCTCCTAATGCGCCGATACTTAGGCTTCCCGGCCACCCTACTGCTGCTCTTTTCTTTGGAATGGCCTCCACCCTCCAGCAGTCCGAAGCTGTTCCCGTGTAGGTAAGGAGATAGCTCATTATTGACTTGTTTAAAAACGTGGAAAATATTACAAGGCTGCCTTGGTCCATCCACTTGTATTAGTTTCTTATTGCTGTTGTAACAAATTACCACAAACCTAATGGTTTAAAACAAGACAAATTTATTATCTTATGGTTCTTTGGGTTGGAATTCCGACACAGTTTGCACCAGGCTAAAATCGAGGTGTTGTAAGGGCTGTTTTCCTGTTTGGAGGCTATGGGGGAGAATTTGTTTCCTTGCTTTTCTGGGTTGTTGGCAGAGTTGGGTTCTTAGCAGTTGTAGGGCAGAGGTCTCTGTTTCCTTGCTGGCCGTCAGCTGAAGGCCAGTCCTAGCTTCTCAAAAGGCCACCCCTGTTCCTTGGCTCATGTCCCCTTCCACTCAGGCCAGGAACAGCAGGTTAGATCCCTCTCCTGTTTCTAATTTCTCCTGCTCTTTCTTTGGTCTCATCTTCCTAAGCCAGCTGGGAAATGTTCTCTGTTTTTAAAGACTCATGTGATCAGATGGGGCCCACTCAGATAATCCAGGAAAATGTTCTCATCTCAAGGTCTGTCCCCTTAATCCCATCTGCAAAGTCCCTTTTGCCATGGAAGGTCCCATCATCACAGGTTCTGGGGCTTAGGATTCCTTGGGAGCTGTTTTTCTGCCAACCACACCACTGGTCCCAGTTCCCTACTTGGTAGGCACCGCAAGTGGTAGTTGTATTTGAAACTGAAGAGGATGGCCATCTGGAAGTCGACTTGCCTGGAAATGAAAGAAGCTTTGTAGTCGTGATCCTGACCAAGGCCACGGAATTTCATTTACTTTAGGGTATTGCCAAAGATGTCTGGCTTTAAATTCTCTTAGAAAATTAAAATGAATAAAATTGACTAGCATTCTAGTAATGAGAATTTTCCATTACTAGTATGACACAGACGTACTCTATTTCTATATTTCCCTTCCCTTCTTAGTCGCTAATAGAACCCAGGTGTTATTTGTGGTAGCAAGGTGCCTAGCCAAAAAAAAAAAGGGGTGGGGTGGGGATGAAAAACCCTATGGTTTCAGATCTCCCTTGTAGCGGTTAGTGTGACCCAGTTATGATTGAAGATATATGAATGGATGTCACTGGATGGGGATTCTAGCAAGGCTCTTTTAAAGGAGCTGACCGACTGATTCACCCCTTCTTGCCCTGTGCCCTGCATGTCCACCTGCCTGAAATACAGGGAAGATGGCAGGCACTTGGATCATCATCTTGAGAGGATGAGGATGAATCAAACCCTCAGGATGTCAGACTGGGGGGTGGGAGGAACTGAGTACCTGACAACATTGAGGAACCCCTGTACCATCCATGGACTGCCTGCCTCTGGGCTTCTTGTATTAAGTGGTGGGAGGGAGGGAGGGAGGGAGACAGAGAAAGTAGAGGATACTTTGTTCCTCAGCAGCCAAATTTATTTCCTAATTGGTATGTGTGCTGTAACAATTGATTTTTACTTTAAAAACTACCACAGGATTCAAAAGCATCTTCTATCAGTAGGAAATGAGCCATGAAAAACAACCCTTTCTTAATAAAGTGTAACTCTATATTAAATGATTTTAAAACAGAAATCATTATAAATACATCTTTTAAATTTTCAAAACCTCTTCTCCTCTATGATCTCATTTTGTCATCAGAATTACCCTGTGAGGCAGTTAAGGAAACTGAGGCACAGAAGGGTTCGGTGGCCTTCTTAATGACCCCACATCATTATTTATATCATTCACTCTCTCTTAGTACTCATTATTAAGGGTTAATTCTTGATGTTATAGTTTAAAAGGGCCACAAATGTACAATGTGAAGAAATTACAAAATTTGTTGTTTTTTTACCTACGATATTTATTTAACATAAAAAAAAAAACAGTAAAATTATTCTTCTCAAAGCTTCTTTTCCCCCCGGAACAGGCACCCCTTTTAGGCTAGTTCTAATTAAAGAGGTGTTTGCCACTTGCCCAGCAACCCTGGGAAACTGTGGCCAGGCCTGGAAGGGAACCCGTGGTCCTTAGGGAAGGCCTGCGGCCGGCTCTCCAGCGCCCCCAGCGCTCTCGCTCTCCTCTCACTGCACATGGCAGCCTCACCTGGCCCCCAGCAGAGCCTCTGGGTGGGGACAATTCCTGCAGAAACCATGGCTTGGGCCGGACCAGCAACCCCAAAATGTGTTTCTGGCATTCATTTTACAGCATTACAGGAGATCGAGGTCTGAGTAAGAAGAACTCACTCTACTTATGGGAATGAGCTGTCTAGTTGAGAAGGTTTCAGGTTGTCCAAGTCTCATGAGTTAACCGAAAAGGCAAAATGTTGCTTTTTGATGATGATGAAATGGAGTCTAGGCTGAAAAGTACACGTGATGCTCCCAAATACAGAGGACAGCCTCATTTTCAGATTGCTTTCTCCATCTAAATCAAAATTCTCAAATCCAAATTGTCTGCTTTTATTTTAAATGCAGCTTTATCTTGTATCATTTCAAAGGCTACAATCCTTCAGGAAATGTGTAACTTGAAGAGGTTAACTGTGACCCGGAGCTTCCATACTATTTAAAAGCTCCCATGATAAATTAAGTGGATTAAATAACCTGTTTTCAAATCCTCTTTCTTTTAGCAGCTAAAATGATTTCACATCTGAGCCAAAATGATGAGACTTAAGAATTGAAGATCATCACATGAATGCAAATTTACAGAGCACTTCTTACATAGGGAGCATTTTAAAGTTACACATTTTTGTAATTTTTAATATTATAGTAGGAGTTGGTCTCTGCCATCTAAAGGGACAGATGGGCTAAACACCTGATAAATAGTAAGAACAAAAAGATGTGATGCTTTATGCTTACTTGTTATTTGTAAGCAGCTTATTTGAGTTTTCAAATTAGCAGAAGTCTTTCTGACCCACATGATGCTATGTTCTTGTTTGTACTGGATAGAATTATGGATTGCTGATAACAGAAACCAGCTCAAGCTAGCCTAAGGAATAGAAAATGTAGGGAGATGATGTATTTAAAGAATATGTAAACATGTATGTAGTCTGGCCTTGAAGGAATTGAGAACTAATAAGAACCCAAGCAGCTTATTATCATTATCATCATCATCATCATCATCATCAACATTATCATTTTATTTGTTGTCTCATTTCCCCTCATCTCCTCATATTTTTTCTTTATACCAGTCTTTCTATGTCAGTAAGCACATCTTCTACTAAGCCCATTCTGTGCAAGCTGGATATATTACAGCACCCAAGGTGGTTTGTATTCCTCATTCATGAAACCAGCCTGCACTGAAACTGAACTCTTCTTAGTCTCATTTCTTAATTTCTGCAGAAAAAGCTAGGGCCTATCCTGGGTAAGGGCTCATTTTATCCTAGTCAGTTGACTAAGGCCAAGTTAAATAAACATGGCTAACAGACCAACCCCTGGGGTCCTGTGTAATAAACGACACAGAGACCCCAAAACGTAGCTTCTGGTCTGGTTGAAGAAAAAAGCATTGGTTTCTAATCTGTGAGCCAAAGTCTGGGGGAGGGAATGTGAAGTGGGGAGCAAAGACTGATTTATTGAAGGGTCCTTGTATATGTATAATACTTGTATACATAGATAACAAGCATTAACTGTAAATAGTTACACCCTGCACATATGAGTGTAGTTGTTTTCCAAGTGAATTTAGATACTCTTATAATTAATAAAATTTAAATTCCTTTGAAAGTGTTACTGAATAGATATCTTTTAGTCATATTTTTTTCATTCACCAGTTACTGACAGTACAGCTGTGTTCACGTGCGAGTCCTACTTATGCCAAAAAAATTGAGGGCCCCTTGTGTAAAAGGTCAGGCATGAGCTGAGAGACTCTGTGACTGTGTTGGCTGGGGCATTGGACTGGAAGCTCTGTGCACAAATTTTATTAGTCCCCCCCTTTTTTCTTGTATGACCATGGATTTGTCTATAGGTGCCTTTCTTCATGGAAGCATATTATATGCATATATATGTATCATATATATATATATATGATAAATTGGTAGGAAAAAAACATCTGAATGATAGAGAACTTTTAAATGAAGTAACTTTGCATTACTTTTAACTTTGATAGGAACTTGGCCAACAAAGGATTGACACAAAAAGGCTCTTTGCAATATGCCATAAGAAAATTTTAAGCATGACTTTTAGTTTGCATGGAATGTAGACATATGAGCCAATGGTTTTAAGATGTTTTAAAAATATCCCTTGAACATACCTTAAATACTGAAAATGCTGTTGACTCTATTTTACAAGCTCTTTCATAAGTATTGCAAAGGAAAAGTTCCATTTCAGCCTAAAAATAACAATAAAATAATAGTAGTAGTAGTAGCTAGGATTACTGAGCACTTTCTTGGTACAAAGACTAGGACTTTATAAATATCTTTTAACTATATCCTTACAATGAGCACGGATACTGTATAGAACCCTATTTTATAGGGAGAATATAGAGTTTGAGAGGCCCATAATTTTTAATCAAATTATCTTTTTCCAAATTTGTGTGCTTTTACTGTTTGTTAAATACTCCCTTGAATGGAAGAAATGATGGCAGAGAGATCCAGTTAACGCTTTACGTTACTGGGGGAAAACCAGACATTGTTGGCCTGTTGGAGAGACACGTCCTGGTGATTAAGATTACAGATCCCATAACAAAGCAGACCACGCAAGTTCATGTCCCAGTCCTGCCAGCTCACCTGCTTTGTGACCCTCGGAAAGTTAACTCAGCCTGCCTGTTCCTAGGTTGCCTCCTTTTTAAAGATGGATAATGGCTACGTTGTTTTGAGGATCAAATGATATTTGTTAAATGCACAGATCAGTCCCTGGCACACGGGCAATGCTAGCTAAGTGCTTCTGCTGACATGACCTTCACAGCCTGGAGCTTGGGTGTTAGCATAGTTTGAAATTGTTACCAGTGCTGCCACTTCAAGTGCAATCTCAGAATCCGTCTAGAAAGGAAGACAGGCTCCAAAATCAAGTACTTCCCCAACCCTGTAATCCCCCATTTTCTACTCCCTTCCTTTACTGGTGAGTGGAGAAACAGTCTAGCAATCAGAACCCCAGGCCGGGGGCGGGCTGCGGAGGCAGGACTGGTGGGGAATCCCAGCAAGGCAGGGAGCCACCGGGCAGCCCAGGTGGGGCGGGACTGTCAGGAGTCCTCCTGTTGGCACCAGCAGCCCCTTCCAGGACTGCCACAGTTCTGTTCTAAATCCATGGGGTGCCATTCTTAGAAATCAAGGAACCCTAACTAATTGCGTGATAAAAGAAGATTTTGGTCTAGAGAAGGTTGCGATTTAATGGAGTTTGCAGAGATTTTGATTGCACTTCAGCTCTGCAACTGGCTATCTGGGGCCTGCAGAAGCATCTTAATCTCCTTGTGCCAATTTCCCTTACAAGGAAAACAAGAAGCAGCTCACTTGCCCTCTCTCCTCTCCCTAGAAGATTAATTGCTATTTGTAGCCCATTTTAACTTGATTCAAAGACAGATCACTACAAAAATACTAGTGTGAAATACTACTTTTCTATAACTCAGGAGTGATTAGCTGTCTTACATAGAGTGACCACTTAATTCATACAGACTTGGATCCTTTGGAGCTTAAAAGGAAGCGCTAAAGATAAAGATTTCCAAAAATGTATAATTTTAATTATCAGTTGGGTTTATTACTTCGGTGGACCTATAAAATAATTACACTTAAAAACCATCTTCAAAAATAAAATTCTTTTTATAAAAATAAAATTCTTGCCCCCCACCCCCAAAATATAAACTAGAGTTGTCCCAGGGAAACAGGGATATATGGTCACTTTAGTCTCAACCTGTATACTCTGAATTGAAGCTAAAAAGAAAGTAAAAGTTTGCTTCCTTTTTAATTCAAGGGAAAATAAATTTATTTCCCATAGTGTATTTACTCTTTCTGTTGGAAGCCAATGCTGCAAAAATTTTCTCTTCTTTTCCCTAGGTTTTAGTTACTAAAGCAAATAAATATTTGTTAATTAATATACAGCCTCCCAAACGCTCTGTTAAATTCTTTACTTATATTCATCTGGTTTAGTCCTTACTTAGAGGCTTGTTCATTCATTCATTCAAGAAGGACAAATAAGAAGTTTGCTTTTACACATGAAAGTTTTGAGGTGTCAGATATCCATGGTGAGGTACTAAGGAGGTGGCTGGTGTCTAGAGGAGTTCAGGGGAGCTGTCTAAGCTGGAAAGAAGGTATGATTGGCTGTTATCTGATGTCACCTGCCAGTCAAGTAATATGAGGTCTGGGAACTGACTGCCAGATTTTGCAATATGGACTTGATAACCTGGACAAGAGCTAATTCAGTGGAGTGGTAGGGATGAGATCCTGCTTAGAATGGGATTAAGACAAATAGAAGAGAAAGGAGAAACCAACAGACCAGCTCAGAAGGGTTAATAACCCTGCTCATGGGAAAACATCTCATAACTGGCAGAACTAGAATTCTGACTTGGATCTTTCCTTCTCCAAAGTCTGGATTCTTGGTCATTGCTTTCTCAGAAGAACATGCAGCAGTTTACGGCAAGGGAAAGAGTCCTGGACCAGGGGTCAGTTTTACCAGCTGTGTGACTTCGAACAACTCAGCCTTCAATAACCGTCTTTGCGGTCCTACCACATGCTATTAGAGTAACACAGACCTCTGACCCAGACCAGGTGGTGGGAAGGAAGTTAGGGGCAGTTCCTAGAGACAAGTGAAATAGCTGTTTTTGCTTTCCTTCTTATCTGTTAAACACAGGTGGACCAGGAAAGCAGTAAGCTTTTTATCCTTAAATTCCATGATTTGGGATAACAGCAGGTCCTTTCATCTATAAATGAGGAAGGGAAAATCGCACAGACTGTTACATCACTGCCAGAGTGTATCACCAAGGTGTTTTAAAGATGTCAAAATCTAATTGGAATTTCAAATTGGAAGAAATGTGTGCAGGCACTTCATGTGCAATTAGTTAAGTAGATTAAAATCATTTTGAAGTTGACCTCATTCCCTTCCCAAACTTTTAAAATTGATTTTATAATTTTCTGCCAGTATTTGTGGCCAGATGACATATGGACAACTGGGGAAATATTAGTAGATTTTAATGATCTTATCCTTGTCAACAATTTCAAGGAAAAAAGGTAAAACTATTACAGCATATCTTTTTACCACATTAATAAAAGGCCCCAGCTCAGCCATTTTCAATGGGCTTTTGCAGTTCTTTCAGTTAACTTGGAATTCCAAAGAGTCTGTTGAGTTTCATCACAACAAAACACTCATCTTTGCTGAGTGGCAGTGCCAAATAAAAATTTTTAATTTCTTTATGGAAAGAAGAACTAAATAGCCAGTCAAAACCCAATTGATAGATTGGGATAAAATATTTTCAACAGTATAATAGACAGGGTTAATATCCCTTTAATAGTAAAACGCCTCCTACAAATAGATAAGAAAAGGACAACACAATAGAAGAGTAAGCAGTTCATAGAAAAGGAAATGTGATGGCCCATATGCTCATGAAAAATGTACCACCTTGTCATCAGGGAAATTAAAATTAAAACATCCCCTACAGATGGACAAAAATTAAATACATTAATATGTCTTTTGGGGCACTCCATTTCTCTGCCTCATGATTCATTGTAGAATAACACTCCTGGCCCCCTTCCCTCCTCCTGATTTCTTCTTCTCCAGAAGAGGAGGGTGATTTTGAGAATTTGGAAAGAGAAGGTGTGTGTGTTGGATTGGTGCCCCCGGGGTCCTCTTTTCCGGCTGTGCCTGCCTGCAGTGAGCCTGTACTCAGATGTGCCCCTCACCACCCAGTAGGCTTCCCATTGAGGACACCTGGGGTTGGCTGAAGTCCCAGTGGCCAGGTGGGCCATCCCACTAACACACACACACACAGTATTAGTAAGACAGTTTGACTGCAAAGCTAAAGGTGCATCATCCAATCCATCTTTTCAGGTAATTTTTTTTTAGTTTCCCTTTGTGTGATTACTATGTTTCTTAGTGGGCTCAGAACTCAGAAGAGGAAAATTGAATGGTACATTAATTCCTGCTCTCCATTTCCAAGGGGAGGATGAGAAAGGAAAAGTACATCCATGGCTGCATGTGAAGAAATAGAAAATCTTTGAAGTTTGGAAGGGTATTACTAAGATTTTTAGAATACTACCTGGTGGTATCTGTCAAAATTTAAAGGTATATTAATTTGGATGAAATGATTCGATGTCATTATTCAGAAGGAGAAATTAAAAACATCAGTCCTACTTACACAGCACGAAGAAAAACTCAAAACATCTACCTAATCCTTCCTTCTTAAGTGTAAACAGAGAAGAATCACTAAGTATGTGGGAAAAAGTAGCAGCACAAAAGAGAAAGACCAAGATAAACAGACAAAACTGACCCCAGAGGAAGCAAAAACAATTCAGGAAATTTAAAACAAACAAAAACTCCCATTAGCGTGTTCAGAGAGATTCAAGAATTTATAATATCCATAAAAGATGATGATGTAAAACAGACGCTAGGAAAAGAAAGCGCTCTTAGAGATTAACAATAGGATAGTCAAAAGTTCAGTAGAAAGTCTTGGGGAAAACAAGGCAAGGAAGTCTAACAGAACATACAGCAAAAAGAGAAAGAGATGAGACAGTATGGAAAAGGTAAGAGAAGTAGACAACCAATCCAGAAGTTCCAATATCTGACAAATACAAATAGGAGACTCAGAAGGCAAAATCAGAGAAAATGGCGGGGGTGGGTGGGGTGGGTTGGGGGTGGGTAGGAATTATCAAAGAAATAACAGAACTTTCCATAATGAAGAAAGACATAAATTTGTAGAATGAAGTTACCTACCAGGTCATTTGGTAGGTCACCCATTGACAAGAGTTACCTAGATGTATCCCCGCTGAGGTTTCAGAATGCTAAGAATAAGAAAAATATGCTAATACCTACCAGAGAGTGAAAACTACAAAGGGACCTGAACTGGGCTAGTACCAGACTTCTCATCAGTCCACGGACAGGTGAAAACCCATTACGAGATATGGCGCTCAGATAGCAACTGAGGCATTGTTTTTAAAAAAAACCTGCCATGTAGGTTGTCTGAAAATAAAAATGTATTTAAACTAATTTGAGAGAATGCCTCTTAATTTAATATATTTAAACTAAATTCATCCTGTAGTGTTCCTGCAGAAACAAGAGCCAGTTTGTAGATAACTACCGTACAGCATGAAACTGTCTTCAGATGACATCTACAGTTATCCTCCTTCTGGGACTGGAATATAAAAGCAAGAACCACAAGTCTTAATTCTGAGTTGAAGGGAGGAGACCATGCTCATAGCAGTGCCAGCATTTGAAGTGGATCTTTATACATTTCATCACCTACCAGTGGAAGTGGTTAACTCTGAAAGAGTTTTACCACAAGAAGAAAGAGACTGGAGAACAGTTGGAGGAAAAAAAAAAAAAAGAATCTGCAGTTGAACAAGAGCCCCAGGTGATTCGTATGCATGCAAATGAGCTAGAACACAACAGAGTCATGCCCACAGGGTGTGAGACAAAAATTGTGAGTTTAGAATTCTGTGCTCAACTATCAGTCAAGCATGAGGGCACAATAAAAACATTCTAAGGTATGCAAGACTCAGAAAGTTTACATAGCACACATATACTTCTTAAGTTTTTGAGGATGGACTCCTGAGGGAAAAAAAAAGAAGTAGTGATGGGATACAGGAAGCAGGTTATCAGGAAATCCCGAAGGGAAAACCTTGAAGCAGATTTAGGGAGATTTAGGAAGCACCAGTCTGCACTGGAGAAACAGGAAGGAAAGTCCCCCAAAAAAGGTTTATGGGGGAAAAGGGTGATTTACCCCCCTTCTTCATTTGATTGAGAGGAGGGAAAACTTGAAGTTGTGATGAAAGCACATTTTTCTTTTTATAGATATGATTTTTAAAAAGTCAATAAGAGGGGTTCAAGGGTAGTTCAGTGGTAGAATTCTCGCCTGCCATGCGGGAGACCCAGGTCCAATCCCCCCCATGCACTCCCCATGCCCCCACCACCACCAAAAAAAATTCAGCAAGTGGTGCTGCAATAATGGGATAGTCACATGGAAGGAGAATTAAATGTGATCTTACCATACAGCATACAAAAAAAAAGTCAATAAGAAACTCCAATAAATTAAAATTAAAAGTATTAAAAATAGTCATGGTCAATATATTAAAAATACCAAAACATGGCATGTTTTAAAGTAGTTGGTGGAGTGGTAGAAAAAAAATTGTTTGGCCTTCATGCTAGAATAGTTCCCCTTTGAATGGCGTGATATTAGATATATGAAGACAAAAATATAATCACAGTGCCTTTCTTGGCACTGAGGTGAACATGATTCATATAGTCGCAATAACATAATGGCTATTTATTGGTTTTTAGTGTTTCAAGTCAACCTGTGGACAGCATATATAATACTTGATTATGGATGCAGAGCCTAAAGTAAAAGATAATATTGTCAATATAAAAGTAAAATTGAAGTTGCCATCAGGTAGAAGGTGGAAGGGAAAAATAAAGTGGAAAGAAAGTATTGCATTATTTACAGAAAAGGAAGTCAAGATACTGACTAGAAAGATTGCACTTAACCTTTAAAATGTGAGCGATAAACCCTGGAAGATAGGGAAATGGGAACGTGACCTCAATCCTCACCTTTCATAGCAGGAAGTCAATAGGTATTGCTTAAATTAACGTCGATATATTGTGACATATTATGTTGGTGTATGGAGGTCACCCCCAGAAGACCCAACAACTGAAATGGTGAAAAAATAACATTTTGCATGTTACCTTGTCATTCTTTTTTTAAAAATTTATTGATTTTTATTAGTGCCTTTCGTTAGGCACGGGGTTGTTAAAGGATTCCACGCAAGACCGTGAGTAAAACTTAAGGGGTTTATTGCTAGAGAGAGAGAATGCGACAGGATGAGAGCAGGGGGAGAATAGGCAGGTGGGAGCCAGCGAAACCTGCCAGCAAAAGGAGAAATGGCTCCCGCTCCCTTTCTGACAGCTTGTGGTTTTAAAGGAAAAAATGCACCAAGAGGGCTGGGGGTGATGTGTGGCCGCGGCATCACCAGGAGATGTCAGGCTGGTACGGATCATGCCTTCATGCTCGTGGTTATCTGGTTTGGCCTCTGGCGGGTGGGGCATTGGCACGTCCGTGCTCATCTGTCTTGCTGGCACATCAGTTCCTGTCAGAGGAGCTACTGAGGGAGAGAAACTAAAGGTGCCCCCATGCCACGGAAGCCATTCTGTATGTTAAGTTTATATTCTGAGACCTGACACCCTTCAAGTGAAAACTCTTCCTTTCAATTTAGGCCCCTGTTTTCTTATAAGCATTTTCTAAAGGAGACCATACCATAATTGTTCTTTCATTTCTGGCTTATTTTGCTTCACCAAATGTCCCACACATTCATTCACATCATTTCATGCCTCATGACTTCATTCCTTTTTTGTAGCAGCAAAACATTTGATCATATGTATACACCATCCTTCGCCAATCTACCTCTCAGTCAGTACTTCCTTCAGCCACCTGTATTTATTAGGCATCATGGAGAGGGCCCAAAGTCCACAGTCCATCAACACTCTCAATTTTAGATAATTTCATCATTCCCAAGATAAAGATAACCAATAAACACACCCTCACCAAATAGGAAATCTAAACCTCCTCTTAACTCGTGTCCCTCCCCCCATTATATACCTCTGCTGTTGCTATGGTACTGTTGATGTTTTCCTTTTAAATACAGCCCATAGCATGCAACAGCAGTTTTCCCCCTGTACCCTGGGCTTAAACAGTCTTTGTACATGACTCATACTTTTAAGTAGTTCTTGCAAGAAATAACTTTTATTTCTGGTGTTAATCAGTGGGACACATAGGTCTATAAAACCCCTTTCCATCTTGTATATCTTCAATATGGTAATATTCCTTATAGACCCACTAGAGAACCACCTTCACCTCTATCTGTTCTCTTACGTTGGAGTTCAACCTCATTAGCTAAACGTTCACCCATCTCTAGCTTCTATGTATCACTAATATATTGTATATTATAAGCCTCTGACTTTACCTTTCCCATGGGTGTAAAAGTGGAATCATATAGTATCTATCCTTTTGTGTCTGGCTTATTTCACTCAGCATTGTGTTCTCAAGGCTTATCCATCTTATGTGCTTCAGGATGTCATTTCATCTTACTGCTGCATAATATTCCATTGTATGTATATACCACATTTTAACAGATGTTAATCCACTCATCTGTTATGAATATTTGGTTTGTTTCCATCTTGTGGTGATTGTGAATAATGTTGCTATTAAAATCAGTGTGCAAATGTCTGTTTGTGTCATTGCTTTCAGTGCTTCTGGGTATTATACCAGGTAGGCTATTTCTGGGTCATAGGGCAAGTTGATGTTTAGTTTCCTAAGGAACCTCCAAAATGTCTTCCATAGTGACTGTACCATTATACATTCCCACGAGCAGTGCATAAGTGTCCCAGTTCCTCCATATCCTCTCCAGCATTCATGTTTTCCTGTTTGTTTAATAGCAGCCATTCTTATAGGTATGAGGTGGTATCTCATTGTAGTCTTGATCTGCATTTCCCATTCCCTTATAGCCACTGAAAATGAACATTTCTTCATGTGCTTTTGAGCCATCTGTATTTGCTCTTCAGAAAAATGCCTATTCATATCTTTAGCCCATTTTATAATTTGTTTTTTGTTGTTGTTGTTCTTTTGTATGTTCTTTTGTTGTTGAGTTATATGATTTCTTTGTGTATACAGGATATCAAACCTTTGACCAATGTAATCAGGCCTTCTATTTCTTTGTCCTGCCTGATTACTCTAGCTGGAAATTCTAGCAAAATGTTGAATAATAGTTGTGACAGTGGGCATTGTTGTCTCATTCCTGATCTTAGGGGGAAAGATGTCAGTCTCTTTCCACTGAGTATGATACTGGCTATTGGTTTTTCATATATTCTCTTTATCATATCAAGGTAGTTACCTTTGATTTCTCTTTTGGAGTGTTTTTATCAGAAAATGATGTTGAATTTTGTTGAATGCTTTTTCAGCATTAATCGAGATGATCATGTGATTTTTTTCTCCTTTCGATTTGTTAATGTGCTGTATTACATTAATTGATTTTCTTATGTTAAACCATCCTTGCATTCCTGGTATAAACCCCACTTGGTTGTGGTATATAATTCTTTTAATGTGTTGTTGAATTCGATTTGCTAATATTTTGTTAAGAATTTTTTTGCATCTATGTTCCTTAGGGAGATTGGCCTGTAGTTTTCCTTTCTTATAGCATCTTTACCCAGTTTTAGTATTAAAACGATATTAGCTTCATAAAATGAGTTAGGTAGAGTTCCTTTCTCCTCAATTTTTTGGAAAAGTTTGAGCAGGATTGGTGTTACTTCTTTTTGGAATGTTTAATAAAATTCCCCTGTGAAGCCATCTGGCCTTGGGCTTTTCTTTTTGGAAGATTTTTTATGACTGATTGAATCTGTTTACTTGAGATTGGTTTGTTGAGTACTTCTATTTCTTCCTGACAGTGTAGTTTGTTTGTGTGTTTCCAGGAATTTGTCCGTTTCATCTAAGTTGCCTAGTTTGTTGGCCTATAGTTGTTCATGGTATCCTTTTATGATTTCTTTTATTTATTCTGTGTCTGTGGTAATTCACCTCTTCTCATTTCTGATTTTGTTTATTTGCATCCTCTCTCTTTTTTTATTTTTCAGTCTTGCTAGTGACCCATCAGTTTTATTGATTTTCTCAAAGAACCGACTTTTGGTTTAATTGATTCTTTCTATTGTTCTTTAGTTCCCCCATTCATTTAACTCTGCTTTAATCTTTGTTATTTTTCTTCTTCTATTTGCTTTGGGGTTAGTTTGCTGTTCTTTCTCAAGTTCCTCCAGGTGAACTGTTAAGTCCTTTATTTTTGCTCTTTCTTGTTTTTTTAATTTAGGCATTTAGGGCAATAAATTTCCCTCTCAGCACAGCCTTTGCTGCATCTCATAAGTTCTGATATGTTGTATTTTCATCTTCGCTCACCTTCAGATAGCTACTGATTTTTCTAGCTATTTCTTCTTTAACCCACTGGTTGTTTAAGAGTGTGTTATTTAATCTCCATATATTTGTGAATGTTCTCATTCTTTGGTGGTTATTGAGATCCAGCTTCATTCCATTGAGATCAGAGAAAGTGCTTTGATTAATTTCAGTGTTTTTTTAATTTATAAAGACCTGTTTTGTGCCCCAGCATACAATCTATCCTGGAGAATGTCCCGTGAGCACTAGAGAAGAATGTATATCCTTGTGTTTTGGGGTGCAATGACCTATATATGTATGTTAGATCTAATTCATTCATCAAGTTGTTTAAATGCTCTGTTTCCTTGCTGATCTTCTGTCTGGTTGTTCTTTCTATAGAAGAGAGTGGTGTATTGAAGTCTTCTCCTATTACTATTGAAACATCTATTGCTCCTTTCAGTTTTGCCAATGTCTGTCTCATGTACTTCGGACTGCTTGATTGGGAGCATAAACATTTATGATTGTTATTTCTTCTTGGTGAGTTGTCCCTTTAATTAATATATAGTGTCCCTCTTTGTCTCTTGATGTCTTAACATTTAAAGTCTATTTTGTCCAATATTAGTATAGCTACTCCTTCCTTCTTTTGGTTACAACTTGCATAGAAAATTTTTTCCATCCTTTCACTTTCAATCTTGTGTCTAAGATGAGTCTCTTGTAAGCAGCATATAGCTGGATTATATATTTTTAATCCATTCTGCCAATCTGTATCTTTTAATTGGTAAATTTAGTCTGTAAATATTCGAAGTTATTACTGAAAAGGCATTTCTTGAATCTACCATCTTTTTTATTTTGTCAGATCTATATATTCATTTCCCTCTTTCTCTTATTGGTACTCTTCAATTCTGTGCCCTCCTCCAGACCTCCCTCTCCTGTCTTTTTTTTTCAACTGGAAGAACTTCCTTTAGTATTTCTTGTAGGCCTGGTCTCTTGTTGACAAATTCTTTCAGGATTTGTTTGCCTGTGAAATTTTTAATCTCTCCCTCAGTTTTTAAGGACAGTTTGGCTAGGTACAGAATTCTTGACTGGAAGTCTTTTTCTTTCAGAATCTTAAATATATTATACCACTGCCTCTCACCTCTATTGGCACCTCCGTGGTGCCAGTAGAGTAGTCTGAACTCAGTCTTTTGTGGTTTCCCTTGTAAGTAGTAGATTGCTTTTCTCTTGCCACTTTCAGAATTTTTTGCTTCTCTTCAACATTTGACAGAATGATTAGTATGTGTCTTGGGGAAAGCCTATTTGGATTTATTCTGTTTGGAGTTTGCTGAGCTTCTCTGTTTATGTCCTTTATAAGGGTTGGGAAGTTTTCCCCCATTATATCCTCAGCTACTCTTTCTAGCCCTTTATTCCTCTCTTCTCCTTCTGGGACACCAGTGATTCTTTTATTTGTGCACTTTGTTTTGTCCATCATTTCCCTGAGATCCAATTCAAAGTTTTCCATCTTTTTGGCCATTTGCTGTTTTGAGTCTTCAAAATCAGTTATCCTGTCCTTTAGTTCATTTATTTTTTTTCTTCTGCCTCTTCAAATCTGCTGCTATGTGTCTCTAATATGTTTTTTATTTGGTCAACAGAATCTTTAATGTCTGTGATATCTGCTATTTTCCTATTTATTCTTTCAAATTGCTCTTTACACTCTTCTACTGTCTTCTTGATCTCCATTATGTCAATAGCTATCTCACTTATTTTATTTAGTAGAGTTATATGAACATCTTTGATTAGTTGTTGCAACATCTGTGTCTCTTCTGGTGTTTTAATTTGGTGAGTAAGCTGGGTTGTATCTGTTTGCATTGTGATATACTTAATGATCTTCTGTTGTTTTCATCACATGTGAATATCTTGATTGGTTTACTTTGGAAGTTGATTCCCTTCAGGGGTCTAATGCTTTGTGTTTGTGGGATGGATGTGGAGCAGGATGCAGGGCATTGGGTGGGACACAACAGTGCAGTGACACATTGCAGTGCAGGTTGGGGGTGCTACGCTGGTGCCTATGAACGTAGGTGCCCAGTGGCCAGGGAGGATGTAGCTGTGTTGGGTGCATGAGTCTGGGTAGTGTAACTGTGGTGTGTGCTGGTTTAGGGTGCAGGGCCCTTTGTGCACTGCACAGAGTTATGGCAGTGGGTGTGGGTTATGCCTGCATGGGCTGGGGGCAGATGTGACCTGGCTGCATAGATAACATTTCCCAGAGTTGGGTGAGGGGGCGTGACTGGGGGCTGAGCACATGCACGGATCTAGGAGTGCCATAAACTGATGCACAGAGCTCAGGGAGGACGGAGTGGGGCTGAGTGACTGTATGGGCTGGGGATGAATGTAGCCTGGGTATGGCAGTTAGCGCCTGCAGCCTTTTTGCACTGGCAACAGCATGCAGGGAGCAGGGAGGGGGAGGTAAAGCTCTGGAGGGGTGCAGGAGAGGTGGGTTGGGCTGCAGTTGGGGTGGGGGTGGGGAGCGGGTAAGCACTCTGGGGTTGGTGGGGCGGGGGTGCTTGGAGCATGAGTGGGGGCAGGTGACAGGATTCAGGTACATGGGGTGTGGAGTGAGTTGTGGGTCACGGGGCTGTACTGGTAAGGATAGCGCATTCAAGGAATGCAGCTTAACTTACTTCCTAGTCCCCGTCTCCCCATCCGTGTACTCCTGTGGCCTTGTGTTAGACTGTTTGCACCAGCCAGATGGTCTCCAGTTCTCTGCTCCTCAGTTCCTCAGGTTTTGCAACCAGGGCTGCCCTATGTGGTGTAGAAGACTCTCCTAGGTCAATTGCATTCTGGAATCACTGTCTCAGTTGCCCTCCTGTCCTTTCTCTAACTTTTCCTTGGAGCAGGGCTGAACTCGATCTGCCCTATTCCACCATCTTCCCAGAACCCCTATAATTTTGCTTTTATAGACAAAGAAATTGAACCCTTGAAAAACTGTAAGACTTAACAATTGCAAATCAAGTCCTTGAAAACAACTGGTCTGCTCAGAGGCACAGCCACCCTGAGTGGTATAGGGATAGATGTGAAGAACACAATCTATCTCTTTGAGTCCAAAGAGATTCAGTGTCCTAAGCTGAATGCTGCTGTGAAGGGGACAAACAGAACAGCTCACTGACTGTGTTAGTTTGCTAAAGCTGCCAGAATGCAATATACCAGAAACCGAATGATTTTTAAAAAGGGAATGTATTAAGTTGTAAGTTTACAGTTCTAAGGCCCTAAAAATGTCCAAATGAAGGCATCCAGAAAAGAGGCCTTGACTCCAAAGACGGCCAGTCTCTGTCACATGGCAATGTCTGCTGGTTTTTGTTCCTTATTCCATTGCTTCCAGCTTCTGATGTCAGTGGTTTCCTCTCTAAGCGTCTGTTGACCTTCACTTAGCTCCCCCAGGATGCAACTCTGGGTTCTGGCTTGCTTAGCATATTACAGGAAGGCACATCCATGTTTGAAGGGCTTCAAACATCTCTGTCTGGGCATCTACTCTCTCTCGGCTCTGAAGCAACTGCTCTCCAAGCATACCAAAATTTTTCCAAAATGTTTCTCCTTTTAAAGGAGTCCAGTAAACTAGTCAAGACCCATCTTGAACGGGTGAAGTCATACCTCCATCTTAACAAAAGGTTACACCCACAATTGAATGTGCCACGTCTCCATGGAGATAATCTAATTAAAAGGATCTCTACCCTACAACATGAATCATGATTAAAGAACATGGCTTTTCTGGGGTACACAACACTTTTCAGCCCATTTTACCCTCTGGACCCCAAAAGGACATAATCTTTCCATATACAAAATACATTCACTCCATTGCAATATCACAAAGCTTTAAACCATTTCAGTAACAATACAAAGTAAAAAATCAGTACAAAATTTTGTCAAAGTCAGTTACAAGCATGGTCTGTCCTAAGGCAAAATCTCCTCTGGTTCTGGACCTGTGAAATTCAGAACAAGTTAGCTGCTGCCAATACATGAAGGAGGTATAGTCATACGATATATGTTTCCATTGCCATAGGGAGAAATTGAAGGGTAAACAGAGATCACTGAACCCAAACAGTTCTAAAAACCTCCAGGGCAAACTCCACTGGATTTCAAAGTCTGAGAGTCACTTATCCTCAGGGCTTTAGAAAGCAGCAGTCCCACCCTTTCCAAGGGCCTACACAGCCACCTTTCTCTCTCCAAATGCTGGGGTGAGGGTTGCAAGACTGAGGCTCGTTGTGGGGGCCACCTTTTCTCAGCTCTACCCTGTCAAAATATTGGGGCAGCACCCAGGCTCTTCCATCTCCAGGGTACATGCTCAACTGCCTCAGAACAATGGGACAATCACCAGGCTCCCCCTAATCTGGGTTTATGTGCTCCACCATCTCCAAGGCCTGGGATTCCGAAACTCTTCTGGAGTGAGGAAGCAGAAGGCCTGCCCTCTGCCTTAGGGGAAAACTCATCCTCTCCACATGTATAGATGGGTCCATTCCCCTGGCCCAAGATTTCCTGGCTCCAGACCTTAGCTTCCATGGTTCTGCCTCTGAAGTCATTTTTCCTTCAATTTGTCCCTTTTCTGTCTCTTTAGGTCAGGAATGGCAATGGCTATATTTATACAGATCCCACAGTATTCTTGTTGGTTGGTTTTCTGTGCAGTATGCAGGGATCATAACCATCAGATAATAGAGTTTTCCATAGACCCTTTCTGGATAACTCGATTTCCCATCCTCATTTGTCCTGTAATGGCTAACGCCTTCCATGTTTGGTTAAGTCCTCATATGGGGCCCTATTCACTGAGGTCTCACTTTCTGGAAGCCCAGAATTTTCCAGACCATCAATTTCTGTTTTCTTTGTACCCAAGAGTTCAGTTCTTAACTTATCTCTTTCCTGTCACATTTTACTATAAGCTACAAGGAGCAGCCAGGCTGCATTTTCCACATTTAGTTCAGAAATTTCCTCAACTAAGTATCCCAGGTCATTGCCATTAAATTCTAACTTCCATCCAACAGCAGTATACAATTTTGCCAAATTCTGTGCCACTTTAAAACAAGGGTTGCCTTCCTTCCAGTTTGCATCACACATTCCTCATTTCTTTCTAAAGTCTCGTTGACGGTGTCTTTAGAGTCCACATTTCTACCAACAATCTCTTCAAAGCAACTTAGGCCTTTATCAAAATCCTCACAGCTTTTCCAGAATCTTCCTTATCCATTTAAAAAGTTGTTCCAACATGTTTGGTATTTGCAAACTGTAGCACCCTGCTTCTCTGGTACCAAAATCTGTATTAGTCTGCTAAGGTTGCTGGAATCCAATATGCCATAAATGGAATAGCTTTTAAAAAGGGAATGTATTAAGTTGTAGGTTTACAGTTCTAAGGCCATAAAAATGTTCAAACTAAGGCATTCAGAGAAAGAGATACCTTAACTCCAAAGAAAGGCCAGTGTCTGTCACATGGGAAGGCACATGGTTGGAGTCTGCTGATCTTTGTTCCCAGTTTCGTTGCTTCCACCTTCTGATGCCAGTGGTTTTCTCTCTAAGCATCTCACTAAGCATCTGTGGGACTTTACCTAGTTCCTCTGGATACAACTCTGGGTCTGGCTTGCTTAGTATCTCACAGGAAGGCATATGACAATGTCTGTTGGGTTCCAAATTTCTCTGTCTAGGCATCTGCTCTCTTTATTGGCACTCCAGTATTCTCCAAACATCTCTGTCAGCTCTGAAGCAACTGTTCTCCAGGCATCTGTATCTGAGGTTTCATCAAAATGTTTCCCCTTTTAAAGGACTCCAGTAAACTTAATCAAGATCCACCTTGCATGGGTGAACTTACATCTCCATCTAACCAAAGGGTCATACCCACAGCTGGGAGCATCACATCTCCATGGAGATAGTGTAATCAAAAGGGTTTCCACCCTACAATACTAAATCAGGATTAAAGGACATGTGGCTTTTCTGGGGTCCACAATACTTTTAAACTAGCATAGTCACTGAAACACCAGCTAAAATAATGCAGCTTGGTTGCAGCATGCTAAGAAGTCACAGTGGCAGGTGTGGATGGAGCACTATCAGTGGATAAGCAGGCCTTGGATGAACCAGAAGCTGGTGTATGGGTACTGGCTGGTGGGGGAGGCACTGAAAATTGGTTTCACGTGCACATCACAGAGCAGTCTTGATGCCAGATGGCAAAGAAGAGACCATCAGTGCCAGCCAGGTTCCTTCCATCCCGCCCCATCTTTGGGGTCTTAGAACTAAGAAGAGTGTGTCAGAGTTGTGGCCAGTCCTTAAGCTTCAGGGAGCAGTAGTTTTGCTAAAGTACAACAGCCTTAGTTGTATATTTTAAACAATGGGGGCAAGTACATTTTTTATTCTTGGCTCATTTTCCAATGTTATCATTCTCCTCCCCTCCACTACCCACCTTTTTTCTTTCTTTCTTTCTTCTGGTCATTCATCCCTTCTTTTGTACCCTCTCACTTTTCCTTTTTCATCCTTTAATTAAATTTTTTTTTCCATTTTCTTCTTGCCTCTTTGCAAAATGAGGTGGATATCTTTGAGTTCTAATAAATGGCTGTACTTATAGTAGAGTTATTTTTATTGAACTTTTTATAAAAGTTTCCCTTTTTTAACCATGTTGGCAGGACAGAACCAGCACTCTTTTCATGCCTCCTGACTACAGTCTGCAGCATAGCGATTAAGGACCCAGGCCCTGGGACCCGACTATCTGGGCACACAGCTTCCCTACCTCTCAGCTGGGTGGAGGGCTTAATCACTTAACTTTCATATATAAAAATGCGGGTCATCATAGCTAAGAGGTTTAAATGAATTGATATATGCTTTGTGCTTAGAAATGTGCCTGGCATCTGATAAGCACTCAGTAAACATTAGCTATTATTTTTAAGGAACTACCTTTTATTAAGAGTTGCATTTCCTTCCTGAAGGTTTTCTTCCAACACAAGTATTTTTTCCGATGCAGGTACTAAGACATATTTCCCTTTAAACTTTGTTCTGTGGTGATTTCTTTCTTTTCTCAGAGAGTTTTCCCCCCACTTCATTTGTGGCTGACATTCTTCAGCACAGTCCATTCATCCCTCCTGCCTTTGCGGTTCTGTCCTCTCCTCTCTCCTCTTCCTTTGCCTTCATCTTCTGGGGAAAGAGCCTCTGCAGGATGGAGGTCAGTGGCCAGTAGATAGCCTTAGATGCACATTGAATTTTGATGACTTAGTATGAAAAACAAAACAAAAACAATAATATGTTATTATTTTCTCAGTAATGTTTTATAATGATCATATGTTGAAAGGATAATATTTTGGGTATATTGGGAAAAATAAAGCAAATTATTAAAATTAATTTTACTGCTTTCTTTTTACCTTTTTTAATGTGACTGCTAGGACATTAAAAATCATGTATGTGGCTCATGTTATATTTCTATTGGTCAGGGCTGTTCTGGAAGGAAGGGATAGGAATGATGAAGATTCAGGACTGGGAAGAGATAGGATTGCAAGAGAGAGAAATTCTGTGGCCAGTGAATAAGGGGAAAGACTTAGGAAAATTTAATCAATGAAGATTTGTTTGGAGAGGGGTGCTGTGCGATATGCAATGTAATCTCCTACCTCACTCTTCCCTATGAAATCTTCAGTAAAATCTACACTATATTTTAATAAAGTAAGGTAGAAAATAATTTTCTTTGGAGAATCTTGTGTCTCCCTTTGGGGTGACTGACAAAGCTCTGGACAGCCAGGTTTGGATCCCTCTGGTCTCAATTTAGGCTGCAAATGAAACTAGCTCTCTGGAACTGGAGTGTGGCTGCAGGTATCCTACCTCTTTGTATTCTAATAAGCATGTCCAATGAACTCTTAAGGTTTTTCCAGATTATTTGTGAATAATTTTAAGGGAAAGTAGTTTCTTCTTTCCCCACATTACATTCGTGTCCTTGGTAACTTTTTGCTAACACAGCCAAATTGAAAGAGTTGATTGTCTTGGAAGAGTTTGAACCAGTATGGAATTTCTCTTTCATCAAATTCAAATTCTCCTCATCTCGGATGTTGCTACCTAATAGTTTCTTCATAGATTTTGTTCTTTGGGTGTTGTGAGGCTGAATTGCCAGGGAGCAAACCCTCCTGGATATAACAGGTCATTACATGCCAGATTATGAGGCATCAATGAAAAAATGTCAGAGGACTATTGCCAGTGTATCCTGTGCTACTTCCTGTACCTGTGAATATTAATAATAATAATAACAATAATAATCTCTGAAACAAGAATTTAATTTGAAGCTTTGAAATTAGGATTATGGCTGATTATTTTGGTGTGAATTCGAGGAAGGAAAGTGCTATAGGCAGCTACAGAATAGAGACGAGCAAGTTAACTGACTTTCTCATGAGCCAAACAATTTGTAAAAGTAATAATAGCACAGTCTATGGGTAGTTCAGTGGTTGAATGCTCCCCTTCCATGCGGGAGACCCGGGTTCAATTCCCAGATCATGCACCAAAAACAAGAGTAACGAGAGAAGTAAATTTGGGATGATATGGCCTCAAAGGAAAGACTAAACTTAAATGAGCTACTGTACAATATGTTCTTAGCCTGATGCTACTGTTTTCTTCTCCTTTTGCAGTATAAAGTAATGAGGCTCTGAAAACTAAAATGACTGAACTGATTTTAAAGACTCACCATCTGTAATGCTGTGTATTTAGCTTGCTCTATAGTAACAGAAATATCAGGAAAATGGCCCCACATTGTAGCTGGTGATTTAATACCCTGAACTGAGTGTACAAGCAGATATTATAAATGTAATGGTGGAGTGGGGTGAGGAAATTGTATAGGGGCATGACAAAGGGTTACAAACATAGGGGGGAAAGCACCAAGTTTGTTCAGCCCTGAAGAAATTATGGATTATGTAGATAACATTTAATTTTATGTCAGAGGCATTTCAGAAAAATTCAAATAGACTTTTAGTTGCCTTTAGTTGTCAGAGAATATCCCTTGAGTTTTCTATAAAATGTTCAAGATTTCCCCTCTGAATTGCCATAATGCTTTAAGCTTATTTCTATATTTTATTGGAATCAGAGTGATAAGTGAATGATTAGACCATGCTAGACAAAGAGCTAAACAATCAGGAAGTCTGTATACATTCAGAATTCTCTTTAATTAAAGGTTTGGTTGTTGTGATCAGAGCCTTTTTGTTGGCACTACTGAATAATCCAAGAGGGCGAATTAATTTTTTGCCTACTTGATGTTTGCTGCAATTAGAGAGATTTCAAAGTGGAATGAAAGTAATGAAGCCAATTTTGTAGAAATCACACAAGAATGTATTTATCCAAGTGGCCTCTGTTCCCCCAAAGCAGTCATCTGTAAAGATAAATGCTTAGTTGAAGATGCAGCCATTGACCAAAGCAATTTTTAAAGCCCTCTTTTGGAATTGACTTGAGAGAGTGAACCAGAGTCTTTTAAATAATCTTGGCTGTCACACGTCTTCATCCTTTAGGGATAGATTTGATATTTGGAGAACATCAAACACCATTCACAGCCAAATCTTGTTAATAAGGTGGATATTAAATCTGGATTATACCCTTTGAGGTCAAAAAATAAAATATAAATGTGACTGTGACATATTGAAAACTGTTTACTGATAACTTCAAAACTCATAAATAAACTTTGAAAGCAATTCCAATATAGGAATGGCCTAAGTGTTTTGAGGAAAAACAGTGCCTTAGAAGATGTAAGTGTAGAGTCTGCCAAGGTCACTATTCTAATAGGGATTACATCAATTTAGATGTTTGTTTAAAAAATCAATCACGTCACTTTAAAGGCTGAGTGTAATGAAATAGGAAGAACATGAAGTGTGAGAGCCAGACAGATCTGCCTCCAGCCCTTCCAGCTCTCTGTGACCTTGGACAAGTTGCTTAAGCTGTCTGAGTCTCTGCTTCATAATCAATACAGTGATGGAGTAATAATTCCCACTTGGACGTTGTGCAGGTTAGAAACGTAGTATGGAAGGCACCACATATATTGACCTCGTGTAGGACAGGGTTTGCCATTATTACTTGATGGGATTTATTTACACCCAGCCTCATCTTAAAAAAAGATTAAAAGTAGTTTAAATGCTTGTTTTCCATTCTTCATACCCTTACTTAAGAAAGGGTGATATTGATAATTGTACCATGTGTTAAAGTCATTTATTTTAATGATTTTTTTTGGCTTTTTAAAAATCATGTATTGATCTGTTGAATACTAATTAGTGTTTCAGAAAATGCACTAATGAATGTTAGCACTTACAATATATCAGACAGTTTCTAAGCACTTTACATATATTAACCTGTATCATACGTACAATAACCCTGTATGGTAGGTACTGCTATCATCTCCATTTGGAAGTGATGAAATTGGGGCATTTGCTTTAAGTCAATTATTCAATGCTAAAAAGCTAGTAAATGATAAAATCAGGATTCAAATTCAGGTAGTCTGTCTCCCAAATCCATTCCCTTCACCACTCACTATCCTATTAAGTGTAATAGATGATACAATGATCCTTTAGTAATAGATTTGATACTTGGAGAACATTCATGGTCAACTCTTATAAATTAGGTGGATGATAAATCTAGATAATATCCTTTGAGGTGAAAAACCAGACATGACTAAATATTAATATAACTTGAAATTCCATAAGTTAACCTTGAAAGCTCCGATAAAGGAGTGATCAGTGTTTTGAGCAAAGGCAGTGTATTGGTTAGGGTTCTCTAGAGAAACAGAATCAACAGGGAACACTTGCAAGTGTAAAATTTTTAGAAGTGTCTCACGTGACCGTGGGAACACAGAGTCCAAAATCTGCAGGGCAGTCTGTGAAGCTGATGATTCTGATGGAGGGTCTGGGTGAACTTCACAAGAGAGGCTCGCCAGCTGAAGCAGGAATAGAGCCCGTCTCTCCTGAATCCGCCTTAAAAGGCTTCTAGTGCTTAGATTAAACATCACTCATTGCAGAAGACACGCCCCTTGGCTGATTACAAATGGAATCAGCTGTGGATGCAGCGGACGTGATCATGATTTAATTCTATGAAATATCCTCATTTGCACCAGACAGGCCAGCACTTGCCCAACCAGACAAACAGGTACCACCACTTGGCCAAGTGGACACATGACCCTGACCATGACAGGCAGTATCTTTGTATAGAATTTGCCAAAGTTTGTTGCAAAGGACCAGGCCCCACCCACCTGTGTTGGACAGGTGTTGGAAGGGAAGTGCTGCATGTGTGGATGAAAGTTTAGCCCAGCAAGCAGTAGGCAGTCTCCAAGGGTATGACAATGGACAAGTGAGTAGCCATCCAGTTAAGCATCTAGCATTATGGATCCCCAAACTGTGATATCCAAGGAGCAAGGTGTGCATGGTGATGGGGCAGCCCACTTTGGGGTAGTCTGTCCCCAAGGGAGAAACCTAGATCACTGGGTGAAAGACCAAGGACCAGATCCAAATCCTGGAGGGAGAGGAAAAGCTAGATCTAAAGTTGGGATTGAGAGTGTTTGTTTGCTGAAGCTCCCAGAATGCAACACACTGGAGATGGATTGACTATTAATAAAAGGGGATTTATTTAGTTAAAAACTTCTAGTTCTTCAGAGAAAAGACAGCTAACTTTCCTCTGAGGATCTCTATTACATGGGAAGGCACAGGGTGATGTCTGCTAGCCTTCTCTCCTGGCTTCTGGGTTCTCAAGGGGATTTTCCCTGGGGCTATTCCTTTCTGTATCTCCAAACATCTGGGCTGAGCTGAGAGTGCTGAGATGAGGTATGCTGAGCTGTTTGAGCTGTGCTACATTGAGCTCCCTTCTGACATCTTTTAAGCCTACAGTTGATTAAATTAAAACATCACTCACTGCAGAAGACACTCCTCATAGCTGACTGCAGATGTGATCAGCCATAAACGAATTTCATATGCTAATGATTTGAGTCCATAGCAACAGAACTAGACATCATCACCTGGGCAAGTTGACACCTGAACCTACCTACCACAGAGAAAGACTGGAAAGGGTTCGAGCCTACAGTTGATGGGATATGGCAGTGGAAGAATGTCAGGTGGGCTCTGCCTTAGGGAGAAGAGAGATGTAGAGGCTGAGACCAGGCAGGCGAACTTTTAACAACTATTAGTGTCCCTGTTGGGATTTTTATGCCAATTCTCTGAATGTCCTGTAGCCTCTAGAGAGGCAATACAGTGGAGTTGAAAGGCATTGCAGAACCTGGAGAAGTATTTCCTATTCGGATGTCACGATCATGATTTTTACCGTAGCTGTACTATTTATTGTTTTAAATTTTTCTTTTAAGTTGACTCATTTTTCTCATCTGCCAATATGAGTAGCACACCTTTGGCATCACTTAGGGTCCCACAGAAACAGACGGCATACTTAAATTAGGTAATATTCAGAGAGTTTAATAGCAGTATTTACAAAAGCGTGGGCTGTGTGGGGTCTCACCACCCTTACCACCCATAGGCCCGAACGGACGGGGAGAGAGTCCGCCTGACAGGGGCTGTGATCAACAGATGAGGGACGATGGCAGCCAGAGGTGAGCTTGAAGGGAGGGATCTGGGAGAACAAATACCCCAGCTTGTCCTTGCTTTCCCTGACATCTCACCAAGAGTGCCCCATTGGCCAAACCCAAACAGAAGCCAGAGGGCCAGAGAGCTCTTAATGCAGCCCAAAGAGCCCCGCACAGGGCAGGGCGAAGAAGGATGCAGAATGGATCTAGAGGGGAAACTGAAGACGTTGAGACCACTTGGCTCACCTAGACTATCCAGAGTAAAGGACACAGCCCTGAGGCCCAACTATAGAGACCTCTAGCCATCCGGTAACACTCCTCAGATTCAGGTATTGCACTCACTTTGAAGCCATCACCAGTACTATCTACCAAGCCACACTTCACAATGTCAGGCACAAAGATTTCAGGAGATACAAGAAATAATGTACTGAGGTGAGATGTTCTGTGTCAGGAGGGTTTTAGACAGTGTGAACCTATTGACAGAGGGAAATGATTTTAGGAAAGAAAAACATGTGTTCTGTAAACCCATCTTGGCTCATAGTATCATTAAATTTAATTTCCAAGTGAATCAAAGTAGATTAAGTTTAATGAACTTGAGATTTTTTTTTTATTTGTCTCCTTTATGTTTTTCTTGTAAATAGATGCATCATGTTTAAAAGAGCTGATGATTTGAGTGGGGCTTTTAATCTCTTTTGGATTCCCTGGCAGATGTTTCACAACTGGGCTGACTTGTGGAAGGAAAATATTTTTATAAGGTAGCAAAGATGGTTGTGGATTCTTGTTTCATTGCCCCTTTCATTTTATCACAGGGGGTTTGCTTTTTGGGTTCTTTTGTTTGTTTGTTTTTTTAATAAAAACCATTAATCTCCCAACCAGTGCAGGTTTTGTGTGTATGTGTGTGTGTGTGTCTGTGTGTCTGTGTGGAATTCCGCCTCCAGGGCACAATCCTGCTTGGCAACCACAGCTGTTTTTTGCTGCAGCGATTCAGTCTCAGGTCAGAGACCACTCTTCCTCTGGCTTGGTGGCGGATGTGATGTTGCTGGGAGGAGTGTGTGTGCAGGAGCATGAGGACAATGTAAAGTCTCAACAAATAGGACTTTACTTCCAGCTCCAGCAAGGGAAGACAAGCAAAACTCAGTGAGTCCACATGAGGTAATGGTACCCCTTTCATAGATAAAAAAGTATGAAAATACTTTAATATAAATGGAATCACATAGTTCCTTCTAGTTTTTCGGGGTAGGGGGAGGATGGTTGGTACAGTCTTTTTTCTTCTTTTCTTTCTTGTTTGCTTCCCCTTCTGCTTCCCCTCTCTTCTCTAAACCCTTGTGTTTCTCCGACACCTTGTCACCCCCACCCACCCACAGTAGCCTCCTGTGTTAGCACCCTGGCATGATTCCTTTCATGCTCCCCACCCCAACTGATGAGGAAGCTGAGGGACTGAGAGCATGAGTGACTTGACCAGGGTTACTGGGTGTGAGGGGTGAAGTCAGAATTGAGTTGTCATCTGGTCTTGCTTTTTTTGTTACACACAGCAGAAACTTTGCATATAGTAGGTGCTCATGGAATTTTGGAAATCGAGAAAAACCAAAGTAAAATTTGTCATTGTTCTCAGTAACATTCAGAATGGAGGAAAGACAATATATGTTTTAAGATCCTGCAGTTTAGCAGTGTACCAGGTGGTGTGATATACGTTATATATGAATAAGACACTTTTGGGGAAAATACAACAAAAATAAAAGATCTGTGCTTCTAATGAGGTAGGGAGGATAAAGAGTAACCTACAAAAAAACAAATATATAATAACACTCATAAAGAAATGGTAGAAACTGATTCTGAAGGATACTGTGCTTAAAATCTTGCAGACCTGCAAACAGCTCTCTCTTAGAGGGATGAAGTGATATAAAATATGTCCAATCTGGCACAATTTTAAAACCATTTCATTGGAGTAAAAAATACATACAGAGCAGTGCACGAATCAGTGAATTTTTACAAAATGAACACACTTATTTAACCAGCACCTGGATCAAGAAACAGGTTACCAGCTCTCAGAAGCCCTATCTGCACTTCCCGTTGGTTTCAACACCCCTCCAGATAACTACCTTCACCTTTAAAATCATAGATGTGTTTTGACTGTTTTTGAAGTTTACATAAATGAAATCATGTGTCATGTACTCATTTGGGTCCCGCTTCTGTCACCCGGTATCATATTCATAAGATCCGTCCATCTTGTTGAGCATATCATAGTTCACTCATCCGTATGGATGGCATTCTAGTATTCCACTGGATGAATATCACACAGATCATCTGCTCTACAATTCCTCTGTTCTTTTTTATATTACATTTTGTCTTCAGTCAGACCTTCTTTCTTCTAAAACTGCTGCTGAATGTGTCAAAAGGGCAGTTTATTGGTAATTCTTATTAATGACTTACTTAAGGAAAGATCAACTGAAGTACTTTACAGTCACCCCTTTTATTAATTCCAATCAACATGAGCCTCAGCTGACATTATAAAATATCTTACTTCAACTGCTGAATGGTGAAATATTCTATTTCTAAAGGGTGCAATACAATGGCATTCCCTTCCTTGATTTACCTTTTCCAGCTGGACTGTGACACGTCCCAGGACTGGGGGTCATAAAGTCACCTGGGCTTCCTTGCTGGCAGCCTGGAGACCCAACTTCTGCAGCTGAGATGCTGCCACTACCGCCTCCTGAGGAAGGTGCTGTCTTCCCTGAGCCTTTTAGGTCATGCAGCCTTTTTCAGGCGGTCCCCACCTTCCGTGCCACCATCCCAGCCTCTGGGGGCAAACTGGGCCAAAATGCCCCAGGAGATTGACTGGATGGTGACACTTAGTTCCTGGGACGCTTAAGAGTTCAGGAAACCCAGAGCCCCTAAGCAAGCAGCACTCATGTGATTCACAAAAGTGAAGCGGTTGTTGTTGCTGTTTTAACTCGAGGCTCCTTTTGTACTTTACACCTGTTTTTATTTTGCCATTATTACCAGGTAATATAATTATCAGGGCTTTTTGCCTTTAAAGGCTGGGGCAATGGCTTAGAAATTTTTGCATCTCCCCATCCCCTTGCCTAGCACAGTTCAATAAATGCCAGTTGGGTGAACGAACTCAAATGTGGGCAAATGTGGAATTACTAGATTTCTCTGGGCATTTAACATATCAGAAGAAAGAGAGGGAGGTTGCAACGGGTGGATGAGGACAGTAAAGATTCAAGATTATTTTCTTTTTTAATCACTAAAATTTCCTTGACTACTTACTATTGTAAACTCTCTGTACTTGGCACCGGGGAATAAAAAATAAATGACAATATGTCTTCTTCCAAGAATGTCATATCAACAAGGAATTGGTACTCAAAATGATAGATCCTATCATCAAAGTGATAGACAAAGTATAGCAGGGTCAAAGGGAAGGATAATTAACCAGGCCTTGTTGGTCCCCCACTTAAATCTCTCCACTGCTATCCCCCTACACTCAAAATGAAAGCCAAATTCTTTACTGTGACATCCAGGCCCCCTCCCAGCTCCCCATCCTCATCTCCCACCACACCGTCCCTTATTCACACCTCTCCTGCCCACAGACGTCATTTCTGTTGAACTCAATTAGTCTTTCCTCACCTCAGGGTCAGGGCACTCAGATCTTTACATGGCTGCCTCTTTATCATTGTGCTCAAGTATCACAGCTCTGACCACTATCTATATATATATGATGCTCTTTCCTCTCCTCTACTCTCTAGGCCATCACCCTGTTTGATTTTCTTCATAAAACTTTTCATTCTCTGAAATCGTCTCCTTTGTTTATTTCTTTACATTATTGTCTGTTCCCCTCTCCTTTCTCTCCGTGCCCTCCCCCACCCGATATACAAAAGCGCTAGAATGAGAGCCTCACGAGAGCAGGGAAGCCTCGTCTGGCCCTGTCACTGCTCTATTCCAATGCCTAGGTCATTGCTTGGAGGCTGGCGTGTCATCAACTCTCGTTAAGTATGAGCTTGCTCTGGGCACGATAAGAAAAAGTCCCCAAAGAAAAGTTATAGGTAAAAAATGTTCTGAGAAGAGGGAAGCAGTTAGGGACAGCCAGGACTTCAGGGTGCTGGAACACCAGGTGCAGGTGAAGTGTGGAGATGAGGCTCATAGACGGAAGGGGGCCAAGGGCTTTGTTTGCCATGAACAAGACTCAAGAATGCAGGCTGTAGAGCTAGAGAGCAGGAATCATAGAAATATAGAAATCCCGTTTTCCTATATTTCATATATGGGTGAATGCCCAAGCCCAAACCTGAGACTCATCAGTGATTTCTGTCTCTCCGTCCCCATTTGTATCTCTCCTTCCCCAAACTGATGACTGAAGCCACTGGCTTAAGTAACTTCAGTTACTTCCTCTCTGCCACTGCCCTTGTTTAAGTTCGTCTTGCCTAGATAATTCCTTCCCTGATTAATTTCTCTATCTCCTCCGAGCCATCCTTCCCTTCGCCAGCACGATTATCTTTCTGAAATACAAATCTGAATCCCATAATCCTACTGCTCAAACTCTTCCGTGATTCCCCTTTGACACCGAGTACAAATGCTGAGCTAACTACATACCAGGCACCGAGTACAAATGCTGAGCTAACTACATACAAGGCACAGCAAGCCTTTCCCACATAACTCCTTTAATTCTTACACGAGGCTATGAACAGGTACTACTGTTATGAGCCCTTTTACTAATGAGGAAATAGAGGCACAAAGAGGTTAGGAGGTTTCCCAGGCCATACATCTAGTAAGCGATGGATCTGCTATTTGATTCCTGCTCTCTAGCTCTACAGCCTGCATTCTTGAGTCTTGTTCATGGCAAACAAAGCCCTTGGCCCCCTTCCGTCTACGAGCCTCATCTCCACACTTCACCTGCACCTGGTGTTCCAGCACCCTGAAGTCCTGGCTGTCCCTAACTGCTTCCCTCTTCTCAGAACATTTTTTACCTATAACTTTTCTTTGGGGACTTTGTCTTATCGTGCCTAGAGCAAGCTCATTGACTGAGTCAATGGGTATGTTTCTTTTGAAGACTAATTTATCTTGCCAACTTGCTTTTCAAAAAGATTGTACCAATGCGTATTCTCACAATAACCTGGGATTCTTTAAAAAGCAGCCTCAGTATTTTTTTGTAAATATAACCCCCAAAGTTGCCCGAGGATAGCAGTCTTCTTAAGTGCTACACACTGATGGACCTGACCACCAGCTTCAGCTCTTTCCTTAAAAGTTGCCAGTTGCCTTTGTCCTTGGGAAATCCTTACAATCAATGGCTGTTATTGATTAATAAATAGATTGCCAACACCACAAACCAAACCATATTCTTGAAATCATCACGGTGAATGAAATGCTACTCCACATAAACACTCTTCTGAGGCTTGGGAATGGGGGTAGAAGGAGAATGCATAAAAAGCCCCACTGTACTAAAACAACAATATTTTAATAGTATCCCCCCACCCCCACCCAAGAACTGGTTTCTTGTAATCTACCATCATTTTGATATATGTGCCCACATGGATATTCCATTTCCTTTGCATCAGTGATTTCTGAGAGGGCATCATTTGGATTTAACCTAGAATGAACTAAAATTTCATTACTACATACATCAATAGATTTCTTCCTTAAGAAGAGCCATATTCACCAAAGGCAATATTCGGTCCATTTCTGCATGTGGCTGTGATGAATTGTTGGCCATTTCGGTGCTTGGCTAGCTGCTATTACCGTTTTTCTAACACTGACCACACACAGCAGAGATGCCTCAGGGTACGAGTACCTGGGGAATTGTCTGGTATTCCTTTCTGTGAATGCTTGCTTTGTGTGCATCCGATTTAGATTTGTATGTTAAGAAACCAGCGTACCTTTAATGTTTTTTTTAATCTTTTGTCCATTCCCAAGGATCCTTATAAAAGGGAACTTAATTGAATTCACCATGATGAATTTAATTAATAATATATTTATTAATTAATTAACTAAAAGATCATTTTAGATAGGATGTTCTCATCCATGCATCGCTCTGCACTGAATCTGTTTGTATTTTTCATGAGCCATTGGACGCCATTTAACCAGGTGGCCCTCAGTACCAACACTTTTGCCTCTTCTTTTCATAGCATTAGCCATTCATGAAGATCTCAGGGCCTTGTACTTACTTTTTTTTTTTGCATGGGCAGGCTCCGGGAATCAAACCCGGGTCTCTGGCATGGCAGGCAAGAATTCTGCCACTGAGCCACCATTGCACCGCCCTTTCGTACTTGTATTTTAGAAAGATAATCGTGCTGTAAATTTTACACTTTGTCTACAGTCACTGTTCTAATGAGGAGTTAATGAGAAGAAGGAGTTAATGAGAAGTAGACACTATCTTTGAAGGGAGGTTGGCTCTTGAGTTGTATGAAGTAGTACTGCTGTAGATTAAGTAAGTAAAAAGGATTGTTCTTCTCTGGTAAACTATGATCCTTTCCTTCTAAAGAATGTCAGTCAGGGGTTGGATCCATCAAAGAATGGGGGAAAGATGATACTTCTATTTTAAGGTGGACTCTGTAACTCTTTTGCTTTGGGGACTGTCATAGTGCTTGAAAGAAATTGCTGTGGTTGTGGTAGAGAGTTGAGTAGAATATAATGTATTCAATATTAGACTCAGCTAGATGTCCGTGGTCTTTCCAAAGCCTTCTGCTATCACATTTAAGGGCTTACCTGGCCTTCATCTTTTCTATTTGTAAGATGGGTTCTGGAAAAGAACACAGTGAGAAAAGTTCATACATAATGTTGATCTCATTTACCTACAGGTATGTTAAGATCACAGGTACACCATCTATCTTTATGGTTCTTTACAGTCTTTGTGTCTGTTTGTATACACTGTTCACAGATTATGCTATAAAGTCATTTTGTGATAAGAATTGAGAGAGGTTGAAGCCAAATCTATTTAGCTATGTGTTTCCCTGGCAATAGGTAAAGACACCTACCCATATATATATATTTTTTAAGTCGTGTGATCCCAGCTCTGGTTATAATGGTAATTCATAGAATTACAGACTTTTTAGATTCAGGGTGTATGGGTGGTGAGTATTAGAAATCAACTAGTCAGTGTTTCTTTAAATGTATTTGATGGAATACTGATCTTCAGGAAAAAGTGTGTCCTGGTCAACACATTTGGGAAACCCTGCATCTTATTTCATCCTCCTCCTTGAATTTTCACAATGAAAAGTTAACTCTAAGTCAGTATTTCCCAGGCTTATTTGACAGCGGAGTCTTCCTCCCCCCCCCCCCCCCCCCAAGTAATACCTGTTAATTCCCTGAATGTAGGAAATGAATCCCATCTCATGAAGGTCCAGAAAATTAAGCCACTCACCTGAGGTAACAAAGCCAGACTGGAGCCCCAGATGGCTGATAGCCCCTCTCAGAGAGAGACTGCTTATTTGTATTGACAGCACTGGCTTCCAAACATCCCAAGATTATTTTTTCCTTGAGATTTATTTGGAGAATTCTTTCTAAGGAATCTAGGATCCTACTTTAAATTAGATTTATCCTTTAGCAGATGGAAAATGTGTCAACTGGCCCATTCAAATTAGCAGTGTTCTTTGTTCATATACTCAGAAATGGAACCTGAGTTCATAGCAAGCATGGTGGAGAAAATGCTCAGGAGGGCTCAGTCAGAGCGGTGAGGAAGGCTAAAGCCAGGAGGCAATTAAACAAGGAGATGTATAATTACAAGTTATGATACATGCTGTGAGGAAAATCAACGACGGACTGTCAGATTTAGCTTAAATTTGGAATCATTTTTTAACTGATGCAGATCCAAGAGGATCTTAGCAGCTGTAACTACTTGGCTTGTAACTACAATTTGAATCACTGTAACAGCCCCTTCCCTAATTGTTTTTTTTCAGACTGTTGGAACAAAATGATTGTCCAGTGAGCTGACCCACCCTGTCTCCTAGCCACCCCCGACACCCACCATGAACCACTTGGAGGGGCCCGTGGAAGTGGAAGTGACTGACGAGGCGGCCGGCGGGGAAGTGAACGAGTCAGTGGAGGCCGACCTGGAGCGGCCCGAAGTGGAGGAGGAACAGCAGCAGCAGCACTTTGCGGGCCGCCACCCATGCGGGCGTGCGGTCGAAGACCAGCGTCCCCAATCTGGGCAGCAGCAGGAGGACGATGAGCACAGAGAGTGCCTGGAGCGCTCGGCCAGCACCGAGAGCGGCTTCCACAACCACACGGACACTGCCGAGGGCGACGTGATTGCCGCAGCCCGCGATGGCTACGACGCAGAGCGTGTGCAGGACCCAGAGGACGAGAGTGCATATGCTGTGCAATACCGGCCCGAGGCCGAGGAGTACACGGAGCAGGCGGAGGCAGAGCACGCTGAAGCCACGCACCGCCGCGCCCTGCCCAACCATCTGCACTTCCACTCGCTGGAGCACGAGGAGGCCGTGAACGCGGCCTATTCTGGCTATGTGTACACGCACCGGCTCTTCCACCGCAGTGAGGACGAGCCCTATGCCGAGCCCTACGCCGACTACGGGGGTCTCCAGGAGCACGTATATGAAGAGATCGGGGACGCACCAGAGCTGGAGGCACGCGATGATGGCCTACGGCTGTATGCGCAGGAGCGGGACGAGGCCGCCGCGTATCGCCAGGAGGCCCTGGGCGCGCGGCTGCACCACTACGATGAGCGCTCAGATGGCGAGTCCGATAGTCCCGAGAAGGAGGCGGAGTTCGCCCCCTACCCACGTATGGATAGCTACGAGCAGGAGGAAGACATCGACCAGATTGTGGCAGAGGTCAAGCAGAGCATGAGCTCACAGAGCCTGGACAAGGCAGCCGAGGACATGCCCGAGGCTGAGCAGGACCTGGAGCGCGCCCCCACCCCGGGCGATGGCTGTCCAGATAGCCCCGGGCTGCAGGCTCTGGCAGGGCCACGGGTGGCGGGCTCTGCTGGCTGCGAGATGGTACAGCGGTACAGCAAGGAAAAGAGGGATGCCATCTCACTGGCCATCAAGGACATCAAGGAAGCCATCGAGGAAGTGAAAACCAGGACCATCCGTTCGCCTTACACCCCCGACGAGCCCAAAGAACCCATCTGGGTCATGCGCCAGGATATTAGCCCCACCAGGGACTGTGACGACCAGAGACCAGTGGATGGAGATGTAAGTATGTGCAGGTTTGGGCTTGCTCAGCCCTCTGCTTGGCTGGGAGGGGCGAGGTGTGCTCTGTGGCCCTGTTTATCATTGGGAAATGACTTTCTGGGATAAACGATCTGTGGAAATGCTAGGAATGTTTCTATCTGACCTTGTAAGCCTCAGAAACAGCTTGCACAAAAGTTCCAGTGAATGAAGAATAAATGAGAGGGAGTTAAGTGCCGCATAGCACTTATCAGATGCTGTAAATCAGTGGTTCTCAAACTGTACTTGAAGGGCTCGTTAAGAAATAGATTCCTGGGCACACCCCTAGAGTTTCTGATTCAGAAGTCCTGGGGTAGGGCTGGGGAATTTCATTTTTAATGTGAAATTAAACGAAACAAAATAAATTTCTGACCATAAGGTCTATAAAAGGGTTTTATATGATCGGAGAGAGTGAACAAGCCTAAAAAGAACTGGATGTGGAGAAGTGGGATGAAAAGGGTGGCTTGATAGGATAGTATCTTAGAAGAATGTTTTATGATGAGGCTAGCCTATTCCAGGAGGGGTTGTAGAGCTGCCTGTAGTTCGAGGATCATGAGGCAAGGAGAGAAGCTTAATCCAAGCTTAATCATGAGGCAAAGAATGGGAATTTGGAGGCTCTGTGTCTGGTCTTGTAATAGATTAACAAGGGGGTCATCTGTGAATCTTCTCTAATACAGAGGGGAAAGGGTGGTTCCTTGCTGTTTCCTGGAACACAAAATATGGGGAATTTCTTAAACTTCGCTGTTTTCCAAAGTTATAGGGTGCTGGTAAAATTCAGCACAGTCACTAACAAGTTCCCAGGTGATGCTGTTGTTGCTGAGCTGAGGACCACAATTGAGAACCATTTCTTTTAAAAATTAGGGCAGGCAGTGTGGCCTGTTCAAAGGAAATCTTTCTGGGCTCCTTCCTGCCAGGGGTTTCTGCAGTTTTTCCCCCCTACCCTGTGCCTCCTTGTGAATTTCAGTGTGTGCATAATCTTCAGTTCTGGTGGTACCAGGGCATCTTTCTCTCTTTACAAAAGACATATTTTGGTTGTAAACCCAATTGTACTTATTGTGAAGAGCCACAGAATGCTATAGCTGCCCTGTTGACATTTTATTTTCCATTTTTCTGAATATCTAAGGAATCTGATAACATGGCAAGCTTGGGTGTCACAGTCTGTTCAAAATAAATCAAGAAGACTAAACTTTACCCCCACTCTCTTGCCATAAAGATTCTCTTTCTGCTCCAACTATTACTTTTCCATCTCTTGATTGATTTTTAAGCAATTTCATTTAAAATTGGAGCTTGGAGTAAGGGAAGGGTCAAGAGGTTAAATTCAATTTCATTTACTTCTGCATTTTATGATTGCACCAGACTGTTTCTCGGTATATCTTTTGGAGTAAGAAAACATTATTGTAAGCTGTTTGTTCATTTTACTTCATATACAAAGAGCTAGGCAGGTCAAAGAGGTATCATTCACCTCCTTTCTTAGCAACAGTCAACATTTACTGTTAGCTGACTAATGGCTTTACCTATGAGGAAAGTTTGGAAACCGGTAAGACCTGAAACTGCAAACTCCCCAGCGAGGGGGCAGCATTGGGCCAGTTAGTTCAGAGATGCTCTCCATTTCTTTCTTCTGTTTTCCAGGTTTCAGATTCAGTTAAAAACGAAGTCAGTTTGCAGGTGGAATTCTCCTTGACCTCCAGTTGCCTCCAGGTGCCTCAGGCCAGGAGAGCTTACAGCAAGCTTTTTGTAAATGAGGCAGAAATGGAGTAGGTTTGGGGGGCTGGCAAGAAACCAGGTTCTACATCCTTTTGGAAACTTGGAAAGCCATTAGCGAAGATGCTGCAGGAGCACTTGGTCCAGGTGCTGACCTCTTCCTTCAGCTTTCCCACATGTCAGCTCCCACATGAACCGGGCACTTAATCGGCTTAACTGCATTGCCTCTGCCACCTCCTGGGGAGTCCCTAGCTCACCCTAAGGTAGAGACCAGCTTGTTTTTTTTCACTTGTACTAAAACAGCATGATGTCCCATTCAAAAGGTAAAATGTATTCTCGATTGTTGAGTGGTGCTTTAAAAAAACCCACTCTAAAATTCAGCTTCATGCTAAGAAATTGGAGAATTTAGGGCTCACTAGTTTAAAACACAGTAGTTACAGCAAAACCAAAAACCTATGCTTTAAAGTATTCCAACAGTC
Source organism: Tamandua tetradactyla (assembly GCF_023851605.1). Taxonomy (NCBI): domain Eukaryota; kingdom Metazoa; phylum Chordata; class Mammalia; order Pilosa; family Myrmecophagidae; genus Tamandua; species Tamandua tetradactyla. The sequence continues at coordinate 99,425,186 of NC_135328.1, read as the reverse complement.
ATTTTTAAGTCGTTTGAATTTGTGGGTTGTAGTTCATCTGTCATGACATACTAATAGGAAAGACATTTGTTTGCTACACCTTTGGTATTTGGGGGGGAAAGTATATATTGTTTTTCTGTTGATTTCCTCCTAAGCATAAAAAAATATTTACTGAATTTTCACTCCATGTATGCTGTTGTAGGAAATGGAAAGCCACACAAAAAAAGCAGTGTGTTTCTTAAGTGTGGTCCTGGAGGGACTTGTGAAAATTGCAGATTCCTACCGTTCCTTTCCCCTGAAACGGGGCCCAATGATCTGGGGTTTTTTCGTTGTTTCATTTTGTTTGGTGAATTCTCCCTGAGATTCTTTAGCGTCAAAAGATTAAAAACTATGATAGGGAAAACATTGTCACATAAGCAGTTTCCCCACTCAGGGGCTGTGGATTTGAGACCTTATTAAGTCTTTTATTAGTGCAGATACGGTTAGTGCAGATACAAAAGGGCCAGTCCGCTATGATTACAGTAAGCAGGCCAGGACAAGGGCTCTGGAATTCTTTGTACAAAAGCAGAGCATTCTCAATATGGTAAGATCAGAAACTACAATTAAGCAGAAAGGAAGACCAACCCCCCACCCCCACCCCATATTACCACTCTGTGGAGAGACCTAGTCAAATCTGCTTTTAATACTTAATAATTCCCTCAGAACTTCAGCAGCATTTTTCTCTTCACCTGGAGCGAACTGGCTATTTGTTACTGAGCTGTACCTAATGAAAAGACAGGGTTGCTCATTAGCAAGAACTACTGAGCATGCAGCATTGAGTAAAAATGTTTTGTCAACACTTGATAAAAATACTTAACGTAGATGCCATGCTTCAAGTAAAGATTTTCTATTTTCTGAGTATATGTTTGAAAACCACCTTCCAACCTCCTTCTTAAAAAATAGTGATAATGAAACTTTGAGTAACTCTGTGACACCTAAGACTGGGAAATGGAGTACTGCAGTCCTTAAAGTTAACATGGCTATGTATAATAGCAAAGTAACCAAAAAAGAGATCAGGCCTCAATTAGAATTCAAAATGAAGCCAGTCTGGCTAGGTCTAAAGGAAATTAGAATACAGGATAAAAGATGATATTTTGTACTCTAGACCATCAGCTACTATATGAAACCAAAGGCAGAGAAGTTTATTATGTCTAGAATCTAAATATTCTTTAACACAAAATCTAAATCAATCTCTCTGGATAGCTCTTTTAAACAACCAAATTCCTGGAGCCTAGAATGGGAACGAGGCTTTGTAATTCTGTATAGCTTAATATAATACCAGGATATGTCTCACATTATGGTGGGCTGATAATTATAAAGTATTGGTAGAATCCCTTGAGGGTCTGAAGGGAAAAATACATATATATGGAGCTACTAAACCCTGGGTACCCTCTTAACCAGTGGGGACTTTCAAGAAAATAGCCCAAGCCCTCAATTTTGAGACTTGACTTTGTGAACTTTATTTTGTTAGGGGAGAAGCTAAGACTACCATTACGAGGCCAAAGAGTTGCTTCCAAGAAGCCTCTTTGTTGCTCAAATGTGGCCTCTTTCCCTCTAAGCCCAAATCTGCAAGGAAAATCGTTGCCCTACCCCCTACGTGGTACAAGCCATTCAGGGGTGAAAATCTCCCCAACAACGTGGGGTTTGACTCCTGGGGATGAGTCTGGCCCTCACACAAAGCATGGGACCCATAAGGTGTTCCTGACCAAAAGGGCATAATAAAATAAGGCATCAGTGGCTATGAGAGATTAGATGGAGTTAAGAAGCTATTCTGGAGGCTACTCTTATACAAGCTTCAGTTAGATAGTGCTAACCGCTATAGTCTGCTAAATCCCAATCTGCATCACTCCTGTGGACTCTTAAAAACACCTAGGTCTCAAACTGCCGCTCTATAAAGGGTTCATGCACTAGGTTTGCCTTCATGGAACCTTTCGTTCCTGGAGGGTTCCTAGATCAGTTAAACCCTGAAATTCAGAGGGACGAGCCTCTCCAAGATTATCAACTAATCACATCCCCCCATCCTTTAGTTTGGACACCCCTTCTCAACAAGAAAACGTCAGAATGGGTACTGCCCAAAGATCCCTTTAGATTGGGGGAAGGATTAAAAGAGAAGGAGGAGGTATAACAGAACAAGAGGATTTAACAGATGAGTATGACTGCTGAATCACTATATTAATATTCCTTTTAGCTTCCAGTGTTTTGGAGCAGCTAGAAGGAAAAATCTGAGATGGTGGAAAAGTAACCCATGACAAACTCTGGGATCTGTTTTGTAACTACTTATTGAAGTGTGCTTTGAAAATTACTGCTTTTTTTCTTTCTTTGTTTTGTATATATGTTATTTTTTACAATTAAAAACATTTTTTTAAATAGTGATAATCAATCACCAGTTCTGAAAAGTTAGTTCCACAGCCTATTGATCTCTCTTCAGGTAACAAAAGAGTTGTCAACAAAAGTGAGTAGAGAACATCACCATTAAATCAGAGAAATTGAAGATAGGAGATCTACTGTAAGCTGTGAGACTTGGGGACACTTGCAAAAGCTGAAAATGGGAATGAGGCTTCTTAAAGAAAACAGGGTTTGCTAAGTATTGAGACTCTTGAGAATGCCAGTTCTCAGCCTTGTACGTCCCCACTCATGTCCGACCCCCAGTCCCCAGCAACAGATCAATGTATTTCTCTCCAAGGAAACTGAAAGGCCTAAGAGAAAATACATACAGATACTGATACTTGGGGTTTCCCACAACAACAGGTGGGTCCCCACCAAGTACCCCCACAGGGAAGGTTACTGCCACTCACAAGTCTTCTAGTTGGTTTCTTGGGGATCCCCACTCTTAAACATGAATGACAACTAAGGATCACCAAACATTTGAAGAATATGTCTAACATGAAAGACAAAGACATGAAATAAGCAAATGGGAAAAGGAAATGGGAAAAAAGAAATGCAGTCCTCAAAGCAGGAGAAATAAGGGAGCTACTAAATTAGAACAGGATGCTATTTTTTTATTAGAGAAGTTGTGGGTTTACAGTAAAATCATGCATAAAATACAGGGTTCCTATATATCTCCCTGTTATTAGTACTTTGCATTAGTGTGGTACATTTCTACAACTGATGATAGCACATTTTTATTACTATTAACTATAGTCCATGGTTTACATTAGGATTCACTGTGTGCTAAGTCCCAACATGGATTTTAAAAAATTTTTAGTCTAGTAATATGTACATAACCCAAGATTTCCCCTTTTAACCACTTTCAAATATACAACTCAGTGCAGTTAATTATGTTCACAGTGTTGTGCTACCATCACCACCATCCATTACCAAGACTTTTCCATCACAGGATACCATTTGTGCTGGTTTGAAAGGATATATGTACCCTAGAAAAGCCATGTTTTAATCCTAATCCCATTTTGTGAAGCAGCCATTTCTTCTAATCCCTATTCAGTACTCTATGTTTGAATCTGTAATTAGATCATCTCCCTGGAGATATGACTCAATCAAGAGTAGTTGTTAAGCTGGATTAGGTGGAGGCGTGTCTCCACCCATTCAGGTGGGTCTTGATTAGTTTACTGGAATCCTATAAAAGAGGAAACATTTTGGAGAATAAGGGAGATTCTGAAAGAGCAGAATGATGTAGCCACAAGAAGCAGAGTCTACCAGCCAGCCACCTTTGGAGATGAAGAAGAAAAATGACTCCCAGGGAGCTTCATGAAACAGGAAGACAGAAAATGCTAGCAGATGTTGCCATGTTCGCCATGTGCCTTTCCAAACGAGAGAGAAACCCTGACCATGTTTGCCATGTGCCTTTCCACTTGAGCAAGAAACCCTGAACTTCATCAGCCTTCTTGAATCAAGGTATCTTTTCCTGGATGTCTTTGATTGGACATTTCCACAGCCTAAAACCTGTTAACTTGCAACTTATTAAATTCCCCTTTTTAAAAGTCATTCTGTTTCTGGTACATTGCATTCTGGCAGCTAGCGAACTAGAACACCATTTAATAAAAAGAACATAACAAAACAAAATAATAACTCATAATTTAAGAAAAGATTTTTAAAATGATAGCAGAAATTTTTAATTTCAGGAAAAAAATAATCTTCAATAGAAAGGTTAGAAGATGAGGTTCACATACCATCGACTCATGTCCACAACAATAGATCTAGGCACCTTCACCTGGCCAAGTTGACAACTGAATTTAACTACCACAGACAGCATAAATAAAGTATTTATGAATATGAAAGTAAATACCTGAAGAGACTGCTAAAAGAGTTGGAGAGGGGATGGGTGGGGAAAGGATGTTAATTTTTGCCCTGAGTCTAATAGTATTTGTATTAGTTAGAGTTCTCTAGAATCAACAGGAAACACTCACAGATATAAAATTTATAAAACTGTCTCACATAACCGTGGAAATGCAAAGTCCAAAATCTGCAGGGCAGGCTGTGAAGCTGACCATTCCGATGGAGGGTCTGGACGAACTCCACAGGAGAGGCTCACCAGCCAAAGCAGAGAGAGAGATTGTCTCTTGTGAATCCTCCTTAAAAGGCTTACAGTGATTAAACATCACTTATTGCAGAAGACACTTCCCTTGGCTGATTACAAATGAAATCAGCTGTGGATGCAGCTGAAGTACTCATGTTTTATTCTATGAAATGTCCTCTTGCACCAGAGTGGCCAGCACTTGCCCAGCCAGACAAACAGGTACCAGCACTTGGCCAAGTTGAAACATGAACTTGACTGTGACAGTCCACCCCTTGTCAACTTGGCAGCTATACATACCACCTTAAACCATACCTAATTTCTAAATAAAAAAGAACAAAACACGTTTTTTCTTTCACCTAACAATACTCAACTGTCCTGCATATAACTGGAAATACATTAAATCTCTCCAGAATAGGGTGCAAGTCCTTGGGTAATATTCATTCTTAAACTTGATATCTTACAACATAGATAGTATAACATGAACAAAACAGCATTACAGTCCTCATTTCTGTAACTGATCACTTATTTGTAGCTCATATTTATCACTACCTTCTTCCACTACCCATTCCATGTTCCCTTTCCCCTCAGCAAGCACTTAAGCTGGCCATGGTTCTTTGCCTGGTGGGGTGACCCAAACCTTCATTCCTGAAGTTTCAGAGCCATTAGTAGTTCTGCCTGGATTGGGTTGTTACAATTTTCCATTGATTTTAATCACAGGGCATGGTAGTACTAAAAGATACCCTAGGGGATCTCCTATATTCCAAGAAAACTCTTCTTTACCTCCATTGTGTATTGCAGTCCTAATTCCCCCTGATAGTCAGGGTCAATCACCCCAGCTGATAATGTAATCCCCTTCTTGGCTTGTTGATCCAGGGGCATGAGTAGGCCAAAGTGACCAGATGGCAGTCTTAGATTCTAGTTCAATGGAATCATTGTTGTTTCTCCTGGAGGAAGCACTCCCCCTTTTGGAACTAAAACCTGTAGACCAGCAGAGCTCAGGGTCGCGGGGACAGGAAGCAAAAATTTTCCTAGTGGATCAATGCGGGTAATAGTGAGTGTACCACTTCCATTTCCACCCCTTGGTTCCTGGACCCATGGATCCTGGCTATGGGAGAAACAGCATCATACAGTGGACACTGATTCAGAGCATATACAGCTTCCTGGAGAACGTTACCCCAGCCCTTCAAGGTATTGCCACCTAACTGAGTTTTCAAAAGGCCATTCCATCGTTCTTTCAATCCAGCTGCTTCTGGATGATGGGGAACATGGTAAGACCAGAGAATTCCATGTGCCCATTCCTGCACTTCATTTGCTGTGAAGTGGCTAGACCTTTGTGGTCTACCAGTGCTGATCAGAAGCAATGCTGTGTGGAACACCATGATGATGGATAAGGCATTCTGTAAGCCCATGGATGGTAGTTTTGGCAGAAGCATTGTGTGCAGGGAAAGCAAACCCATATCCATATGTGTCTATTCCAGTTAGAACAAATTGCTAACTGTTCTAACATGTTAGAACAGTTCCATGAAGGGAGTGGTCCAGTGTAATCAACCTGCCACCGTGTAGCTGGCTGCTCACCTCGGGGAATGGTGCCATATCAGGGGCTGGGTGTGGGTCTCTGCTGCTGGCAGATTGGGCACTCAGCAGTGGCTGTAGCCTTGTTGAGTGGAAGGCCATGTTGCTGAGCCCATCCCTACCATGACCACTTTGTTCATGAGCCCACTGGGCAATGACAGGAGTTTCTGGGGAAAGAGGCTGACTGGTATTCACAAAATGGGTCATCTTATCCACTTGATTATTAAAACCTTCCTCTGCTGAAGTCACCCTCTGGTGCACATTCACATGGGACACAAATATGCTCATGTTTTTAGCCCACTAAGAAAGGTCTAGTCACATACTTCTTCCCCAGACCTCTTTGTCACCAATTTTCCAATTACGGTCTTCCCAAGCCCTTGACCATCCAACCAAACCATTAGCAATAGTCCATGAGATAGTATACAAATGCACCTCTAGCCACTTCTCCTTCCAAGCAAAATGAACAACCAGGTGCACTGCTCAAAGTTCTGCCCTTGGGAGGATTTCCCCTCACCACTGTCCTTCAAGGACACCGCAGAAAGAGGTTGTAGTACTGCAGCTGTGCTACTTTCCGGTGATACCTGCATATCATGCTGAACCATCGGTAAATCAGGCCCGAGTTTTCTCTTCCTCAGTCAATTCACTGTAAGGAACTCCCCAAGAGGCCATATTTCTGGTCTGGGAAAGAGAAGGTAATATGGCAGGAGTGGAGACCATGGGCATTTGGGCCACTTCTTCATGTAACTTACTTGTACCTTCAGGACCTGCTCTGGCCCTATCTCGTATGTACCATTTCCATTTTACAATAAAGTGCTGCTGCACATGCCCAATTTTATGGTTTGGTGGGTCAGACAACACCCAGCTCATGATAGGCAACTCAGGTCTCATGGTAACTTGGTGGCCCATGGTTAAGCAATCAGTCTGTACTAAGGCCCAGTAGCAGGCCAAAAGCTGTTTCTCAAAATGAGAGTGGTTATCTGCAGCAGATGGTAAGGCTTTACTCTAAAATCCTAAAGGTCTGCATTGTGATTCTCCTATAGGGGCCTGCCAAAGGCTCCAAACAGCATCTCCATTTGCCACTGACACTTCCAGCACCATTGGATCTGCTGGATCATACGGCACAAGTGGCAGAGCAGCTTGCACAGCAGCCTGAACCTGTTGCAGAGCCTCCTCTTGTTCATGTTCTCACTCAAAATTAGCACCTTTTCTGGTCACTAGATAAATGGGCCGGAGTAGCACACACCCAAATGAGGAATATGTTGTCGCCAAAATCTAAAAAGACCAACTAGGCATTGTTTCTCTTTTTTGGTTGTGGGAGGGGCCAGATGCAGCAACTTATCCTTCACCTTAGAAGGGATATCTTGACATGCCCCACACCACTGGACACCTAGAAATTTCACTGAGGTGGAAGGCCCCTGTATTTTTGTTGGATTTATCTCCCATCCTCTGACATGAAAATGCCTTACCAGTAAGTCTAGAGTAGTTGCTACTTCTTGCTCACTAGGTCTAATCAACATGATATCATCAATATAACGGACCAGTGTGATGTCTTGTGGGAGGCAGAAATGATCAAGATCTCTGCGAACAAGATTATGACATAGGGCTGTAGAGTTGATATACCCCTGAGGTAGGACAGTGAAAGTATATTGCTGACCTTGCCAGCTGTAAAGCAAACTCTTTCTGGTGGTCCTTATTAACAACTATTGAGAAAATAGCGTTTGCCAGATCAACAGCTGCATACCAAGTACCAGGGGATGTATTGATTTGCTTAAGCAATGATACCACATCTGGAACAGCAGCTGCAATCGGAGTTACCACTGGTTGAGCTTATGATAATCCACTGTCATCCTCCAAGATTTCTGCACAGGCCAAACAGGAGAGTTGAATGAGGATGTGGTGGGAATCACCACCCCTGCATCCTTCAAGTCCTTAAGAGTGGCAGTAATCTCTGCAATCCCTCCTGGAATCTGGTATTGCTTCTGATTTACTATTTTGCTAGTTAGAGGCAGTTCTAGTGGCTTCCACTTGACCTTTCCCACCATAATAGCCCTCACTGCATGAGTTAGAGAGCCAATGTGGGGATTTTGCGAGTTGCTCAGTATGTCTATTCCAATTATACATTCTGGAACAGGGGAAATAACTACAGAATGTGTCCGGGGGCCCACTGGACCTACTGTGAGATGGACCTGAGCTGAAACTCCATTGATCACCTGGCCGCCATAAGACCCTACTCTGACTGGTGGACCAGAGTGACGTTTTGGGTCCTCTGGAATTAATGTCACTTCTGAACCAGTGTCTAATAATCCCCGAAATATCTGATCATTTCCTTTCCCCCAATGCACAGTTACCCTGGTAAAAGGCCATCGGTCTCCTAGGGGAAGGCTCAGAGGAAGATTAACAGTATAAATTTGTGGCAGTGTAACAGGGTTCTCCTCCAAAGGGACCTGGCCTCCTCTTCGTTTAAGGGGCTCTGGGTCTGTAAACTGTCTCAAGTCTGGAAATTGATTAAGGCACCAAACTCTGTGTTTTTTTAATTCAGGTTAGACTTCTGTTCACTTGACCTAGAACTCTTTTGTTTATGCAGCTCAAATAAGAATATAGTAGACTGCCCTTCTGTTGTATTTCTAGGTACCCCATGATTTACTAGCCAATGCCACAAATCTCTGCGAGTCATATAATTTTGACTTCTGCTTTGAGTTTGGTGTCTATTATAATAGCCATGTGTACCCTGTCTTTGGCAATTAAGTGCTGCCACCTGGCTTCTGCCAACTCGGGATCTGATCAGCCCCATTGTGTTTAAGGATTCCAGCTCAGTGACAGCAGTTCCTACAGTAATATCTGACCTACAGAGTAGTGCAACTACAGAGCTCTTCAGGGATGATGGTACTAGTCTCACAAATTTATTTCTCACTGTTCTGGTAAATGGTGCATCCCCCAGATATTCCTGGGGTGTAAGAGCAGGCTTTGCAAGATAAATCCAGTCTAACATTCCAGTCTCTCTAAGCCTCTGGATCCCCTCATCTACATTATACTAGGGCAGTTCTGGCATTTCAACCTCCAGTAATGTCAGCCACCTTTTGATCCATGTTTCAACCAACCATCCAAACAAACTGTTAATACCTTTTCTAACCCCTCAAGCTATAACATTGAATGCAGAATCTCTGCTTAGTGGGCCCACATCAATAAATTCAGCCTGATCCAGCCTTATATTCCTCCCACCATTATCCCACACCCTTAAAATCCATTGCCACACATATTCCTCTCATTTCTGTCTATATAAATTGGAAAACTCACACAGTTCTTTTGGAGTATAATGTACCTCCTCATGTGTGATACTTTGTACCTCACTTTTAGGGGCCTGTTGGGACTTTAGTCTAGTTATAGGTCTGGAAGAAATGAGGGCTGGTGGGGGTGGGTCATGAAAAGAATTAGTAATATCTTCCAAGCCATTTGCTTCAGGGCATTCATTTGTGGTTTCATCTGGTGAAACAGGATTAATCACTCTAGGGCTAATCTCTTCAGGAGGAGGTTGGGTGGCCAGCATCTCAAGGCAGGCTGGAGGTGGGGCAGCTGTGTCCTCAGGGTAGACTATTACAGGGTTATCTAGAGAAGACTCAGCATGACCTAGGGTTTCAACCTCATCCCCAACATCATTATCAATCCATATGTCACCATCCCATTTTTCAGAATCCCACTCCTTTCCAATCAGTGCCCTCACTTTAGTGGCAGACACCATGCAAGATTGAGATTTCAGTTTATGTTGTAAAGTTGCTCCTCTAACGATAAGATTATGAGTCTGATTTTCAGAGATCTCAATTCTACCGCTACAGGAAATAAGACTTTCCTTCAGGATATTCATAGAAACTTCTACATCTGTCAGATGGCATTTAAGCTTTTCGTTTGAAGCCTTAATCCAATCACTTTCACTCCTTAATGTATCCAGTGTATCTAACAACAACCAGCCAACATCTCTATACCTCTTATTTCCACAAAACTCCATTAAAATGTCAAAAACATTATCTCCCAGAGCCTGGCTTTGTACAAGCAAAGCATTAGGGGAATCAAATGGTGATATTTTGACTTTCTCTTCTGCCAACTTACTCCATGGACTGGGAGTGTCATTCTGATTATGAAATCAGAGTCCTTAGTGCCTTTGAGTCTAGTCAGAGTAGAAAACCATTCATAAAAACCCATTTTTAAGATTCTGTTTCTTAAGAACCACTCCTGGTACCAAGTTGTATTAGTTAGAGAAACAGAATCAACAGGAAAAACTTGAAAATATAAAATGTATTAAAGTTTCTCACGTAACCATGGAAACACAGAGTCCACAATCCGCAGGGCAGGCTGTGAAGTCAACAATTCCAGATGGAGGGTCCAGACAAACTCCACAGGAGAGGCTTGCCAGCCAAAGCAGGAAGAGAGTCTTTCTCTTCTGAATTCTGCTTAAAACGCTTCCAGTGATTAGATTAAGTATCACTTATTACAGAACAGACTCCCCTTTGGCTGATTACAAATGGAATCAGCTGTGGATGCAGGTGACATGATCATGATTTAATTCTATGAAATGTCCTCTTTGCAACAGACAGACCAGCACTTGCCCAACCAGACAAACAGGTACCACGATTTCGCCGAGTTGACACATGAACCTGACCATGACAGTAATGTCTGACTTAAAATTTTATTTATGTATTTCTTTTCTTTACATAAAAAATGTAAAAATGTTGGAATAATTCAGAGGTCATTCACTATACAAAGGGATCTTTTCATTGTTACTGTTTCCTTGAAAAATTAGAGAAAGACAAACTCTTCTGTATATAGAATGCTTTATTAACTGTTATATGGCTAGATGCGTGTACTGAGTTTTTTCATTTTAATTTCATGTAGTGTTATGTATGTATTAAGTGTGCACACTTTCATTTGGCTTACATTACACACTTAAGAGTAAAGAAATCAGAAGTAAGACAAGTCAGGGGCTACACCACTTAATGAACAACACTAATTGTTAAGTGGATTTATGCCTTGACAGTGAGAAACCTGAAGAGTTCAGGAGCTATGGTCTTGATAATGGTTTTAGGATTTGGAAACCACTGACATCCGTGGGAAGGACTGAAAGCAAGAGTGCCAATAACTGTGGTGGAAATGAGGCTTGCCAGAGTCAGAATGTGGATGCATTGATTTCTCCTCAGGTTTGTGTACTAATTTAGATTAGAGGTTTTTACTTTAGAAATCACATGTTTTTGAGATGCCATCCCTTACCAGGGTGCATTTAATGGACCATTCTGCAATTATGATCAACAGTAAACTGTCATGTCCCTGCCAGTGGGGAGTAACACTCTAAATAACAGAACTTCTATGTCAATAGCAAAAAAATTAGCCATTTCTCTATAAACTCAGAGGACCTTATGTGAACTGAGTCATTTTTTTAAAAGATGTAATGATCTTACAGTTATATCTTCAAAATGAATAGGTTTGACCTTGAAATCCCTTTTGGAGAGAAAATGATTCATTTCAGTCATGAAAAAAACAAAAGGAAATGGAAGAATGTTTGTTTTGATCTCTCCTCCTGGACTTGAAATATTATCTCTGATTGTTTTAACTCACCTTTAGAGTCTCACCTGTCAGTTAAGCTTGAGGCAGGCATCTCCCTGCTGACATCAGACCATCACTATCTTGGAATCACCGGAGCAAAACTTGTCAGATGATCTGCAAAGCAGAATGCAAGTTCTCCAAATTACTTTGTGCTCTGTGGATTGAGAGTAAGTGACAGGAAAGATTGATTTTTTTTTTTAACCCCAGTCTCCAATTTTTCCTCTTTGGCTGGCCCCACTCCCAAGAGGAATCCTTCTCAACTTTCTAATAGATTGTCTCACCAGAGTGACTGTGCAAAGAATGATGGGGCCAGCAACAGGGAGAGGAAATGGACAATTTAGCCAGAGAGAATTTTATCACTTTCAGATTAGAATACAGCACCCAGGGCCACTGTACAGGTGTCTGACATGCTTGTTTAATATGGTGGGGCTCAAGAAACTTCCCAGGAGTCTCCCATAACTGTGCACTCTTGATACTTTCTGTGATAAGTGAACTGGGGTGGCATGGGGTGGGGAGGGGAGGAGTAAAGGTACAGGAAGAGGAATAGGTGTATCGTAAATACGTGAATTACTTATGTAACCCAATTAAATCCTGAGGCCCATTTAGTCCTGGGGAGTTATGAAATGCAATTTGTCTATAAACATGAGCCTCTCTGAATTGGTGCAGATGTTCTAAGAGATGATCATGATGATGAATATACAACTATGTGATGAAAAGAAATTATTGCTCTTTTCTTTCATTGCTTTGTATATATGTTATAATTTTACAATAAAAAGGTTTAAAAATGAAAAAAACATGAGCCTCTTTTAAATGAGAAATATTCCTATTACAAGCATAACTGGCAGTATCTTCTTGATATAAAAACATATTTTTCAGTCTACTTTCTTTGAAACACAGTTGTCACTGGCAATTTTCTTGAGAGCAGCCATAGAGAGGTTGCTATTTTATTTAGAAAAAGGCCCACCTCATTCTCCTGAAGAAGCCCCCTTGCAATCTTTCTCTCCTCTGTTTCTTAAATTTGTGACAGCAAGCACTCAGTTGCCCACTTGGCACACCTAATTGATCCGACACCAGAAACTATATAAACAAGGCTGGGAATGGATTGAAGGAAGTTTGGGGCTGGGCTGGGTATTTTTGGCTTCAGTTCCCCAGATAGGATAGCTGAAGATAGACAGTATGTGGCCCAGGGCCTTGGCCCGCCAGCCGCTGTCTGACAGCATTTCACAAAGCCTGCGTGGGCACATCACCCTGGGAGTCTAATTCCCTTTGGGAAAAATCAAAGAAATTCCCCCCAGAAGTAATCTCCTAGTGCAAATTCCAGGTGTGATTCCTAGGAAGTAATCTCCAAGTGCAAATTCCAGGCCTGAGGAATAGCTCCTTTGTCACTTAAGACCTTGGATGACCTGGGCTTCCCTTACTTGTTGGCCTTAGAGTCACAAAATTCCAAATTTACTTCTGCTTCTCCAGACTTTGCTCCTTACCATACTGATTCTCACCTCTGTCCAGATCACTTACCCATTGAATAAAGTCAAGGCCCCACTCTTTAAAAGTGTAGATTCCAGGATTCCAAACTGCTTGATCAGAATCACTTGAGGTTGGGTCTTGGCTTAAGTATTTCTGACTATTGATTTAGACTGTGGACTACAGCTTAACATTTAATTAATAATTTTCTTATTTTCTGCTTGTCTCACATTTATCAGCCTATTGCTTGTTGAGAGCCTTGTATCTCTCTCAAGTTGTAGCATCACACAAAGTTGATGGTACATACATATTCTTATATTTAAATATTTTTCTTACAGATGACCTGCTGCAGTTACCTTGAGTTGTCACGTACTTTCCTCCTCAGCTTCAGTATCCTCATCACTGATAAGATGAGTTATCACTTGGTTTTGCAGATGAAATATAAAAATATAGAATAATATAAAATATTATTCTATAGAAATATAAAATAAGATACTCAAGTTTTGTGTATTAGTTGCCTCATTCAGGGTTGGTTATTGGCAAACTGTGAAACGGGGAGTTGGCCTTTGGCATGCCTTCCTCACCTTTTCTTGACGGCTGTTTCCTTTCTGGTTTCCCTCAGCCTCAGATCCCTCACCTGCCCTTCTGTGCTGCCCGTTCTGGTCAGGCACTCTGACCCTCACTTCCAACTTCCACCTTTAACAGCATATGTCATCAGTCTTTTATTCCAGAACAGGTTTCTTGGATTAAGTCAAACTGAGCTGTGAATTAATGATAATGGCAGGATGCACTGCCCCCTTCAAGAAACAATTACTGTTTATTGGTATCCTACTCCCCATTGATTCCAGAGACCAATGGGGAAAATATTTTGAGGCAAGCAACCATTTGACTAAAGCTTGACTTCTTAGTCAAAACCCAGCCACTCTTGCTGAGAAGAAGGTTTAGTCAAAATCCTGGGAAGTAAAGACTTGCTGTTAACACCTGCCAGGATCATGTGCACTTTTGTGCCCATCTTTTTTTTTTTTTTTCCTGCTCTTTCTTAATTTTGAGAAGATGATGTTAATGAGGGAGGAGATGCATCTTAGCTTGATCTGGGACCTTAATTTCCTTGCTATCACCTTTCTGGACCTCCCAGTTTTCCCCTACCCTGAATTCAGCATGCAGCCTATGCTGGTTTGAAGCTATTTGTGTACCCCCCCAAAAAGCCATATCCTTTAATCCTCATTCAGTATTGCTTTTTTATTGTTTCCATGGAGATGTGACCCGCCCAATTGTGGGTGATAACTTTTGATTATATTTATCCATAGAGATGTGACACAGCCCATCGTGGGTGTGACCTTTGATTAGATGAAGGTGAAGATGTGAGTCCACCCATTCCAGGTGGGTCTTAATTAGTTTGCTAGAATCCTTTAAAAGAGGGAACATTTTGGAGAGAGTCAGACCTGACAGAAATGATAGAGCTGACAGAAACTTCAGAGCAGAGCTGATACAGATGCCAACACTTGGAGAACAGAGACACAGGTGTTTGGAGATGCTTGGAGCCCAACAGATATCACTATTAAGCAAGCCAGAACCTGAAGAGAGCCAAGGGAAGCCAAGAGATGAATGCTGGCCCTGGAGAAGCAAAATGAGGAACCCCCACAGGAACAGAGACTGAAAGCAACGGAGCCCAGGAGCAAGGGACCAGTAGATGTCAGCCACTTGACTACCCAGCTGACATAGGTGTTCCTGACCCAGCGGCCTTCCTTGAACTAAGGTATCTTTTCCTGGATGCTTTACTTTGGACAATTTTATAGGCTTAGAACTGTAAACTTTTAACTTATTAAATTACACCACCACCACCACCACCACCCCTTTTTTTTTTTTTTTTTTTTTGTATGGGCAGGCACTGGGAGACGCTGAAGCTGTTCTGTTTCTGGTATATCACATTCTGGCCGCTTGCAAACTAATACACAGCCTCAGTGGACTTTTTTTTTTTCCTTCTGACTGTTGCTAGGAAACTGTTGAGCAAGGTCAAGTGCAAATGTTAATTCATTAAGACTTGTTAGCGGCATCTTATCCTGTTGACCTTGTGGCTGGATTGCCAAGCTTACAAGGGCAAGTAGAAATAACTGTTTACTGTAGCTGAAGGATTCCTTTTTCAGCATTCTGAACTGAGAGGTTTCCTCCTGCTGATCACACTTCCTCAGGATGTTTGGAACATCCATAGTTTTTCCAGGATCTGGGAAATAAGAGATAGAGTTGAAGTGGAATATGAAGACAAGTAGACAGAATTTTGGGTGAATATGCATTCTGCTACAAAGCAAATTCAATTCCTGGCTGGAAGGAGATGTATTCTTAGGGAGGGGGATGGTGATCCTAGGATAGTTAGCTCCATTCTGTGTCCATTTGTGGCCTGAATAGGACTTGACCTCAAGCAGATTGTTCTCCTGGCCTGCTTTGGAAGAATATAAATCCCAATACTGGCTATAAAATCAACTCTTCCTCTAATACAGTTCAGGCTGATTAAAAAGGGGAGAGGGGAAGCCAGCCGACCCTCCAGGTCAACATCTCAGAACCTTATCCAGAAGCACAACCTTAGAGCCAAAGAATCTTTTGCCAGAACAGCAGAAATAGGCCTCAATATATTCTCCCAGCAGACCTTAGAAAAGGATGGCAATAGGAAAACTTCTCCTTAGATGAACAATATTAAAGGAATAAACATCTTCTCAATTATTTGCTGGAAAAAAAAGCACCATGAAGTGATTGGATTGAGTTTTTATAGTTGTTCCTGCTAACACTTTTGGGTTTAAGTGAACACCAGCTACATATAGGACATTGTCTGGGAATAAGAAATAGGGCCTAGCCATAAAGTTATGGTATTCTCCATTTTGCCAGTGAAGCAGAATTATGACCACTTTCCTTAGTCACAAATTGAAAGCCCATCTCACAATTTATCATCCATTCATTCAGCAAACATATTTGAGTTCCTCTTTATAGATCAGGCACTATACAGTACATCAAGAATACAGCAGTGGCTAAGACACAGGCCCTGGCTAAAACAGACACAGTCTCTTGCCTGTGTGAGATTTCCAAGACTGGAAATCTTGGCTGGTCCTTTGCTGAACTCTCAGCCAGCCTCCAGGCCTTCTCTGTTCTTGAGGAAAATCTTTAATCTGATGTCTCAGTTATCTACTTAGTTATCTACTGCTATATAATAAATTACCCCAAAACGTAATGACATAAAACAACCTGCATTTATTATCTCATAATTTCTGTGGTCAAGAACCAAAAATAGCTTATCTGGGTCTTCTATTTTAGGGTCTTATAGAGGCTGCAATCAAAGTGTTGATGGCCTCTAGCAATCCTGAAGGCTCGCCTGGGGAAAGATCTTCTACCAAGCTCATGTACATGTTGGCAGGATTCTGTTCCTCACAGCCTGTTGGACTGAGGATGCTGGTTCCTTGCTGGCTGTTAGCCAGGAGCCACTTTCAGTTCCTTGCCCCGTGGGCCCTCTCCCTCATGACAGATTGCTTTAATAAAGTATTCAAGATGAGAAGGCAATAGAGACAGTGTGATAGCAAGACAGAAGTCACACTCTTTTGTTACCTAATCACAGAAGTGATATCTCATCACCTTTGCCTTATTTTATTGCTTAGAATAAGTCATTAGCCCACATTCCCTCCCCATGGAGGGGATTACCCAAGGGTATGAGTACCGGGAAGTGGGTATCTGTGGTTTTGGAGCTATGTACCTGTATTAGTTTGCTGAAGCTGCTGGAATGCAATATACCAGAAATGTGACAGCTTTTTTAAAGGGAATTTATTATTTTACACGTTTACAGTTCTAAGGCCATAAAAATGTCCAAGCTAAGGCATCCAGGAAAAGATATTTTGACTGAAAAAAGGCCAATGTTTGTCACATGGGAAGGCACACATGGGAAGGATCTGCTGGTCCTTGTTCCCAGTTCCTTTGCTTCCAGCTTCTGATGTCAGTGGTTTCCTCTCTAAGCATCTATGGGCCTTCACTTAGCTCCTCCAGGACACACCTCTGGGTTCTGGCTTGCTTAGCATCCCATGGGAAGGCACATGGCAACATCTGTAGGGCTCTGCCCATGTCTAGGCATCTGCGTTCTCTGTCAGCAATCCAGGCATCTCCAAATATCTCTGTCTCTCTCAGCTCTGAAGCAACTGTTCTCCAAGCATTTGCATCTGAGGTTTCTCCAAATGTTTCCCCTTTTAAAGGATTGTAGTAAAACAACCAAGATCTGGGGGTGCAAGGGTAGTTCAGTGGTAGAATTCTCGCCTGCCATGTGGGAGGCCTGGGTTCAATTCCCAGTCCATGCACTTCCCAAAAAACAAACAAACAAACAAAAAGTCAACAAATGGTGTTGCAATAATGGGATACTCACATGGAAAATAATGAAATGTGACCCCACCATATGCATATAAAAAAATAAAAAATAATAATCAAGGCCCATCTTGAATGGGTGGAGTCACATCTCTAATCAGAAGGCTATACCCACAGTTGGGTGTATTATCTCCATGGAAGTACTCTAACCAAAAGGTCACACCCACAACTGGGTGTGTCACACCTCCATGGAAACAATTCAGTCAGAGTTTCCCACCCTAAACAATAGGTCTGGTCCCACAAGTGGATCAGGATTAAAACATGGCTTTTCTGGGGTATATAATAGTTTCAAACCAGCACAGTACTCTAGAAAAAAAATGTCCTTAAACTTAGTCCATTCCTGAGGATGTGAACCTATAATAAGTAGGACATTTTGATGAGGCTACTTAGTTATGATGTGGCCCAACTCAGGCAGGATGGGTCTTAATCCTATTACTGGAGTCCTTTATAAACAGAATGAAATTCAGATATAGAGAAAAAGCCATGAGAAACAGAAAGCTGAAGGCCAGTGGAACCCAAAAGAGAAGGGAGAGGCCAGGGGAGGCTGCCAGAATGCCAGTCTATGGGAAGAAAACATTGCCTTGACGATGCCTTCAAATAAACTTCTCCTAACCTCAAAACCATAAGCCAATAAATTCCCATTGTTTGAGCCAATCCCATTGCATGATATTTGCTTCACTAGCCAGGAAATGCCATCTGAGAAGTCTGCCTACCACACTTGATGTCCATCATTTCATTGTGCCAGCAAAGAGTTTATAGGCTTAAAATCTAAGGACATAGTTACTGCTGGCCTTGTTCCCCCAGCCAGATGACCTTGTAAGCCATTCTCAACTCCTAGGCTGTATTTTCTTGTCTGGCCAAGCATAGGAAGACATTCAGAGACTGAAGTGGCCAACAGTGATGGCCAGAGTGGCAAAATGGAATTGGTAAGCTGGCACAGAGGTGGGGTGGGTGGCTAAGTCAGAGAAGGCTAGGATGTAGGGAGGGGCTGCAAAAATGGAAAGGAGGAGGTGTTGCCTAAGGAACCAACATGTTGATGGTGGATTGTTATAAAGTAGAAGGATCTTAAATTTATTCTCAAGGAACTTCTGGTGTCAAGAGAATTTGCTGTAAGGACTCATTTGTTAGTTAAGCAGAGCTTTTCAGCCAGTGTATTGGTTGTTATCCTTGGCCATAGGGGCTGGGGGTGACTTGATCCACTGGGCTTCAACTTTGAGCAGCCTCATCCAGGGCTCTGGACCCCCTCTAGTTTACCCAGTGTGTTATATGAATATTATAATTTCTCTGTCTGACATAACATGAAAAAGTTTGGAAGGACAGCTAAGAGGTCCTGCTGGAGCTGAGAGAATCATACAGAAGAGAACAGACCCCGAGGTTGGCTGTCATTTTGGTGTCTTGACTTCTCCCTCAGATGTGGAGTGTGGATCCTATTCTTTATGCTCTCATCTTAACCACTCCTTGCTGCTGGGCAAGTTTTCCATCATAGCTGTTATCCATTATTGATGAGGTATGGAGAAGGCCATGGTGAATAATTAAGCAGGTTTCAGGTACAGAGTGAATGTTAAAATGAAGTAAAGAAAAATAATAGAGCCAGGGAAAGAATTCTGAAATCTGTTCCACCAGCAAAATGCTATGAATAGATGCTTTCTAGAACTTTCCAGAAGGTTTAGCAGTTTTCTTTGTAGTCAGCCTGTGGTGATTTTTAAGTCTTACGTGCACTTGTCTTATCTGGTTAATAATTAAGAATGTTACAGCCTTCCTACAGCATGAATGAAGGCTCTGATGGCTCCAGCAGTCCTGTCCAGGCTGGCTCAAGCGTCCAAAATAAAGCAATTTACAAGAGTGATAGAAGGAAAATGACCTTCCCCATGAGCTATGGAAAATTAAATGGTAGGGAGTGTTGAGTTTGGACACTTGAGAATCAACAGGGCTTTCTTCAGTGGTGGTTGACAGCATAGTTAATGCGTCAGACTGCTTCAGATTATAGCAGGTGATAACTGACTGCAGCCAGAGCGGTTCAGAAAAACAAGAGCAGGCAAGAAGAGAGAAGAACACTGAGGACTTCCTGACTCTGGCCCTCCATCCCACTGGTCTAAAGAATTTGTCTGTGTTTATAAAATGCAAGGGAGAAAAAGATATATATCCTTATTTGAGAAGTAAGGTAAACCTCACCATAAACCATCGGCTAGGCTGGGAAGATTTTTCACCTGTGGATTGTTCGGGTTCTTTGCTTCTCTTTTATCTGCTCTTTGGCATATTACAACTCCTTAACTAAACGGTAGCCTCAGACACCTGTCAGCCTCTCTGATAAAGGGTTTGTTGACAAAGAAGGCTGAAGATGAGATTCTGGGATGTTCTGTGCCTTTCATGCATTCACATCCTTCCCTATTGCCATGAATAATGAAGAGGCTGATTGGCTCTGGGAGGTCTCCCTGTTCACCCCTTTCTCCTGTCTTCAGAACCACCCTCCATGCCTCTCTTTCCACCAGCTCCCTCCACCCAGTTCCACCATATTCGCTGTGGCCTTCCCCTGGTCTGTTGATGTGGATATAGTCTAACTTGTGAACCCAGTTTGGGATTACCTGCTGGGTTGGGACAAACCATGCTGGCCCTAGGGGCAGGGTCCTTTTCCATGTGTGGGTAACTGACTTGTGACACCTCTGATTCAGAGTACAGTGCTAAGATGTTAGAGGCATGTAGTAATGTGCAAAGGCAGTGATGGTAACTTACACCCTGCCCCCAGCAACCCAGCCCCTGGCAGGTTGCAGTTTCCCCTGAGCATCCTGAGGCAGGTCTTGAGATATGAACCTGTTTTCCTGATTCCTGCCCCTCCCTTCCATATGAGCTGATGCTTTTTCACAGGTTCTATAAACGTAGCAGAGTTTAGAGTGTGTGAAGTTTCTGGTAGCACCTCAAAGCCAAGTTTATTTTCCCAGAAATAGTACGTGCTGCTGCCAGTAGGCCAGCCGCTTCTCAGTAATATCAGGTGATGATGCACAATATGTGATGCACAACAGAGCAGGCCTTCTGGGCACTAAGGGGTTAACACAGTGGGCCCCCACCTGGGAGGGTGTCAGAGCTCCTGTTACAGGTTGCCTTATTGAGGCCAGGCATCTAACTCCACTGGAAACAATCCACCAAAAGGGCACTGAGGCCAAGTGTCAGCCTCAGCTCACAAGTGGATATACTTGCACCAACCCTGCTTCCCAAACTGCACGGAGAGATGGAGAATTTTTGGATGTACCAATTTGAGGGTCAAGAAGGAGAGGTAGGTGCATCCTCAGGCTTCAAAATGAGGTTGCTGCTGTTTTCTCCCTCTAGTCCTTCCATATTGTAAATTGTTCTCTGCATTTCCCTCGACTGTAGGATTAATTGAGCAGAGCAGGAATAGATCCAGAGAGTGGGGATTACCCAGAATTGGAAGAAATTTGATCAAGCTTACTAGTAGTTTAGAAGTTCAAGAGGCCTGAAGGGAGAAAAGGCAGTTTGAGCTCTTAGAGTGCTTGGAACGGTGCTGTGCTTTTTCCTTTTGTTCCTGTCACTACTGCATTCTATTCCTCTGTATTCTGATAAATGGGTTACTTGGGCATTGCACTGGGTATTACATGTTTCTTTTGTTTCAGTGATGCTAATTAAAATGAATGGAGATTAGTGCCTTGCACATTAGGAACTGCTTTGCTGGTAAAAGGGATTTTGGGTAGAATGTACCCCAGTACAGTGGCTGGTACATAGTAAGCCCTTCAGAAATGGTGTTCAAAATTGTTCTTGGCGGATACTGCAAATAATGTTCTCTTAGCTGCATCTCTTAATAAAAATTTAAAATAACTGTTTTTTCCTCACATTGAGCTGAGGTCTGGTGGTCTGGGAATGAAAGTGCAGGAAGACCATCAAAGAAAATGGAGTTACATAGGGAAATGAATAAAAGGATCCCTCATTTGTCCATCACATAGTAATGCATTTAAAATAAATGCAGTGAGGATATTTCAAAGGAGAAAATGTGACCTCTGTTTTTTATCAGCTTTATCCAAGATAAGTTGTCTCACCTTACAATGAAGTCTCTGATTTAGAGTTAAATGGTTAATTTTTTGCCTTTAATAATGTGACTTCAGAAACTTTGAGCCCTTTTAATGGTAAACAAATGAATTATATGTGTGGTGCCCGGATTATGAAAGTGCCCTGTGTTTGTGGAGCTTGCTGCAGTGCAAGGTTCTCTCTCTGAGGTACGTGATGGTCTAGGTTTTCACTCTACAGCCTTCATGTGGGTTTAATAGACCTTGGGGCTGAGGATGGGAACACTTTCCCTGTGGGGGGAGAGAATGGAAATGGTTAGCTCAGTTATCTCAAAATGTTCAGTTGTATTAATTGAATCTATTATAAATGTGTATATAAAACACTTCATTAGGCTCAGGCTATTATCATTTTAATGATATAATTATGCCCTAAAATGCCTACGCTAACTTTTCTGCTTTACCACATTAAGGAAATACAAATGTGCGTTGATAATATAGTTTGAGTTGAGAGTGAATGATTATGGATTCTGAGCCAGTTTTGATTTTCAGAAGCACCACATATCTTGGGGCAAGAAAAAACTAATCATAGATTTGGGTATTTTATAGTTATAATATGGGATAAGGTTAATTTAAAACAACTTAGATTGGTGAGGAAAAAAAACGTATACTTATTTGAAAAAAGGGATAAAGTAAGATAAACCAAGAAGCATAGTGAAAAGCTGTTAGGGGATGCTGGAACTGGAGAAACCACACATTGTCTTCAAAAGTGAAGTTTACCAAAAGAATTAGAGCAGATACTGCCCTAGATAACCACATCTTTGAAATTTCATATAGAAAACAGAATGGAACCAGAATGTATCTGCTGGAAAGGAATAGAATGCTCAAATACTCAATTACAGACTCACCTTTGAGAAGACTTGTTCCCACTGAATCTGTGATACTATTCTAATCATATGGGGACACACTACTTGCAAGCAGTATCTTCCAGAAAAAGTAGGCACACAGACCACAGTCAAGGACCAGTGAAGAGAATCCTTAGCTGAATATGGGTACAAATAACCACATTTATCCATAAATGCAACGCTACATGTGTTCAGAACCTACTCTACAGATAAACATATTTTTGTTTCCTTTTCCCTCTCATACAAGAGGAATATATGAATCCTTCCATATATTCAACATATTTACTAAATGTCTGTTGTATTTTAGGTGGAGGGGGTCCTATATTAGTCACTTGGGAAAAAAACATGTTTATTAATCATTAACTCTGCCTTCATGGTACATAATAAAATATTACACTATTATAATTACCCTATGATATTACAGTTTTTTATAAAATGCAAGGGAGAAAGTAATGTGCCATAAGAATGGTACAGATAAAATACAAGGGGTTTTCACAGGAGGGAGACTCCTCACACTTATAAGAATCAGTGACGACCTCATGAAAGAGGTAACATTTGAAAGGGGCCTTTGAAGGCTCATGGACTTGCAGAGTTCAGAGAATAGCATACTAAAAGCACTCAGCACAAACGCACAGGTTATATACAGGAAAATAAAATAGTTCAGTTTGACTTCACTATAGAGAGCAAGAACTGGAAGCAAAAAGAAAGAAAGGCAAGGAATTAGGCCAAACCATAGAATGTCTTAAATGCTGTTTTTGTTTGCTAAAGCTGCCATAAGGCAACATACCATAAATGGAGTGGCTTTTAAAAAGGGAATGTATTAAGTTGCAAGTTTACAGTTCTAAGGCCATTAAAATGTCCAAAGTAAGGCATCCAGAGAAAGATATCTTGACTCAAGAAAGGGCTGATGACATTCAGAGTTTCTCTGTCAGCTGGGAAGGCATGTGGTGACATCTGATAGCTTTCTTTCCTGGCTTCCCTTCTCATTTCAAAAGGCTTCCCCAGGGCATTTTCTTTCTGTATCTCCAAAGGTCTCTTGTCTGTGTCAGCTCTGAACCTTTTTCCAAAATGATTCTCTCTTAAAGGACTCCATTAAGCAGCCCCATGATGAATGGGTGGAGACACTTCCATGGAAACCACCTAATGAAAAGGTCCTACCCATAGCTGGGTGGGCCACATGTCAATGGAAACAACTTAAATAAAAAAAGATCCCACCCAACCATATTGAATAAGGACTAAAGAATATGGTTTTTCTAGGGTACACAGCAGTTTCAAATTGGCATAAATGCCAAGGTAAGGAGTCTAGAATTTACTCTATGAGTGAAAAGGAACCATGGAAGATTTTTTATTTAAGGAGTGACTTGCTCAGGACTATTAAAACTGTGTTTAAACTGAAAGTTAGTCGGTGCTTAGCAAGAGGTCTCTGGTGAATAAGATTCATGAGCTCTTCGTACCCAGGTCTCATGTAGTGTGTTGGTTACTTGTTCACTTAAAGAAAAAAGAAAACCCTTATTCCACATATGTGTAATATCTAAATAAGTCAGTCCCACCTAGATTTGGTAGAACTATAATTTTAAATGAATTATTTTCTCCCATCTTTTGTTGCATTGAAATCTTTATCACCTAGTCTTGGAGAAAGGGCACATGTACTGGGACTAGTCAAGGTTGCTAGAGCCTGCCAAGATCTTTCTCCATGTTTCCTAGACATGTCATGATGGGTCAAGGTCTTTGAGTTTGAGCTGTGTTGTAAATTACAAGTAGAGTAATGCATATGCATGTGATTCTCTTTTGTAAAGTAATCAATATAAGGGTATCACTCTCAGCCCTCATATTCCTAAATGCTTTCTTGTATGGGAGACAGGGGGCATGTCAGAAATTGCACGTAGCAGTTGCCTATATCTCTGCCCACCCCAGCCTTAGCCAGTAGTGAGCTATTCTTCCCAACATACCATTAAGAGTTATGGGGCTGGGCAGGCCATGGTGGCTCAGCAGGTAAGAATGCTTGTCTGCCATGCCCAAGGACCCAGATTCGATTCCCGGTACCTGCCCATGTTAAAAAAAAAAAAAAAAAAATATGGGGCTTATGAATTAATTTAGAGTCTTTGTGGTGTGATTTTATAGAGCCTTCTGCTCTATGACAAAGAGAAAGCATCTCCATGGGTATTTCTCCCAAAGGGGTGAAATAATTTTTCTAACTGTTAGATACATAAAAGACTTTTCAAATATTGGTTGAGTAATAGAATATTTTTCCCTGCAAGTAACAGAGAAACCTACTCATTAGCGTTTTCTTATTCAATAACAAAATTTATTATCCGGACCATAGGGTGGGCTTCAGGCTGGATATAATCAGTCAGTGATGTTGTCAGGGACCCAGATTCTTTCCGTCACCCCACTCTGCCTCTCTCAGAATTGGAAACATCTTAAATTTGGTCATTCTCATGGTCACAAGATGAATGCCAGTAACTACTGAAGCTACATGCTTCCTATTTCAGGAAGGAGGTAGAAGGAGCTGATTTTCTTCATCACTAAGCCAGTGCCCACCTCTAGATCAGTAAAGTCATCAGAGGACAGTCAGTATGCTAATTATCTTATGAGTATATGCCCTTGAAGCTGGGCATTCGTAGCTTACCCTGGATCATGTCGAAGAAAAGTGAATACCTGAAAAAAAAATTAAGGTTCTTTTAAATGAGGAATAGCTTGGGGGAAGGAAGGTATCAGGAGTAGTGGACTGTATGCGATTTTCTTCCTAACAAAGAATGAATACCTGCAAACACTGAAAAACATATGTATGTATGTGTATGTGTGTATATATACATATACAGGACTTTTGCAGCATGATCAGGGAAGGTGATTCCAATAGTTCCAATAAACAATATTTTGGTAAATATGTATTGGGAGGATGAGAGAGGGCAGATATCCACCACCACCCCCATGCCCGAGGAAGTGGTAGAGCCAGAATTCAGACTCTAGTCTGGTGCCTGAGACCTTAACTACTTTGCTGTCCTGAAACTTAATTTATGATTTTACTTGTTCTGCCACATTATCAAAATCACAGTTGTTTTCAAGGGTAAATGTAACTTGTGTTCCTTGTAATCACAGTATGATTTTGGAAATGGTACCTAATGTTGGAAAGCCAGGTCATGGTGGCTTTAAAGATTAGACCCAATGTCTTCGTTATTGATTGAATTTCACCTCCGTCAGCCAACAGACTTTGTTCCAGGACTCTCCATGTGTCCAGCACTGCATAGGCAAAGAGCCTGTGTCTCCTCCCTGGAGGCCTTTCTTCCTCCAGCCCGGGGAAGTTCCCGTCTCTCCTCCCAGTTCTCTGGGGTGCTCTGTTTCTGCCTTTTAAGTCAACTGTCATGTCACATTTTAACCACAGGTGGAGCTCTGAGAATCCCTACATAATTGTATTTTTAAAAGGCTGTTTAAGATTAATTCACTTAAAATGGGGGCCAAAGTGTCAAAAGTAAATATTGGGGATGGAGGGGTGGGGAGGATGTATCTGATTAGGACATTTAGACATGGCGATGTCTACTGGCCCTTTTCTCATGGGTTGGTTTTAAAGTGGCTTTCTCAGCTCCTGTGGGTCCTTCTGGCTTCTGCATCTCCAAATATCTGTGTTAGCTCTGAGCTTTCTCTCTCTCTCCCCATGAGCTCTTTTAAGGACTCAAATAAACTAAGATCCACCTTGAATGGGCAGTGTCACATTTCCATGGAAATAATCTAATCAAAAGATCCCACCTGCAATAAGTCTTGCACCCACAAGAGTAGATTAAAAGAACATGGCTTTTCTGGGTACATAACAGTTTCAAACCAGCATACCCATGAAGCATTGCCTGAAACAACCCCTTCTCTAGTGTAGAATTGACCACTCCTAACTCTGGGTCCTCCTGTACAGATTAATATACTAGCTACCCTCTAAGGCCCTACTGTACATATCTGCCTCCCTTGCATTACCTGGAAGGGTACAGAGGACAGGGCCATGTCTCCTTCCTCTTTCTGTCTTGGCCCAGTGTTAGGAACACAGATAGGCACTGAAATGTCTGTGGAGGGAATAAATGAATGATAATGAACCACAAGCTGCTTTTCTCATCTACAGGCACATCCTGGAAGTACCTTGAACTATTGTCTGTCTCAGGCCACCACTTAGCAATACAGTGTTTGTTCTTAGAAGGTGTTCAATCAGAATTAAAATGATCAGCTTTCTCTCAGGATGCTTTTGTATTCTTAGGGCAACATCTGGCTACCCTGCCACTAGATGTGACTGTTCATCTCTTGCTTGGTACTGGGGGATCTTAAAATCTTAAAACTAAGAGCTCTGTTTTTGTGGAACTCCAGTGCCGTGGCAATAAAATTTAGATAATACTTTCAAGAATCTGCAGAAGGTAAGTTGTTGAGCTTAAAGAGACTTTTAATTACACAGAACAGGGAGACATTGATGAGTCATCTTAAAACAAACCTCCTAGATAAATATCCCTGTGTAGTCCTTAGTCCTCATTCATGTTTGCTTCTTACCCTTAGTCTCATTTGCATAAGAATGAATAGCCATCTAGTAACTCCTGAGGTGTGAGACTCCAGACAGAGAAATATGTAATTATAAATTTTTACTCTTTCTATTATATTTTATTAACTAAATATTACTTCCAAGACATACTTTGAAAGTAAAAAGTATTATCCAATTTGATTTTTTTCCCACTTTGAAGACCATATCAGGGTAGAAGTTGGAGGTAAGTGGCCAAAGCAGTTTTAAAGCAGACATTTGAGAATTGTGCTGGTTTGAAAGGATGTATGTCTCCTGGAAGAGCATGTTTTAATCCTAATCCCATTTTGTAAAGGCAGCTGTTTCTTCTAATCCTTACTCAGTATTGTATGTTTGAAACTGTAATTAGATCATCCCCCTGGAGATGTGATTTAATCAAGAGTGTTTGTTAAACTGGATTAGGTGGAGGCATGTCTCCACCCATGGGTGGGTCTTGATTAGTTTACTGGAATCATATAAAAGAGGAAACATTTTGGAGAATGTGAGAGATTTCTGAGAGAGCCGAGAATGACATAGCCATAAGAAGCAGAGTCTACCAGCCAGTGACCTTTGGAGATGAAGAAGGAAAACGCCTCCCAGGGAGCTTCATGAAACTGGAAGCCAGGAGAGTAAGCTAGCAAATGATGCTGTGTTCACCACATGCCTTTCCAGATGAGTAAGAAACCCTGACTGTGTCTGCCATGTGCCTTCTCACTTAAGAGAGAAACCCTGAACTTCATCGGCCTTCTTGAACCAAGGTATCTTTCCCTGGATGCCTTAGATTGGCCATTTCTACAGACTTGTTTTAATTGGGACATTTTCTTGGCCTTAGAGCTGTAAACTAGCAACTTATTAAATTCCCCTTTTTAAAAGCCATTCCATTTCTGGTATATTTCATTCTGGTAGCTAGCAAACTAGAACAGTAGTTAAAAACCGACACCTTTGGCTTTACCGAGGCTGTGACTGTTCGTAATATGCCTGTTCATCCTTGATTTTGTTGACAGTCATGTGCGGTGATACATAGGCTTCTACCAAGTGGAGTCCTTTCTCATTTTGCACAGCTTTCTACTTCAAAAGAGCTTTGCTGGAGTTCAGGTTAGAGTCTTCAGGTAAAGATCATTTCTGTAATTCAAACTGCAGATTTAGTGTTCTACGTCTAGCAGTTTAGGGATGCTACACCAGAAAAGGGTTTACCATTGACCACTAAAAGATAACGAGAGAATATATTGGGTAGTTCTGTTTCTCCTGCAAGTTGGAAATCATGGTAAAGGTGGAAACTACATTGAAATAATTCACTCAGGTAACATTTACTGAGTACCTATTGTATACAAGACACTTGGATTACAAAGATGAATGTGTCAGGGCCCCTGCCGCCTAAGATTCTGGGGTGGAGGAGGAGGAGAAGCTATACACATAAACCGATAATAACAAAGCATGCCACGGACCCTCAGCAGGGAGGAAAGGAGAACAGTGCCGTTAAAAAAGTCTGAGAAAACTTCAGCAAGATGGATGCTATTGACTTGAACACTGAATGTTGGCGAAGATAAGGGAAGACTCTCTAGGTGGAGGTAATCAACAGCTCATGCAAATAGAGGGAGACATGAACGCACACATTTATGTGCAGAATGCTAGAACATCCGGTGTCTGCCGGGTGAGTTCTCTGAGCTCTAATAAGGGTTAGTGTGTGTCCACTGGAACCTCTGTGGGTCAGTCTTTATGGAGGGAACCCCCTCCCCTGCCCTGTGCCTCTTCTCCAGCATCCCCCAGCACTTATCCTCACTGTCAGGTCTGATCTCATCCACATCCCAGCTCACTGTCTAGATAACCTGTCTTCTCACATCATCCTAGGATGATCTGGTGGCTGCACATTACAGAGAAACAATTTTTAGAAGATATGAAAGATTTTTTTAATGAAGATATTGCATGGCCTTCAAATCAAGCCATTAAAGAAAAAGTAGATGTACTCATTTCCCCATCAGGTAGACCCTTAAAATCTTTGTGACAGACAAAAACACTTGGGGGGCTTTAAAGATGTTAAATCTAAGGAAGCTCTTCAAATGTGGAAAACTGGGAAAATTTAAAGGTATTAAATTCTCAAGAAGACTTTGCTACCTTAATAATGTGTAGGCCCAAATATAGAACTAAAACAGCAAGTAGCCACCAGCTCTCTAGGGTGCCAAATGAAAACTTCTGGGTTTTTTTTTATATTTTATTGAGAAATATCCATATACATAGAGTCCAACCGTACTATAGCCATCAGTGGCTCACAGTATCATCACATAGTTGTATATTCTTCACCATGATCATTTTTAGAATATTTGCATCACTCCAGAAAGGGAAATAAAAAGAAAAAAAAGAACTCATACTTCCCACCCTCTACCCCTCCCTGTCATTGACCCACAGTATTTCAGTCAACCCAATTTATTTTACCCCTTATTCTCCCTATTATTTATTACCTTTTTATCCATGTGGTTTTACTCATCTGTCCCTATCATAGATAAAAGGAGCATCAGACACAAGGTGTTCACAATCACACGGTCACATTGCAAAAGTTATGTAGTTACAGAGTTGTCTTTAAGAATCAAGGCTACTGGAACACAGTACAACAGTTTCAGGTACTTCCCTCCAGCCATTCCACTACACCATAAACTGAAAAGAGCTATCTATATAATACATAAGAATAATCTCCAGAATAACATCTCTACTCTGTTTGAAATCTCTCAGCCAGTGAGACTTCATTTTGTCTCATTTCTCTCTTCTCCCTTTTGGTCAAGAATGCTTTCTCATTCCCATGCTGCTGGGTCCCAGCTCATCCCCGGGAGTCTGGTCCCACGTTGTCAGGGAGATTTATACCCTTGGGAGTCACGTCCCACGTAGGGGAGAGTATATGTTTCTTTTTAAAGTGGCGGTCAGGGCTACTTTTACATAACCAGGGGCTATTGGGCCTAGGGTACTTTATGTCAGTGGTTACCCTGCCTCTGCCCCTTAGCTTTACTGAAGGGCATCTTAATTTATGTGTGTACATATTTAAGCATCTCATTGATCTTTACCTCCATGCCCAGAATCAAGTATAAGGGCTCACAACAATAGGCTGGGACCATACAACTTGTTACTCTGCATAATAGGCATTTTTTATCACATTATCTTTTTTTTTTTCTTTTGATTCCCTTTGTATTTCAAGTTATGCAGACTTTTTTGGAGAGATTTACTTTTTTATGATTTCATGTAATGCTCACTGAGTTGGATATTGGCCTACTCCCTTCTAGCTTCAGCACCATTGCTTCAGAGATATTTTACTGATGTCTCTATGCCTTAGCTTCCATTAAGGGTCAGTCTCCAAGAGATCAGACACAGATTCAAGAAATACTACTGTTATTTTCCTTCCTTGCCCAAGATTTACCTCTCCTTCTTCACATCCCCACATGATTTCAGAGAATAGACCCTTTTGTGGTTTCTCTCTGTGTTTTATGCTACCTATGAAGGATCACTAACAGACTGTTAAGCAGTACATTCCTTCTCTCAGGAGATAAAAGCTACAGAATTCTTAAGCTCTTGCTTCCTATGAAACGGAGGTCGAAGGATATTAAGGAATGATGAGAAAGAAAGAAAGACAGAAGGGGTCAGGGGGTCTGAAGCTTAGCAATAACAGACAACAGACAACTTTATTCTTAACTAGTTCCTGCTTATATACTGCAGGGTTTACGTGACTGAAAGCATGCATACATTTCGTGATAAAACAGAGTGCCTACTTTTCAGTACATTATTCCCTACATACAAGAGATAGCTAACAAGACCTTGGGGTTTAAGAAAAAACAAACATTCTCTCCCTCTCAGACTTTCCTCCAATTAAACAGATTATCAGTCTCCACAGTTTACTGTAGATGCCACTCTGAAGCCAGTTGCTCCCAATAAATTCCACAGGTTTTCCATTAACCTTGGCTCCTACATTAAGCATCCCTTGTGGCTCACCTAAATATTTCATTTATCTCCCAAGATTTCAGGAGCACACAGGAATGTTCAAGTATCTACTGGGGAGAGTTTTCAGAGTCTGTGTTAGTCGCATCTCAGCCTTTTTACTTTATTCATTTGTTTGTTGAGCAGATATTTTTATGGAGGCTGTGTGCCAGGTGCTGGCCTGGAGCTGCACATTCCCTGCTACTAGAGTCTTTCCAGGCAAGGAGTCTGAGCCCTCCAACTCAGGCAGTATCACACCTGTTGGGACCATATCCCCAAAACTGTTCTAAGCCTTACTTTCAAATGTATCACTTGATAGGGGATTTTTTTAACTATTCTAAAGTAATATTGTTCACTTGCTCAGATGCTGGAATTTCTCTGAATTTTCAGTAGTTTATAGATTAAACCAGACAAAATATTTGAAATCGGAACTGATTAGGACAATACAGGTAGTGTGTTTTTAAATCATGAAAATCAATCCCAGCTATATCTTTAAAAATAAGTGTGTTGATGTTTGCATTGCCATCCAGATGGAGTTGATAAGGTGAATTTAGAAGACATTTGGATTATATCCCTTTTTAGTTTATGTTGTGTTGGAATGGCTAGATGGAAGTACTTGAAACTGTTGAGCTGTATTCCGGTAGCCATGATTCTTGAAGATGATTGTATAACTTTATAGCTTTTACAATGTGACTGTGTGATTGTGAAAACCTTATGTCTGATGCTCCCTTTATGCAGGGCATGGACAGATGAGTAAAAAATGACAATCAATAAGTAAATAATGGGGCAGAGTATTAAGGGGTTTAAAAAAATGGGTAAGACAGACTTCCAGGAAGATGGCTGAATAGAGCAGCTCGAATTCAGCCCTGTTCCACGGAAAAGGTAGAGAAGGAATTGAAGGGCTACTGAGATGGAGATTCAAGAGGGCAACTGACCTGGGAGAGCCTTCTGCACTACATAGGGCGACCCTGGTAGCAGAGGCCAAGGAACTGAAAAACAGAAAGCTGGAGCCTGGTGCAGAGGCACGGAGCCCACAGGAGTGTGTGGAAGGGGAGCCAAGAACTAGGAAGTAAGCCAGTCCACATTCCTTGAACGTGCTACCCTCAGCAGTGCAGCCCTGTGACCTGCAACTCACCCCACACCCAACTCGAACCTCGTCACCCACTCCCATTCCCCATGACCCATCAATCCGCAGTATACAACCCCCCCCCCCCAAATGCAGCCCAACCCACCTTTCCTGCGCCCCTCCCGAGCTCTACCTCCCTCTCCCTGTTGCCAGCACATAAAGGCTACGGGTGCTAACCTCCATATCCAGGCTTCACCTGCCCCCTACCCATAGTGTCGCACAGTCTTATCCACCCCCCACCCCCAAGTTCTGAGCATCAGTTTATGGCACTCCTAGACTCATGCATGTGCACAGGCCCCCAATCATATCCTTCAGCTCTGGAAACTTCAGTTTATGGTAGTCCTTGACCTGCACATGTGCACAGCCCTCAGTCACACTTTCCAGCTCTGAGAAAGTGCTGACATGCACAGCCAGGTCACATCTACCCCTAATACATGAAGGCATAACACCAACCTCCTGCCACAGCTCCATGCATGGGCACAAAGGGACCAGCACACACAGAGCTACCCCCCAGATAGTGACATGCACAGCTACATTCTTCCTGGCCACTGGGTGCTGATGTTCACAAACACCAGCATAACATCCCCAGTCTGTGCCTATACCTGCCCTGAATCAAATCACCGCAGTATTGTGCTCCACCACATAACCTGTTTTCCTATTGCACATCCATCCCACAAACACAAGGCCTGAAAGAAAGCAACTCCCAAAGTAAATTAATCAAGATATTTACATGCAACAAAAACAACAGAAGATCACTAAGCATATCACAATGCAGACAGATATAGCCCTACCTAACGACCAAGTTAAACACCAGAAGAGATGCAGATGTTGGAACAAGTAATCAAAGATGTTCATATAATTCTACTAAATAAAATAAGTGGGATGGCTGGAAATGACATAAAGGAGATAAAGAAGACAGAAAAAGAACATAAAGAGGAAGTTGAAAGAATAAATAGAAAAAATAGCATATATTACAGAGATTAAACATACTAAAGGCATACAATACCAGATTTGAAGAGCCAGAAGAAAGAATAAGTGTTATAGAGGAAGGATAACTGACTTCAAAGACTCAAAACAGCAAATGGCAAAAAAGATGGAAAATTTTGAATTGGATCTTAGAGAAATGATAGACATGACAATGAGCACAAATAAAAGAATCATTGGTGTCCCAGAAGAAGAAAAGAGTAAAGGGCTAGGAAGAATAGTTGAGGATATAATGGGGGAAAACTTCCCAACCCTTATAAAGGACATAAATATACAAGTCAAAGAAGCCAAACAAACTCCAAACGGAATAAATCCAAAAAGCTTTCCCCAAGACTCATACTAATCAGTCTGTCAAATGTTGAAGAGAAGCAGAAAATTCTGAAAGCAGCAAGAGAAAAACAATCTGCAACATACAAAGGAAACCACATAAGACTGAGTTCAGACTACCCAACTAGTACCATGGAGGCAAGAAGACAGTAGTATGACATATTTAAGATCCTGAAAGAGACAGACTTCCAGCCAAGAATTCTATACCCAGCCAAATTGTCCTTAAAAACTGAGGGAGAGAATAAAATTTTCACAGACTAACAAGTCCTGAAAGAATTCGTCAACCAGAGACCAGCCCTACAAGAAATACTGAAGGGAGTTCTGTAGACTGAAAAAAAAAGACAGGAGAGGGAAGTCTGGAGGAGGGTACAGAATTGAAGTGTACCAGTAAGGGTAACTTAAAGGGTAAAAAGAGAAAGAGGGAAAAGAATATATAGATCTGACAAATAAAATAAAGATAAGATGGTGGATTCTAGAAACACCTTTTCAGTAATAATTTTAACAGACTAAACATACCAATTAAAAGATACAGATTGGCAGAATGGATTAAGAAATATAATCCAGCTATATGCTGTGTAAAAGAGACTTATTTAGACACAAGGATACAAGTAGATTAAAGTGCAAGGATGAAAAAAGATCTTCCACACAAGTTGTAACCAAAAGAAAGCAGGAATAGCTATACTAATATTGGACAAAACAAATTTTAAATGTAAAACCATCATAAAAAACAAAGGACACTATATACTAATTAAAGGGTCAATTCACAAGAAGATATAGCAATCATAAATGTTTATGGTCCCAATCAAGCAGCTCCAAAGTACATGAGACAGACATTGGCAAAACTGAAGGGAGTGATCGATGTTTCAACAATAATAGTAGGAGACTTCAATACACTATTCTCTGCTATAGATAGAACAACCAGACAGAAGATCAAGTAAACAGAGAAGTTAAACAACTTGATAAATGAATTAGACCTAATAGACATATATAGATCACTGCACCCCAAAACATAAGGATATACATTTTTCTCTAGTGCTCATGGAACGTTCCCCAAGAGAGATCATATGCTGGGGCACAAAACAGGTCTTTATAAATTTAAAAACATTGAAATTATTCAAAGTCCTTTCTCTGACCACAATGGAATGAAGCTGGATCTCAGTAACCACCAGTGAACGAGAACATTCACAAAAAAATGGAGATTAAATAACATAATCTAAAACAACCTGTGAGTCAAAGAAGAAAATGCTAGAAAAATCAGTAGCTATCTGGAAATGGATGAAAATGAGAATACAACTTATCATAACTTATGAGATGCAGCAAAGGCTGTGCTGAGAGGGAAATTCATTGCCCTAAATGCCTAATTTAAAAAACAAGAAAGAGCAAAAATAAAGTACTTAACAGTTCACCTGGAGGAACTAGAGAAAGAATAGCAAACTAACCCTAAAGCAAATAGAAGAAAAAAAAATAACAAAGATTAAAGCAGAGATATGGGAGAACTAAACAACAGTAGAAAGAATCAATTAAACCAAAAATTGGTTCTTTGAGAAAATCAATAAAATTGATGGTCACTAGCAAGATTGACAAAGAAAAAAAGAGAGAGGATGCAAATAAACAAAATCAGAACTGAGAAGGGGTGTGTTACGACAGACCCTGAAGAAATTAAAGAAGTCATAAGAGGATACTATGAATGACTATATGCCAATAAAGCAGGTAACTTAGATGAAATGGACAAATTCCTGGAAACACACAAACAAGCTACACTGACTCAAGAAGAAATAGAAGATCTCAACAAACCAATCACAAGTAAAAAGAGCCAATCATCAAAAATCTTCCAAAAAGAAAAGCCCAGGGCCAGATGGTTTTACAGTGGAATTTTATCAAACATTCCAAAAGAAGTAACACCAGTCCTGCTCGAACTTCTCCAAAAAATTGAGGAACAAGGAACTTTACCTAACTCATTTTATGAAGCTAATATCATTTTAATACCAAAACTGGGTAAAGATGCTATGAGAAAGGAACACTGCAGGTCAATCTCCCTAATGAACATACATGCAAAAATTCTCAACAAAATATTGGCAAATTGAATCCAACAACACATTAAAAGAATTATACACCACACCCAAGTGGAGTTTATTCCAGGAATGCAAGGATGGTTCAACACAAGAAAAGCAATTAATGTAATACAGCACATTAACAAATCAAAAGGGAAAAATCACATGGTCATCTCAATTGATGCTGAAAAAGCATTTGACAAAGTTCAGCATCCTTTTCTGATAAAAACACTCCAAAAGATAGGAATCAAAGTAACTGCCTCAATATGATAAAGGGAATATATAATAAACCTATAACAGGATCATTCTCAATGGAGAGAGACTGAAAGCTTTCTCCCTAAGATCAGGAACAAGACAAGGATGCCCACTGTCACCACTTAATTATTCAACATTGTGCTAGAAGTTCTAGCTAGAGCAATCAAGCAGGACAAAGAAATAAAAGACATCCAAATTGAAAAGGAAGAAGTAAAACTTTCATTATTTGCAGATGACATAATACTATACTTGGAAGTTCCTGACAAGTAACTGTAAAGTTACTTTAGCTAATAAATTCAGTAAGGTGGTGGATATAAAATTAATGTGCAGAAATCAGTAACATTTCTACACATAAGCAATTATGTAAGGGAGGAGCCAGTTAAGGAAAAAATTCCATTCAAAATAGCAACTAAAAGAATCAAGTACTTAGGAATGAACTTAACTAGGGATGTAAAGGACTTGTACACAGAAAACTACATAACATTGCTAAAAGAAATCAAAAAGGAGATCTAAATAGGTGGAAAGACATTCCCTGCTCGTGGACAGGAAGGCTAAATATAGTTAAGATGTCAATTCTACCCAAATTGCTCTACAGATTCCACACCATACCAATCATAATTCCAACAACCTACTTTGAAGACTTGGAAAAGCTGATGACCAAATTCATCTGGAAGGGAAAGAGATCCTGAATAGCTAAAAGCATCCTGAAAAAATAAGAACAAAGTGGGAGGATTAACACTCCCTGACTTTAAAACCTATTATAAAGCCACAGTGGTCAAAGCACTGTGGTACTGGCAAAAAGATAGAATCATTGATGCGTGGAATCAAATCTAGAGTGCAGAAATAGACCACCAACTCTATGGTCAACTGATTTTTGACAAGGCCCCCAAATCCTCTGAACTGGAACAAAATAATTTTTTCAATAACTGGGCATTGAAGAACTGGGTATCAATAGCCAAGAAAATGAAAGAGTCCTGTCTTACACCCTACACAAAAATTAACTCAAAGTGGATCAAACACCTAAATATAAGAGCTAGCACAGGAGAGGGAAGACTGGAGGAGGGCACAGAATTGAAGAGTACCAGTAAGTGTAACTTAAAGGATAAAAAGAGAAAAAGGGAAAAGAATATATAGCTCTGATAAATAAAATTAAAAAGTTAAGATGGATTCAAGAAACACCATTTCATGACGATATGTCTCCACCCATTTGGTTGGGTCTTGGTTGGTTTACTGGAGTCCTATAAAAGAGGAAACATTTTGGAGAATGAAGGAGATTTAGAGAGAGCAGAGAATGCTGCAGCACCACAAAGCAGAAAGCCCACGAGCCAGAGACCTTTGGAGATAAAGAAGAAAAATGCCTCCTAGGGAGCTTCATGAAACCAGAAGTCAGGAGAGAAGGTTAGCAGATGATGCTGTGTCCGCCATGTGCCCTTCCAGCCGAGAGAGAAGCCCTGACTGTGCTCGCCATGTGCCTTCTCACTTGAGAGAGAAACCCTGAACTTCATCGGCCTTCTTGAACCAAGATATCTTTTCCTGGATGCCTTTGATTGGACATATCTATAGACCTGTTTTAATTGGGACATTTTCTTGGCCTTGGAACTGTAAACTGGCAACTCATTAAATTCCCCCTTTTAAAAGCCAAAAGAAACACCATTTCAGTAATAACTTTAAATGTTAATAACTAAACTTACCAATTAAAAGATACAGATTGACAGAATGGGTTAAGAAATATAATCCAGCTATAGGCTGCTTACAAGAGAGTGATCTTAGACACAAGGATACAAATAGATTAAAAGTGAAAGGATGGAAAAAGATTTTGAGTGCAAGCTGTAACCAGAAGAAAGCAGGAGTAGCTAAACTAATATTGGACAAAATAGACTTTAAACGTAAAGACATCATAAGAGACAAAGAAGGAGACAATACATCAATAAAAAGGACAATTCACCAAGAAGATATAACAATCACAAATGTTATTGTTATATCCCAATCACAAATCCCAATCAAAGAAATGCTAAAGTACATAAGACAGACATTGGCAAAACTGAAGAGATTGATAGATGTTTTAACAATAATATTAGGAGACACCACTCTCCTCTATAGATAGAGACAGAAGATCAACAAGGAAACAGAAAAGTTAAACAACTTGATAAATAAATTAAACCTAATAGACATATACAGGTCATTACACCCCAAAACACTATAGTGCTCATGGAACATTCTCCAGGATAGATCATATGCTGGGGCACAAAGCAGGTGTTTATAAATTTTTTAAAAATTGAAAGTATTTGTTCTAGTTTGCTAGCTGCTGGAATGCAACACACCAGAAATGGACTGGCTTTTAATAAAAGGGGATTTATTTTGTTAGTTCTTCAGAGGAAAGGCAGCTAACTTTCCACTGAGGTTCTTTCTTACATGGGAAGGCACAGGATGCTCTCTGCTGGCCTTCTCTCTAGGCCCCTGGGTTCCAACAACTTCCCCCGGGGTGACTTCTTTCTGCATCTCCAAAGGCCTGGGCTGAGCTGCGAGTGCTGAGATGAGGAATGCTGAGCTGCTTTTGCTGTGCTATGTTGGGCTCTCTCATTTAAGCACCAGCCAATTAAGTCAAATGTCATTCATTGCAGCAGGCACGCCTTCTAGCCGGCTGCAGATGTAATTAGCAAAAAATGAGGTTCACGTACCATTGGCTCAAGTCCACAGCAATAGAACTAGGTGCCTTCACCTGGCCAAGTTGACAACTGAATCTAACTACCACATTATTCAAAGCACTTTCTCCGATCACAATGGAATGAAGCTGGATCTCAACAACACCACAGAATGAAAACATTCGCAAATATATGGAGATTAAATAACACACTCTTAAACAACCAGTGGGTCAAAGAAGAAATTGCTAGAGAAATCAGCAGCAATCTGGAGACGAATGAAAATGAGACTGCAACTTATCAGAACTAATGGAATGAAGCACAGGCTGTGCTGAGAGGGAAATTTATGGCCCCAAAATGCTTGTATAAAGAAACAAGTAAGAGCAAAAATCAAGGACTTACCTGCTCACCTGGGGGAACTTGAGAAAGAACAGCAGACTAACCCCAAACAAACAGAAGAAGAGAAATAACAAAGATTAAAGCAGAGATAAATGAATGGGAGAACAAAAGAACAATAGAATCAACAAAACCAAA
Source organism: Tamandua tetradactyla (assembly GCF_023851605.1). Lineage (NCBI taxonomy): Eukaryota > Metazoa > Chordata > Mammalia > Pilosa > Myrmecophagidae > Tamandua > Tamandua tetradactyla. The sequence goes on along the minus strand of NC_135328.1, from coordinate 99,386,379 downwards.
AGTTGGTTCTTTGAAAAAATGATTAAAATTGATGGGCCACTAGAAAGACTGACAAAGAAAAAAGAGAGAGGATGTAAATAAACAAAATCAGAAATGAGGAGAGGTGAATTACCACAGACACAAAGAAATAAAAGAAATCATAAGAGAATATCATGAACAACTATATGCCAACAAACTAGACAATTTAGATGAAATTGACAAATTCCTGGAGACACACAAAGACACAGAAAGAAATAGATGATCTCAAAAAACCAATCACAAGTAAAGAGATTCAATCAGTCATCAAAAATGTTCCAAAAAGAAAAGTCCAGGGCCAGATGGCTTCACAGGGGGATTTTATGAAACATGCCAAAAAAGAACTAACCAATCCTGCTCAAACTTTTCCAAAAACTTGAGGAAAAAGGGAACTCTACCTAATAAATTTTATGAAGCTAATATCATTTTAATAACCAAAACCAGGTAAAGAGACTGTAAGAAAGAAAAACTCTACAGGTCAATCTCCCTAATGAACATAGATGCAGAAATTCTCAATAAAATATTAGCAAATCAAATCCAACAATACATTTAAAAAATTATATACCATGTCCAAATGGGGTTTATACCAGGAATGCAAGGATGGTTCAACACAAGAAAAGCAATTAATGTAATACAGCACATTAACAAATCAAAAGGGAAGAATCACATGATCATCTCGATTGATGCTGAAAAAGCATTCGACAAAATTCAGCATCCTTTTCTGATAAAAATACTCCAAAAGATAGGAATCAAAGGTAACTACTGCAACATGATAAAGGGAATATATGAAAAACCGATAGCCAGCATCGTACTCAATGGAGAGAGACTGAAAGCTTTCCCCCTAAGATAAGGAAAAGAAGAAGTAAAACTTTCATTATTTGCAGATGACATGATACTATACTTGTAAGATCCTGAGAAATCTACAGCAAAGTTACTTGAGCTAATAAACAAATTCACCAAGGTGGCGGGATATAAAATTAATGTGCAAAAATCAGTAACATTTCTATACACAAGCAATGACCTAGCTGAGGAGTCAATTAAGGGAAAATTTTCATCCAAAGTAGCAACTAAAAGAATCAAGTACTTAGGAATGAACTTAACTAGGGATGTAGAGGACTTTGATTTCTTTACACAGAAAACTACATAACATTGCTAAGAGAAATCAAAGGATATCTAAATATATGGAAAGACATTCCTTGCTCATGGACAGGAAGGCTAAATATAGGTAAGATGTCAATTCTACCCAAATTGCTCCACAGATTCCACACAGTACCAATCATAATTCCGAAAACCTACTTTGAAGATTTGGAAAAACTAATTACCAAATTCATCTGGAAGGGAAAGAGACCCCAAATAGCTAAAAGCATCCTTAAAAAGAAGAAAAAAGTGGGAGGATTAACACTCCCTTACTTTAAAACCTATTATAAAGCCACAGTGGTCAAAACAGCATAATGCTGGCACAAAGAAGCATTGTCCCATGAATCAAATTGAGAGTACAGAAATAGACCACCAACTCTATGGTCAACTGATTTTTGACAAGGCCCCCAAATCCTCTAAATTGGGACAAAATAGTCTTCAATAATTGGGCATGGAAGAACCTGGGTATCAATGCACAAAAGAATGAAAGAGGACCCCTATCTTACACCCTACACAAAAATTAACTCAAAGTGGATCAAAGACCTAAATATAAGAATTAGCACCATAAATCTTCTAAAAGAAAATGTAGGGAAACATCTGCAAGATCTAGTAATAGGAGGTAGCTTCCTAAACTTTACCCCAAAGCACAAGCAACAAAAGAAAAAATAAATAAATGGGAACTCCCCAAGATCAAATGCTTCTGTACCTCAAAAGGCTTTGTCAAAAAAGTGAAGAGTCAACCAATTCAGTGGGAGAAAATATTTGCAAATCACATTATCGGACAAAAGTTTGATATCCTGTATATACAAACAAATCATACAACTCAACAACAAAGGAATAAACAGCCCAGTCATAAAATGAGCTAAACATATGAATAGGATGTTTCTGAAGAAAAATACAGATGGCTCAAAAGTACATGAAGAGACTTCCGGAGAAGATGGCGGCTTAGTAAGATGCGCGGGTCTTAGTTCCTCCTCCAGAAAAGCAACTAAAGAAACAGAAACAATACGAAACAGCTCCCGGAGCCACAACAGAGACCAAAAAGACAGCGTACCCCATTCTGGAACGGCTGAATGGGCAGGGAGAATCCGCTGCGGTGAGATACACGAGGGGCGCACGTTTTCCCGGCCTGGGCGGCTGGCGACTGGGGTCCCCTCCACGCACGTGGCTCCCCGGTCTGACTGGGAACGTTGGATAGTGGGGCCCTCCCGCCACGCTTGGCGTCTCGGGCCAGCTGGGCAATTTGGACCGGCACTCCCCCAAGCCGCGGCGGCCGGCGAGCCCCCCCTCCACACGCGGTTTCCCGGGCCAACTGCGAGATTCGGATTGGCAAGTTAAAGGAGCCACAGCATCTTTTACTGGTGGGACCCGCAGACAGACGAGCGCCACGAGCGCCACCTACTGGGCAGGAAAAGAAAAACAGCCCAGAGATTTCACAGAAAAACCTTTCAACCAGCCGGGTCCCACACCCAGGGAAATCTGATCAACTGCCCAGATACCAGCAGAAAATAATGGATGACGCTCGGAAAATTGAAGATATGGCCCAGTCAAAGGAACAAACCAATAGTTCAAATGAGATACAGGAGCTGAGACAACTAATGCTGAATATACGAACAGAAATGGAAAAACTCTTCAAAAACCAAATCAATAAATTGAGGGAGGACATGAAGAAGACATGGGCTGAACAAAAAGAAGAAATAGAAAATCTGAAAAAACAAATCACAGAACTTATGGGAGTGAAGGACAAAGAAGAAAAAATGGAAAAAACAATGGATACCTACAATGGTAGATCTAAAGAGACAGAAGCTACAATTAGTGAACTGGAGGATGGAACATCTGAATTCCAAAAAGAAACAGAAACTATAGGGAAAAGAATGGAAAAACTTGAGCAGGGGATCAGGGAACTGAATGACAATATGAAGCGCACAAATATACGTGTTGTGGGTGTCCCAGAAGGAGAAGAGAAGGGAAAAGGAGGAGAAAAACTAATGGAAGAAATTATCACTGAAAATTTCCCAACTTTTATGAAAGACCTAAATTTACAGATCCAAGAAGTGCAGCGCACCCCAAAGAGAATAGACCCAAATAGGCGTTCTCCAAGACACTTACTAGTTAGAATGTCAGAGGTCAAAGAGAAAGAGAGGATCTTGAAAGCAGCAAGAGAAAAACAATCTGTCACATACAAGGGAAACCCAATAAGACTATATGTAGATTTCTCAGCAGAAACCATGGAAGCTAGAAGACAGTGGGATGATATATTTAAATTACTAAAAGAGAAAAACTGCCAACCAAGATTTCTATATCCAGCAAAATTGTCCTTCAAAAATGAAGGAGAAATTAAAACATTGTCAGACAAAAAGTCACTGAGAGAATTTGTGACCAAGAGACCAGCTCTGCAAGAAATACTAAAGGGAGCACTAGAGTCAGATATGAAAAGACAGAAGAGAGAGGTATGGAGTAAAGTGTAGAAAGAAGGAAAATCAGATATGATATATATAATACAAAAGCCAAAATGGTAGAGGAAAATATTGTCCAAACAGTAATAACACTAAAAGTTAATGGACTGAATTTCCCAATCAAAAGACATAGAATGGCAGAATGGATTATGACCCAGCAATACCACTGCTAGGTATCTACTCAGAGGACTTAAGGGCAAAGACACAGATGGACATTTGCACACCAGTGTTTATAGCAGCATTATCTACAACTGCAAAGAGATGGAAACAGCCAAAATGTCCATCAACAGACAAGTGGCTAAACAAACTGTGGCTTATACCTACGATGGAATATTATGCAGCTTTAAGACAGACTAAACTTATGAAGCATGTAATAACATGGATGGACCTAGAGAACATTATGCTGAGTGAGTCTAGCCAAAAACTAAAGGACAAATACTGTATGGTCCCACTGAAGTGAACCGACATTCGAGAATCAGCTTGGAATATATCATTGGTAACAGAGACCAGCAGGAGTTAGAAACAGGGTAAGATAATGGGTAATTGGAGCCGAAGGGATACAGACTGTGCAACAGGACTAGATACAAAAACTCAAAAATGGACAGCACAATAATACCTAAGTGTAATGTAACTATGTTGGTACACTGAATGAAGCTGCACCTGAAATATGGTTTTTTGTTTGTTTGTTTGTTTGTATCTTTTGTTCTTGTTTTTTTCTTTTTCCTTTTTTATATATATATATTTTTTATTAGTATTATTATTTTAATTCTCTTCTCTATATTAACATTCTATATCTTTTTCTGCTGTTTTGCTAGTTCTTTTCCTAAATCGATGCAAATGTACTAAGAAATGATGATCATACATCTATGTGATGATACTAAGAATTACTGAGTGCATGTGTAGAATGGAATGATTTCTAAATGTTGTGTTAATTTCTTTTCTTTTTTTTGATTAATAAAAAAAATTTAAAAAAAAAGTACATGAAGAGATGTTCATTTTCACTGGCTGTAAGGGAAATGCAGATCAAGACTACAGTGAGATATCACCTCACACCTATAAGAATGGCTGCTATTAAACAAACAAGAAACTATAAGTGTTGGAGAGGATGTGTAGAAATTGGAACACTTATGCACTTCTGGTGGAATGTATAATGGTGCAGCCACTATGGAAGACTGTTTGGTGGTTCCTTAGGAAACTAAATATTGAGTTGCCCTATGACCCAGCAATAGAACTACTTGGTGTATACCCAGAAGACCTGAAAGCAGTGCACACCGATGTTCATAGCAGCATTATCCACAATTGCCACAAGATGGAAACAAACCAAATGCCCATCAACAAATGAGTGGATAAACAAAATGTGGTATAAACATACAATGGAATATTATGCAGTAATAACACGAAATGATGTCCTGAAGCACGTGGCAAGATGGATGAGCCTTGAGGACATAATGCTGACTGAAGTAAGCCAGACACGAAAGGACAGATACTGTATGATTCTACTTTTATGACAAGCATAAATGTATAATCAGAAGCTTATAATACAGAATATAGGGGACTTAGACATACATAGAAGCTAGAGATGGGTGAATGGTTAGCTAATGAGGTTGAACTCCAATGTAAGGGAATAGATAGAAGTGAAGGTGTTCTCCAGTGGGCCTATAAATAGTATTACCATATTGAGGATAAACAAGATTGAAAGGGGTTGTATACACCTATGTGTCCCACTGATTAACATTAGAAATATGAATTAGTTCTTGCAAGAATTACTTCAAAGATACGATTCATATACAAAGAGTGTTTAAGTCCAGGGTATGGGGGAAAACTGCTATTGCTTGCTATGGGCTACATTCAAAAGGAAAACATCAGCAATACCACAGCAACAGCAACCGTAAATAATGGGGGGGAGGGACATAAGTTTAGATTTCCTATTTGGCGAGGGTGTGTTTACTGGTTTTCTTTCTCTTGGGAACAATGAAATTATCTAAAATTGAGAGTGTTGATGGACTGTGGACTTTGGGAACTATACATGATGCCTGATGAATGCAGGTGGCTGAAGGATGCACTCACTGAGAAGTAGATTGGGGAACGATGGCCTACACTCATGAATGAAGGCTGTGCTGCCACAAAAAGAAACAGAGTCGTGAATCATGCAAAAATATGAATGAACATGTGGGACATTTGGTGAGGCAAAATAAACCAGAAACAAAAGAACAACAATGATATGGTCTCCTTTATAAAATTCTTATAAGAAAACAGGGGCCTAGATAGTAAGCTTTTATAGCAGATACATTGAGTCTGGAGTGGTGATTATTATTTCTGGATTTCAATATATATATATATATATATATATATCCTGATATCTAGAAATAAGAATGAAGCCGATCAGGTTGGGTTTAAAGTAATTCAGAACAAAAGGGTAGGGTGCCCAGGTAGTTCAGTGATTAGAATGCCCGCCTTTCATGCGGGAGGTCCGCATTCGATTCCCAGACCATGCACCCAAAAAAGAAAAAGACTAACTGAACACAAGGGTAAGGAAGATAGTGTCTGTATTTTAGAACCACATGTACTCTTTGAGACCAAAGGAAGAAAGATTTATTTGGTCTGGAACTGAAATTTTCTGTAGCACATAATCAAATTCAACCTATCTGTATAGCTTATTTGAACATTTGAAACAAAGGGAGCCCAGAATAAGAAAGAGGTCCTTTAATCCTATATAGCTTAATGTAATGCCTGGATACATCCTAGAGTATATTAAGCAGATAATCAAAAAGTATTGGCAACGTCCCTTGAGGGATGGGAGAAAGAATATGGAACTATTAAATCTTACCATCAGGGAATCCCCTAATACTGTGTCAAACTTTAGGGATACCAAAATCAATAGGCCATGTCCTTGATTCTGAGGCTTACTCTTGTGAACCTAATGTAGGTAGCAGAGAAGCTTAGACTACCTATAAGTATGCCTAAGAGTTACTTCTGGAGGACCTCTCTTTTTGCTCAGTTGCGGCCTTTCTCTTTGTAAGCCCAACTCTGCCAGTGAAATCATTGCCTATCCCCACCATATGGGACATGACATCCAGGGGTAAAAGTCTCCCTGGTCACGTGGGAGGTGACTCCAAGAGATGAATCTGTCCCTGGCACTGTAGGATCAACAATTCCATCCTGATCAAAAGAGGAAAAGAAGTGTAATTAATAAAGTATCAGTGGTAGAGAGAATTCAAATAGAGTTGAGAGGCTATTCTGGAGGTTACTCTTATGCAAGCTTCTGTTAGACCTTGCTACCTATTATAACCTCCCAAACCCCAACCAGGACCATTCCAGCCAATTCTAAAGAACACCTAGGGCAATATATAAGATTCCACAAGGATTCCATGCACTAGATTAACTTTCCAGAAACCTACAACCTCCAGATGGATCTCTGGACCAGATAAGTCCTGAAACGTAGAGGGCCCAGTTTCTCCAGAATATCAGCTAGTTCCATCTCCCTACCTCATATTAGTGATAGACCCTTCCAATATGAAAAAGTTAGAATGGCCATAACTCAAACACCCCTAAAAAAGGGATGGAAACATCAAAGGTGATGGTGGAGTTATACAGTGAAAATAGGATTTAACAAATGAATATGAATTCTGAATCATTAAATCGATATCTCTTTTAGTCTCCAGTATCTTAGAGCAGCTAGAAGTAAAAATTTAAAAGTGTGGAATTGTATGTAACCCATGTCCAACTCTGAAATATGTTCCACAACTAATTGTGGTGCCGTGTTTTAAAATTTATTGCTTTTTTGTATGTATGTTATTTTTCACAAAAAAAAAAAGGAAAAAAATTCAATTGTGATGATAAAATATTTAAGCCTTCTAGCCTCCTATATTCTGGAGCAGCTAGAAGGAAAAATCTGAGATGATGGTATGGTAGCCCATGACAAACTCTGTGATCTGTCCTGTAACTACTTGTTAAAGAGTGCTTTGCAAACTATTGCTTTCTTATTTCTTTTCTTTCTATATGTGTTATACTAACTATAATAAAAAAGAAATTTTAATGGGTAGATTGCAATCCTAGTGGTCAATGAGAGGGTGGGGTAAGGAGTATGGTAATATATGAGTTTTTTCTTTCTCTTTTTATTTCTTTTTCTGGAGTGATACAGATGTTCTAAAACTGATCATGGGATGAATACACAACTATTTGATGATATTGTGAGCCAATTGATTGCATGCTTTGGATGGACTGTTTGTGTATGAAGATATCTTAATAAAAATATTTTTTTTAAAAAAAGAAGACATTTGGTACTCAAAGTATTTGTATCTTTCAAAAAGAAAAACATTTTGAGGGCATTGTGTGTAACACAATTAGCTTTACTTAGAGCTTTAACTTTGTTATGCAACTTCTGTATTTTCATTGAACCCTTTGCCTAAGGATGGAAAAAACAACAAAAACCTGCGCTACAAAAGCTCCTTTGAAAATATGACAGGAATTGAAGAGAAAGCTTGAAAACCTCAGGCCTTTTGTGTGCAGTGGGCAGTGCTCTTCTAAAGCAGTTTTCTCGCCTTTGAAATGTTTGTTGTGTCCTGCTTTTCTCTTCTCTCCCTGACCCTCACCAACGGCCGGGGTACTCATTCTTACAAGTGTCTGTTTCCTTGCTATGTTCTAGTCTCCATCTCCTGGCAGCTCCTCACCTCTGGGCGCAGAGTCGTCAAGTATACCCCACCACCCCAGCGACCCTGCAGAAGCGTCCACAAATAAAGAGGTAAGGTAGCATTTTGTTTTCAAATTCATCAACCCATTTTGGTATATTCTAATACTGGTTTATGCTTCTCCAGCTTCCCAGAGCTTCTGACCCAAATTAATTTGTGGGGGGAGGGGGGAATGTTTCTAATTCCTCCTCTCCAGTGAGGGATTTATTAATTAAAGCCACCCTGTATAGTTTGGTAGACACTAGCTACTGGTGTCTATTTACATTTAAATTAGTAAACAAAATGAAAAATTTTACCCACATTTCACATGCTCAATTGCCACATATGGCTAGTGACTATGATATGGACAGAGCAGTTTATAGAACATTTCCATTACTACAGAAAGTTCAGGACATCACTGGACATGAGACATTAAAAACTCGGTATACTAGCATCCTTCCTCATGACATCATGTGTCTTCTGATACCGTGGATTTGCAGTTTCTGTGTGGTTTGGAAAATGGATTGGTGTCTTAAAAACCCATTTATTTCAGGCCTACAGGAAATATCCTCATGGGAACATGGCTGCATGTTCTGGTCTACCTTGGCTGTTTCCAGGTTATATTTATTGTACAAGCAACTCATGTGATGAGCACCCCTTTTCACTTTCTAAAGCTGTGCTGTCCAAGAGAAGTTTCTGCAGTTGTTAGAAATGTTTTATTTCTGTACCATCTAGTATATAGCCACTAGCCACTATGCCTTTCAAGTCCTTGGATATGGCTAGAGGGACTATAGGAATGAATATTTAATTTAATTTTAATAAATTTAAATGTAAATAGCCACATGTGACTAGGGGTGAATGGACAGTGCAACTGTCAAGTATCCCAGCATATGGCCACCTTACTTATGGACAAGACCAAGCTCCTACAGAGAGGTCTAAGTGTGAAGCTGCTGCTTGCTCCTACTGAGGTTTCTGGGGCTGGAAAATGGCAGGCATTTTACCGTGAGGGGAGCTCCAGCCTTCTCCATTACCCACTGTGTTTTCACACCGAGCCTAATGGCCATCCACACATCTATGAAACAGCATCCGGTAAATATCAGGCTGTGTCATAATCTATGTGTGGGCTCAGATGGCTCTAAATATAGATGCTACCTGATCAATACTGAGGCTATGCATTAAAAAGGTAAACCATAAATCAACAATTTTCTCCATTTCCCTCCTTTTGCTAATTATTTTATGCTAAATGATTTCCATTTTAACCTGAATGGCAGATTACTTCTGAAGGGAACTTAGTTAAAATTTACTCTTACATTATCATTGAATACACATGTATTTGCCATAAAACAATGATGTAGGGGAGATGCATGTTCTTTCCTTATTATTAATCCAGTCATATTAAACCAAGCAATCATAGGGACACCCTCTCTAAAATGACACCAACATTTAAGTTTAGATTTGAAATATACTTTGTTCTCTGCTAGTCTTGATCCTCAGACCCTGGGCCTTTGGAATACTGTCTGTTTCTCAGTTTCTCCTGGACTACACCGTCTCTCAGCTCTGCTTCGTACTTTATTCACTGCACGTGATGGGTGAGAACAAATGGCAAGAAGAAAAAGAATGACAGCTGTCATACCATTCCTTGAGCACTGACAGTGCTTCAGGCACTGAGCTGAAGAAATCACAGATGGTATCTCATTTAATCGTTAAAATCATTCTGAGAGTAGGAATTATTATCTTCATTTGTTCGTGGGGGAGATTCAGAGATTGAGTAATTTACCTGAGGTCAGGAGCTCACAAGAGGTTGAGCCAGGAGTTTAATCCAGAGCTGCTGTGGGCCTAGGCTCTTCACCAGGCTCTACCATCCCTGGAGTGGAAGGTGCTTACAGGGTCAGTCTTCAGGGACAAGGGAGATTGTTTGTAATTATTACAGTCGTTAGGCCTCCAGACTCTGCACACAGTTTGTGTGATCCCCCTGGAAAAATTCCAAAGATTGCAGTCATTAGCTTTCTTGAAGGTGAGTTAATTTATTAATTCTTGAATGTTAAGGGTCAGCTGATGTTCATGTCAGTCCACATGTGAGAAAACAAAGAGCTAATCAGACGTCTGAATATTCAGCATTTGATTATGCATCAGCTCTAATAAGCAAGGCAAATTTATTAGTTCCTCAGTGCCTACAAACCTCGTTATGTTTCCTCATAGCCTTGGAAATAATGATGAATATCCTCTTTGTATGCAATAATTAGAGATTCTTTCATCTTGCAAAATTTTTTTTAAACTTACTACCCCAGAGACTACAGGAAGCCACTCATGAGTTTAGGAACAGAAAATAAGTGAATGTACCAAATGCCCTCCATTGTGGCTCTAAATAAAATGGCAGCTTTTAGAGCTATAGCCCAAGTAATTTTTTTGTAGCTTTTGCTATAATATAAACACTTTCCTTGATATTAACATTCAGAAAAGTATCCTAATAGCCCAGGAAAATCTGAATTGACTTCTTGGGTCAATTTTTCTTCTCTTTTTTTTTGGCATGGGCAGGCTCCAGGAAACAAACCTGGGTCTCCAGCATGGCAGGTGAGAATTCTGCCACTGCACCACTGTTGCACTGCCCCAAGCCATTTTCACAAAACAAAGTAAATTCTCAGTACACCAGATGCCTTGCTAGTGGGGGTGGGGCAGGGAGCTAACTGGACAATAATTTTAACTTTTTATTTTGAAGTAATTTAAAACATACAGAAACGTTGCTAAAATAGTATAGAGCTTCCATATACCTTTCATGCACTGCTGAAATTTTTTTGTTTGTTTGGTTCCTATATACCTATGTTCAGTTTTCCCCAATAATAACACTTTGCATTGGTGCAACGGAAGAATAATAATTCTTCTGCAGTCCTTACGAAGAATCTCCTTCTATATACATATCATGAAGTTATTTTCGTTTTCTTCAGACCAACCAGAATTAGACAGATTTAGCTACTGGTGCTCAGCTGGGCCTGTCCTTGCACTTTAGAAAATGGAAAGTAAAATTAATATAAAGGACTTGAAACTGGATTTCTCTTTCCTCCTACCCACGTCTTGGTTTTTACTTGGTGTGCATTTTTCCATAAATACATTAGCAGTCAGGAAACTTTCATTTCTGTACTCCTCTCTTCAGTTTCTTTTGGCCGATCCTTTCAGAGACAAGAAACCTTTTTAGTATCAGGAGCCTTTCCATCCCAGCAAGCACATCCAGGGCAGGTCCACTGACGAGTCACCCTCTGTGGTATATTGTATAATTTGTGTTAAATTCATGTCATTTTTCTGAATTGGGTGAGATTCTTAAAATTGGGTTTCTTCAACTGCCCCCAATTTCTCAGGTAACATTTAACACTATTTTTAGAAACTTGTGCAATTATTAACCAATCTCTTTGCTACTCCCATCTTCCAATAAAAGAGTATCCAGTGTGGTGGTATGGAGTCACTTCCCATGACATCCCACCTGTTGTCCAGGGCCCTTCATCTCCTAGCCCACCAGGCACCCAGATTAGTCTACCATCAATTCAAATCAACTCGTTGAGCAGCTATGCCATACTAGATACTCTTTCTCCAAGAGAGCCATATTAAAATCATCACCTATTTACTTGGCAGATCCTCAGCAATGAAAATCTTGAGGCTTTCTGAGGATAATGCTCAGCCATGCAAACTCTACCTTTATCCCGTTTTAGGGACTCTTGTCTTTAATATTAGCTCCCCATTCTTCCATGATCCTCAACATCACAAACATATCCACAAAAATTCTGTCACTTCTATTACTAATGAAACAAGAATGAATTTCCCACTAGCGTCTCTCTGAGTTATCTCTGAGACATTTGCTTCTGAGAGGAGCCAGATGGTAAGTATTGCTCCTTTGAGAACAAGCATTTAAATTAACCATCCAATTAAGTTCCTAGGAGGTTTCAAGCTTATTTTATCCACTTCCAACAGTGGTGTTGAGGGCTGACCTTTGCTGCAAGGTGATACTAATGCAAGAAATTCCAGGTTTTTTAACTTCTTTATTTGTTGTGTTCTTATTTTAAGGTAACTCATAATGGTGATTTAGATAATGGAATTTTTCAACTACAATAAATCAGTAAGAGATGAAAGCAAGAGATAAAAAAATATCTAGTCAATGTCCTTAATAGTGAGAGATCACTGTGGCAAAGACCTAAAAAAATTGCTGAACTGATTTACTTCTCTGAAGGAATTCTTAATTTCTACATATCATATTGTTCGTGTTTTCACTATTCAGCAGTTTTCACTTGGAAATGCAGATTCTTAAGAATATGAATTGTGCCCATTTTTTTTACTGCTATTGCTGATTATAGATTTTGATCTGTAGGATATTTATTGAGCTGGCAGATTTATTAAGCTGTGACTATGGAACATAGGATTTTCAGATTATTAAAATACAAATGGACTGTTCTGGGTTTGGGTAACCTTCAATAACAAATGCATATTTTAATCCACATTTCATTATCCAAAACTGGTCGATAACTGCTTAATAACTGTCAATGGTGATGTATTTATTTTTCATGTTGCACAGATAGTTGTGTTAATGCATATTTTATTATGCTTTGTCATTTTTGAAATCTCTCTGTCTTAATTACAGTCAAGAAAAAGCTTGGCCTCCTTCCCAACCTACGTTGAAGGTAAGAAATGGAGAGGAAATATTGAGCACTGAATCGTTCATGAATCTTTTAGTACTTGGGGTGTTTGATGCACTGGGCTGGAAGATGATGGTGGTGGGGAAGAAAAGCCACAAGGTCACTTATCCACAGCCTTGAAAGTGTGAGAATCTTAGACTAAAGTGCAATAGCGCTGACCCTTTCACAACATCCTCTTCCCTGCTTTGGCTCACTATGTTGACAGAGAGCCTGAGGCTGTGCGCAAGGCTGGAGGCTCTCCCCAGTGTCATAATAGTAATGGTCCTACTGGGCTTGAAAACCAGTTCTCTTCTAATTTAGTGCACCTGTTGTATCCACTGAGGGCTTTTCATGTGGGAATGTACACCAAGGGAGACATTTTCATCCTTTTTGTAAGAAAGATCTTCCCAGGAATTCCAGTCTCTGTTGCTTAAATGAATTAGTATTTGCTCACTGCCAGGTACTGTTCTAAGTACTTTCCATGTAATGCCTAATTGAATCCTCACATCAGTCTTGTGAGCGGATTTTATTATTATCCCATATTACAGATGAGAGAACTGAGGCCTTGAGATGAGGAGAAACTTGCCCGAGATTACGCAGTTAGCAGGTAGCAGAACCAGGCTATGAACCGGTTATCCGACTCCTGAATTCTCCCTGTCACCAAGGCTATCCTATGTGATTGTGCAGGTTGAGCAGGCACAAGAGGCCTCGTGGGGCCAAGACTCAGCCCAAGCTGTGTACCCCAGTTCAGGGTTTTACCACCCAAATGGGTCACATATTTCTCATTCTCACAACAGCACCCAGTGGTTAGATGTGGCACCCAGTGGTTAGATGTGATGATGATAGGTGCTTTTTCAGGTAGGATGGTTTTTTGCCATTTTCTTGAAGAACGCTTTTCTGGAGGCCAGAGACTGTACATATATCACTTTGGGGCTGTGTCTGGCCTTGGGATCCTATGAGTGAACAGGCAGTATGTTCTGCTGTCTGAGAATGAGTTATAGGGGTTCATAAACCTTCATGAACTCTGGTCCTGAAATCCAACACAAGCTCATAGGTTCTGTTTGTTACTGTGGTTTCTTTCTTGAGTAACTTATAATTATTTGCATCATTTTGTGAAAATGATGCAAAAATTCAGAGCTTCACAAAATAAAGGTCATTGTTAATACAATGAGAGTGTTTGTGAAGTTTTTTTAAGTTTTGACACTCTCTTCTTCTTCCTATCTATCCTTCCAGGCTCAGAGGTTTTCAGTTTCACCATTAACATGAAAGTGGGGAGGTAATGTCTGTGCTTGTCCACTCACAGAGCAACGTAAAAGGCTTCATTAAAAGGGAAAACGCATTTCTAAGGGCCAAAATGAAATCTGCAGTTCTTTGACTTATAACCGTTATAACTTTAATTGAAAAAAAAAAAAACACAAAACTGTTTCTAGATGCCCCAGCATTGAGCCTAGAATAAATTTATGAAATTAGAGCTTCCTCTGGGTATCTTAAAATTTAGGCCCAGTTTTCCTGAAGGATAAATTGCATAAAATCATATCTCAAACTTATAATTTAAGATACAATATTTCAATCTCATAGCTGCTTGGAATTCTTCCAACATGTCTAAAAGCTTCAGGGCAGGAATCGTGTGGCTGTAAAGAATGTAGATTACTAGTATGGAATGGAGGCAAACCTGGCTGTGAACACCCAGTGTTTAGTCCAGCAGTGTTCCTCGTAAACAGAGAATAAGACAAATCATAGGTTTCCTTATTTAATTACTAAGATGCTTTATGAAGGCTTTTTCTAAAGCACTGTTAATTTCTTTGCTTCAATCACCATTTTCGTTTTAGAAAAAATTAACAGATTATTTTAAATCTGTACCCTAATAAGCAGTTTATAGTGGAAAACAGCTTTTTAAGCTCAAGATGAACATGATGTTTAAGGATAAAAATAAAAACTCATTTCAGATTAACCCTCCAAGAGGAAAAGGCAGATTCCTTCTATTTCAAGGTTTTAACAATGGGTTAAAATGTGTATTTTAGTCTTCCCACATATGGCATTCAAATACCTGAAAATACACATGCTTTAATTGTAGCATTCAAATGCCTTTCTTATTGAATCTGTTGTAAAGTTACATATTTTCCTAGACTTCTTTTAACTTATAAAAGGGTTTATAGATTACTATTGTTAGAATCAGATGCCCTCATTTTATATATTTGAAACTTGGGTTTGATTAAAAGGCTAGTCAGTGAGAACAGAAATGTCTATTGAATTAAAAGTGATCTCTGCGTGGGCTCAGACTGGGAACTTTATGGCCTGTAATGGCAGGGGGCATTGCTTTAGGGTAATGGTCTCTGTCCTGCAGAATTGAGATCAGAGACTAATATAGGAATCCAGACATTTGGAAACAAATGTCTGATTTTTCTGATTTGTAAAACTTGCCTCCCAGTTAGAGAGAAAATGGTGGGGTGGGGTATGAGTGGCAGGCAGGTAATAGACATTACTTTAAAATGAGATTTTCTAATAAGAAAGACTTCTTTTCACCCAACCATCTACCCAGCAAACATTTGATACCCACTAATTGAAAGGTACTGACTAGAGCCAAAAGAATAAAAGATGGTTATGATATAGCCTCTGACCCCAAAGTGCTCACAGCCTAACAGGAGAAACAACATCTTTATCACTGACTTTTATGTGTCATACTAAGATATGTATTACCTGTCATTTCTCACTTTAAATAGTTAAGTAAATTAATCTATGAAGAAATTGTTCCTTCTTTTTAAAAACTAGGGGTTAGTAAAGGTAGACCTAGAGATATCTTAGACAAACAGGTTGACTCACCTGCTCAGGAGTCTCCATACCTGGCCCACCTCTGCCAGGGGTGAGGAGTGGGGGGGGTGCATGCATGTTGTTGGGAGTTTGCTTGTCCTGTCCCCAGGTGGCTTCACTCACTGCTGTGGCTCTGTATGTTACAGTTCCTGGACCATGTGATCCCGAAGACTTGATTGATGGAATCATTTTTGCTGCCAATTACCTTGGCTCCACCCAGCTGCTCTCAGACAAAACTCCTTCCAAAAATGTGCGCATGATGCAGGCCCAGGAAGCAGTAAGCAGGATCAAGGTGAGGGGGTGCTGTGTGCTCCAAGGGGGACAATGGGCAGTCCAGCACCCAGCCCTGAGCAGTCCACTGGTCGTCCCCCACCTTGTGTGTCCAGTCCTGAGTTTAGAGGAGAGTGAATTTGAGACCACACTGCAGACAATGCTTATATGTATCCTGCTAGCTAAACAGCTGTAAACAGGAAAAAATTTTCCAAAGTGTACTGGAGTCCTTATATGTAAATATTATGCATTTAAGTTGTTCTTAATGCCTAGTCTTGAGAAATATTGCTGATATCCTTAAACATGATCATAAACTTTGAAAACTTGATCTAATGAGGAAGTATATTATTTTAAGTATTATACCTCAAATTTGAGGTATATCGCTAACCTCAGGAGACCCGTGACTTACATGTTCACATTTGCCAAGTTGATTCAAACTCGGTTACCTGGCCTTTCAACCATTTGATCCTGTTCAAGCTAGGCTGAACTGGTTTGGTTCACGTAGAGTGTACCATTCAATCAAATCTCACCTTGGTAGTCTGAACATGTCAGTGCAAGGCTAACTCAATTTAAACAAGTTTGAGCCAGTCATGACCTGCTTGAATATGTTTCACCCAGATTAAAAAGGAGGGAGCTGATCTGAACTGGGAAGAACCACTAGTTTAAATCCTTTACAACTAGTTTGAACCAGCTCGAACTGGTTTAACCCCATAGAAATGCAGGGCTGTAGGATTCTATCACGATGCCTCCACCACCTAGAATCTTGGACAAACTCGGGACTGCAGTGATACTCAAGTGCCATATTTCTGTCCAGATGCCTTTAAGTGCCACAGCACCTAACTCAGATGCCTTTAAGTGCCACAGCACCTAACAACTGGATAATCACTAGAGCCTTGACGGCATTTTGACCTATAATCACAGGGATAACATAATTCTTGATTGAATAGGTTAGGATTTGTCAGAATTGGTTTTATTCAGTTTCAGTTGGTCAAAATTGATTCTCCCGCTCAAGGGATCATTCCCATTTTTTAAATCTTTCCTTCACACATTCACAAATTCCATCCTGGTATTTGTGTAGTAATGGGGGATCAGAAGGACAAGTGGAGGCAGTAACTGAGAGTCCTCAATCTCCCAGTCGAAGTAAAGACACTTATTGCGTGCTTCTGTGGGAAAGGCTGTGCAGAGCCCTCAGAGGGAGGGAGAACAGCAGTTCATACACTGAGATCCTTCCCCTCAAACTAAGCAGCATAGGTAAAAACATGAAGCAAACCAACAGATGTGTGGGAAGGAAAGAAGTGTGTCACATCACATGTGCCAGAGCAGGGTAAGGGAGTCGGGGGGTGGGGGGGGCAGGTACCACCTGAGACACCAGAAGGGGAGAGGGGCCCGGGATTCCAAGGTGCTTGCAGAGGAGAGTGGTTGTTCTGGTTCCCTTACCTGAGCCAATTTCTGTGTCATTCACCTCTCCCGGCTCTGACTCTTAGTGAATATAAAGCAAAGTCATATTCCCATTGATGCTGTAATTATGATGCCTTTGAACCCCCACCTGCCTCTTTATTCTGCAGTTTCCCAGCTGCTGTGTGAGTGTCCTCTCTCATGGCCTTCTCAAGCTGCTTACCATTGCTCCTGTTCCTGGGACTTTGGAGTCATCCACCACTCCTTACCACTCTTCTCCCAAAATCAGAACTGGCCCTTCCTTAACTACCCAAAGCACAGTAGGCCCATGCAGCATTCTTTATACCACTTCTAAAGTCTTAGTAATTAGAATTTATAAACCAGGGAGTAATTTGCAGCTACATTTAGAGTGGTTATTGTCAGCACTCATTGGTCAGACCTACTATCAAGATACTGACGGGATCCACCAGTTTCTTCTCTGTAGCAGGTACTCACTCGGCCACCACATCTGGGACACACAGCCCTTACCCATGCCTCAAAGGTCCTGCTGCCTCAGGCCCACTTCTGTGGTGTCAGGTCTTCTCCTAAATTAGCCTCTCCTCAATGGTTGCCAGTGTAAGGCGCATTTCTTTCAATGGAAATCCTACCTCCCTACCACAGAGGTGTCTTGCCCAGGCTCCAACAGGATCATTCCGTGAAAGCTTATCATTGCGACCTTTGTACCTACCAGGCCTTATCACATGAAATAATGCTGTTTGTACAACAGGTTCCTGTTGATCTACTCCATCTGAGCTTGGTCCAATTCCTCACTACCACAAAAAGGTGAAATTAATGCTTGCAGCTCTCCCCACAGTATCCTCCATCTTCATTTTAGTATCTTTTATGCACAACGTTCAAAACAAGAACACTCAAACCACTCTGAGAGAACAAACTACTTTTCAAGCACTGTCCCATCCTACTTCATACAAAGCACAGAAATCTAAAAGATCACTAGGGACATGATTCTGACCTGTCAGATCCCACAGTTACTGAGCAGAGCTCTTGGTTCTCCGGGTTAACAGTGCCATTCATATGTTTACTCAGGGGCAGTGGAAGGATGCTTCACTTAGTGTTCTCTAACACGTACCAAGCTCCGCAAGGTGTGTTTGGTAATGGGTGGGGACATTTTTCATAGTCATACTGGCATATATCCAGGACAGATTCATTCAGCAAAGCTTTATCTTCACCAAAATGCCAGAGCATTCTACGAAGGAACACTGCTAGGTCCATTCAAGAAACAGTCTGTCCCCAAAGGAGTACTGGAAACTTCTAAGATGGAAAACTGCATGTGGCTTTTAGCTGAGTTTTCCCTAGGTTCTGTCCACCAAAATTGCAAATATTTAGTTTCAGGTTTCATTCTGGGTGCCTGGTTTATTAGCATTCTGACTGGTAGCTTTTAACTCCTACAGATAAAGTAACTATGTCTTTCCATTCTGCTTTTGACTTTCATGTCGAGAGGGTAGGGTACACATCACTTGAGTGTAAAGCTGTTTTCAGGATACACTACAGCAGCATGGCACCAGATATCTCACCCAGTAACAAGTGTGTTATGACTGATAATCTTATTTCCACTGTGATATTTGATAGTGTTGGGTTTTTTCTTCTTTAAAGTCCACTTCCCTAATAAGAGATCAGAAAATTTACTTTGAAACTTCAAAGAATTGATATCCAGAAGTTCCACAGTTCATCTGAACAAAAAAATAGTTGGCTTTGTCAATCAGAACAAGCCAGATAGAGGCTGTCTGATTATAAATACATTTTAGACCTGCCTAGAGCAGAGTAGGCATCTGGAAAACATATATTGATTTTTATAGCAAATTACTCTAGTGTGAGGAATTCATTATAGAGTGGCAAAATTAAATAGCTATATTTCATTTATAAGTATCATCTTACAATATGCTTCTATATTTGAAAGAACTGTCGCCTGTCATTAAATATTTTCTGCCTCATGTTCCTTTTACATGCATTTAAATGCACTTCAGATTGTTTGGCTTCACACCCTGCCTAAAACTTTTTCAAACTGTAAATGGAGGTGGGTTCAGAATCCACTGGATCTATTTCAGCATCCCCTAAGAAGTTTGTCTGAGAGCATACACAGAGACTTCATCATATGCAAGGAGAACCTAGGGGTGGCAAATGGTTTTCCAGATGGAACTGAGATGATGACAAGTGGCACTTGCACTGTGGTGCTTGGACATACCTAGAAGGCCCCAGTCTCCAAGGGAGGTAGTGTCCCACTTGGTCCTAAAGAGAGACTGATATTTTGGCAATAAGTATCCAAGGTCAGCTCAGCATAGAGGACACAGAGCATGGTGAGGCTACATGTTTTATGATATCCATCAAAGAAGGAAGGGGGAAAGAAAAACTCTCTGGATTTATTTTGAAATCCATTTGGCAATATATTTAACTACAAGTTGCCTACTTTAACATAAACAAAGATAGAATGGTTTCCTTTTATTTTTCTGAATCCTTCTCCTTCCCTCCCTGAAAAGGTACCCATTTTGCCTTCCTGCTTTCCTCTGCATATATTGTTTGTTTGACCCCGTGGATGTGAGTGAGACCTGCCTCACCACATGCCCTGCTGTGACAGTGATGTGTGTGCTGCTTAATCTCTGAGCAAACACTGAACCTGAAGCTTAGGTTTTCCTTTCACAACAGTCTTGAATTTCTGCTGTGTTTGTTAATTTTGTTGTCTGTCACTTACATAGCACCAACAAACTGCTTATTGGATTTACACTTGGAGTTTTAAGAATTAATATTCTTAATTTAGCAAGGAATTTACAAATTCAGTTCTCAAATAGCGAATATGAAGTTCTGGTTCTCCCAGCCATTTTTTTTGCTTAATGTGAGAAGAAAGCAAAGTAATTTGGCCCAGAAAGAAAATTGTCCATATGCGGACTCTGCGCATCTTAGGAGATAAAAATTAGCCAACAAACAATCCTTGACCTTGAGAAATTTGTAGTTGAATAAGGGAGCTAAGAAGAGTGTCTGCTTGGTAATAATATAAAATATAAGAAATAGGCAGTGTCTGAATGCCATAGCAGAATTAGAAGGCATGTGTTAATTTTTTGTGTAACATATATATAGCATAAAATTTGCCGTTTTGACCATTTTAAATGTACAACTCAGTGGCCTAATTTACATTCACAATGTGTGCTACCATCAGCACCATCTGTTACCAAACCTTTTTCATCACCCAAAACAGAAACTCTCTACTCATTAAGCAGTAACACCCCATTCTCCCCTCCTCTCAGGCCCCTAGTAATCTGTATTCTACTTTCTGTCTCTGTGAATTTGTATCTTCTAAATATTTCACATAAGTGGAATCATACAGTATTTTCCCTTTAGTATCTCGCTTATTTCAACTTAGCATATGGTTTTCAAGGTTCACCCATGTTAGAGTATGTATCAGAAATTCATTCCTTTTTATGGCTGAAATAATATTCCATGTATGTATATACCATATTTTATTTATCCATTTATCGGTTGATGGACACTTGGGTTGTTTGCATCTTTTGGCTATCGTGAATAATACTGCTATGAACATTGGTATACAAGTATCTGTTTGAGTCCCTGCTTTCAGTTCTTTTGGGTATATACCTAGGAGGAGAATTGCCAGGTCATATGATAATTCTATGTTTAACTTTCTGAGGAACTACCAAACTGTTTTCCATAGCACCTGTACCATTTTACATTCCTGCCATTTTGTTTTTCATTCTCGTGTTCTTTTTAATTTCTTATTAGAGAAATTGTAGGTTTACTAAAAAAATCATGCAGAAAAGATAGAGTTCCCATATACCCCATACACACAGTTTTCCCTATTAACATTTTGCATTAGTGTGTATCATTAAAATTGACAAAACACTATTACTATATTTATACTATTATAATAGTATAACATTTATTATAATATATAATATCAGTATAATTTATAGTACAGTAACACTATTACACTATATAATTATATAGTATAATTTAATAGCATAACTTTAAATGACATTCCTGCCATTTTTAAAAGCTTTTATGTTCGTCTTTGTACCTTCCCTAATGGGTCCTTTCTGCCTTTGTTGTTAAGTATTTTTGAGAATAAATAATAGCCTTCTAGGAAGCCCCCGTATATCCCAGAAATGCTTTGGATCAGTGGTTGTCAAAGTGTGATTCCTGAACTAGCAGCATCTACATCACCTGGCCACCTGTTAGAAATGCAGATTCTTGAGTCTGACCCAAGACCTCCTGAATCAGAAACACAGAGAGTGAGGCACAGGAATCTGTTTCAAGAAGCCTTCCAGGAGATTCTGATGCACACTATAGTTTAAAAGCTACTGCCCAGGTGAAAGGTACACTATCAGCTTTACAGAGCACTCTTTCTAATTCTGTTCTGTGCCCTGCAGCATTCCATGTTAGTCAAGCACCTGTCACCAGAAGAGCTCTACTGGAAAATAAGCCCAAGAAATATTGCCAAATAGATCTTTGTTTTGAATTTTTACCATGTTTTCCTATCAAAGACTCTGGGAAGTCCTGCACTGAGGAGACTTATTTCTTTAACCAGCATCTCCCATAATTATTTGGACACAGAACACTTTATTACTGTGTGATACCTGTTAATATCCTGTTGCTAGTATTCCTTGAAACACATTTTAGAAGAAACTTCTGGAGAGAGCCTTGCCCTACAGTCTGTCAGTACCTACATCCTGCCTTAGGTAGTGGTACCCCTCTCCCTCCCGCTATGTACGAATCGTGTTTGACCCCATCTGGACACAGCTGAACTTTAAGCCAATACAGTTAGCGCTCCTGTCTGTCTTTTTGGCCACTATATCTCTTTCCTTATAGTCTACCTCCATTCTCTGCTTTTCAATCAGAAGAGCCCTGCCTGGGCCATAGGGACTTCTTCATTTCTGTGCTGAATCTGGTATATATATATTCATTCTTTCCACATTTGTGAAGCTCATGTTAACTAGAACACAGTAATGTTGATGTTTTTTTGGACCACGCAGTTTTGTAAGGAGCATACATTAGCAAATATTTCTCTTTACTAGCCTGTCCAAAAAGATCAGGTTTTTCCATTCTTTTAAGATTTTCATTAAATTTCAAAAATTATGCTTTAATTGTATAATTAAAATTTCTATCATTGTAGCTTTGTCTATGTCGTGTCACTTCCCACCTGATTTGAAGAAGTCTGCAATCAGTAAAGAGGATACTAACATTTATATCAGGCACTCTGCATACATTATCTCACTCCTCAAAATGAAGAGAAAAAATCCTGTGAGGTTCGTATTATTAACCCTATTTCAACAGACAAATAAACTGAGAAGTTTACAGATGAGAAATTTGCCCTAGGTCACACAAATAGTTCAGATTGCTTGTGTTTGAATCTCTGTGCCACCACTTAATCATCTGTGTGACCCTGGACAAGTTATTTAACCTCTTTGTGCCTTAGTTTCCTCTTCTGAAGGTGAGGATATTGTATTGCCTACCTTACAGATTCCTTGTAAGGCTTTTACATTGATATATGTGAACCACTTAGAAGCTGTTAGCTGGAGAAAGAAGAAATAGAACGGTCAGGAGGATCTCCACATGACTAGCCTTGAGAGTATCTTAACAACAGTAAACATTCATTGTGCGTTTATAGATTGAATGCTTGGATGGATGGTGCCACAGTTTATGCCATTTGCACACAGCCTTCCGGGTGGTAAGCCATAATCAATCCTATGAAACACGAGGATTTAAATGGGTGTTGTCATTCCTTGCTTTATGATGCATGTTGGCCTCATGTTTCTCATGGACCTCTTTCTGCTGTTCTAAGTACTCATTCTGGCTCTAGACCCCCTCATCATTTCCAACATTGTTTGTTAATTTCTTGATATAAAAGTCTAAATTTTAAATTATAATTTGTTCCAGGGCACTCGGATATCATAAGTGACTTAAAAACAAGACAGTATTACTCTAAGTGAATAAAATATTTTTAATTAAACATTAATTTAGAATACCTTTCATGAAACTCAGTTTGCTTTTTGGAAACTTCTCCTCACCAGTTCCCAGTGAAAAACAGAATATGCTTATTCCATTGGTGCTAGATAAACTTTCCTTTCAGATCCCAGTTTCCTAGAGGATTGAAGAATTTTGACCAACAGCGCTTAGGTTTTGGTAAAATAATAATATTAATAATGGAAATTCCTGTATTACAGCTATATCATTTCAGAGGAAGAGGTAGAAAACAAACAAACATTAAGGTCTCAGAGCAGTTTTTATCATGAGGATTATAGCCAAAGCAAGTAAAAACATTCTCAGAGGGCTCTCTGAGTTCTCTTAGGGAGTGATGTGGTGTATCAGCAACAGAGCCCCTACTCAGATGCTGAAATATTCCCACTGTAATGTGCAGCAGTTAGCATAAGAGTTGCAGTTTCTGCTTTGAGACTTTCCAGGGCAGACTGTTCACCATTAACTCCTGACCACTCCTGACCACCAGTAAGAGCTGTGGGGTGTGTATGGTAGTGGGTTGCCCTAGTTTTCTGGATGTACCAGAGATGTATCTATTTGGTATTGAGACAGTGGATCCATCCAGTTTTCTTACAATGAGGCAGTGCAGGTACCACCTTTTAGTCATTAATGAAATAGAGATGTACTGCTGAGATGGAAAGAGCTTTCAACCAGGTGAGTACCAAGAAATGTGAGAGTGCAGTTCTTCCACCCCCATCACCACAGCATCCATGGACTGGCTGTCCACTCACCATGCTTCACACAGGACCTGTATATATAGGAAACCCTATCAAAATACAAGACCTGGCATCCTGACATAGATGAATAATAATCGTAGAGCAGCAAACACAAATATAGCACTTCTGATACACCAGACACTATTCTAAGTGCTTTGTTTATATTCTTTTATCCTCAAAACTATGAGGTGGATACTATTTTTATCCCCATTTTGCAGATAAAGAAGACAGTTCCAGAGATGTTAAGTGGCTTGCTCAGAGTCACACAACTAGTAGGTTGTAGAGCCAGGATTCAGTTTTACACAATTCATTTCCAGAATCTCTGCTCTTATCAACTATACTTATGAGCAAAGGGGGAAAGATTACATCTACTTCTAATTCGGTATGGGTTATATTCATTTTCTACAAACTTAAGGCAAGAAGTATTACTAGATAGAGAGGGACAGATAACAATAAAAGGGTCAGTTCAACAGGAAGACATGTTCATCCTAAATGTGTGTGCACTTAATAACACAGCTGCAAAATATATACAGCAAAAGCTGTCAGAACCAAAAGGAGACACAGACAAATTCACATTAATAGCAGGACAATCTCTCTCAATAAATGACAGAAAAAGAAGTCAAAAAAATCAGCAGGGCATAAAAGACTTGAACAAAACTATTAACCAACTTAATTGACCTAATTGACATTTACAGTGCACCATTCCCAAAAATTTCAGAATGCATATTCTTTTGAAGTCCACATGGAACATTGACTAAGGTTGATAATGTACTAGGTCATACAGCTGATTTCAAAGATAGAAGTCATAAGGAGCATGTTGTCTAAACACAGTGGATTAATTTAGAAATTAATAACAAACAGATAACTAGAAAATCCCAAAATGTTTTTAAATTAGTAATACTGTTCTAAGTAATCCAAGGTTCAAAGAACAAATCACAGTGGTACTTAGAAAATGTTTCAAAAGAACAGTGATTAAAATGCAACATATTGGGGATGCAAGGGGAGTTCAGTGGTAGAATTCTCTCCTGCCACACAGGAGACCTGGGTTCAATTCCTAGCCCATGCACTTCCCCCAAAAACAAGCAAATAAAAAAAAAACAAAAATTCAACAAAAGGTGCTGCAATAATGGGATGCTAACATGAAAAAAGAAAGAAATGTGACCCCTGCCATATAGCATACAAAAAAAATGCAACATATCAAAATGTGTGAGATGCAGCTAAAGCAGTGCTTAGAGAGAAATTTAACTATGTTAGAAAAAAAGTTTGAAAATCCATAATTTAAGTTTTCATCCTGAAGCTAGGAAACTAAACTCAAAAATCTAGGAAAAAGGAAATTATAAAGATACAGGCAGAAACAAATGAAATAGAAAGCAGGAATACAGTAAAGAAAATCAACAGAGACAAAAGTTGGTTCTTTGAAAACCTCAACTGCAGTTGAATGTAAGAAGCCACATTTGAATATTTCATTTCCTCTCACTGCTCCTGCCTCCTACTAAAGTCTGGTTTAGGAAATCAATTGTCTTCAGAGTGGGGCTTTTTTTTTTTTTTTAAAGCCAGTCCCCCTCCCACAGAAATGCTTTATACCATTAATCGGTATTAGTTTGTCAATTCCCTTTTTGACTTTGAGTCTCTGCAAAATCTTTTCTAACTATTCTCCTGTCTCTGTTTGTTCCATGCTAAGCAGATGGCCCAGAAATTAGCCAAAAGCAGGAAGAAGGTGCAGTACAAACAACTTCATCAGCTTGGTGTTATGCCTGTTCTTTTCATTTGTTTATGTTTCACCTTTTTATTCTTTCGCGTTTTTGTTTTCTGCATCCAGCAAGTTTTTGTTCAGATTTCTTTTTAAACGCCCCATAAGCCAGCGTTTCTCAAAAATCAGTTGCCTAAAATGGCCATTTTTTGTTGTTCATTAGTCATTTCACTTCAGATTAATGACAGGGAGCAGATTGGAGATGCTAAATGAATCATACAGTAGTGTGAAAGTTTCCATCCAGGAGGATTGATGTGGCAGGAACTTGGGTCTGTTCAATTAGGGTTATGTTTGGTTTGTAGATTTGTAAGATTGCTGGATGCAAAAAAGAAAACTCGCTAATAACCATACATGTGCAGAGTTAACCCCTAAATTAAACAGACTGATGTGCTTTTTCTGGTTGTGGAGCTTCTAGGTGCTTATTGAACTACTCGGGGGACTTTGCGGCACTGGGGCTCTTTCTTAATGGGATGGTTTCTGGAGTGGGTTACTGCTTCTGTGGTTGCTGTGGTGGTTGTATGAACATGAAGACCCTCTTACCAGAACTGCATCCAAATGGCTTAGTTTGCACCTGCCATAAACATTAGCCCCTATCAGTTCAAGCAGAGACAAACCCAAAGTGACTTCTCCAAGTTCCTCAAGTATAAGTTAGGTGTTCTTATCCCTTCAGCCTGCTGGGCTCTGAAACTTGTAGAAAGGGCCATTCACAGTCAGTGTTCGTGGAGTCAAGTCTACTGCAGAGTTACTTCTTCTTTAGGGGTAAAAAGCAAAGGGGTGTCTGCATTTTTCCTTGTAACTTGGAGATGCTAACTCACGTCCATGTGTCCATCCTCTGTGTGGTGCCTTCGGACTTGGCAATCTAATTCTAGAGTCTGCATTGCTGTTCTGGTGACTGTGTCTTGCCTGTGTGTGTGAGTGAAACTTCTTCCCATGTATGCAGACTGAAGTAATTTTCTAAAACCTTCTCTTGGTGCATTTTTTCCTCTTAGGCTCCTGAAGGTGAATCTCAGCCAATGACCGAGGTGGATCTCTTCATTTCAACCCAAAGAATCAAAGTCCTGAATGCGGACACACAGGTATTAGCCAGCTCCCACTTTTCCCAGAGGGAAGCTTAGGAGCATGGTAGCTAAGGGACTGCGCCTCTGGCTGTCAGGCAGAGGTCATCCAAGCTAGAAGGTTGTGTGCACTGTCTGCTGCTAGGTGATGCTTAAGCTAAAGCTAAAACACGAATGTTGTTTATTAAAAATTTTCATCAATTCTTATCAGAGGATTCATTAACCTGGACAGGTTAAACTTTTGAGAATTTTTATTTAAAATGTCCCCAAATCCATACACATGCACATACTCACACATGAGGAAAAAAAAGAAAAGAAAAATCTATGTAGGTTTTTAATCTTTTTTTTAATCTTCTACAGCAGAAATTCAAATGATTGAAATTTCTTATTCCTTTTACCTGCCACAAACCCTTCCCTGCTCTCAGTTATTCTTAGCTGAGTGAAGTACTTTAAGCCACAGTTAGATATACATAAATATGCTAGCAAAGGCTTTGCAGTATGCCCTGGACCTCACCCTGTCTGTGGTCTGTTCTTGGCTGGCTGTGAATGGCAGACTCTCCTGGGTCATTATATGCTGCTGAACTTAAGCATCCTCTCCCTTCCGCCCTCCAGGAGACAATGATGGACCACCCCCTGAGGACCATTTCCTACATTGCCGACATCGGAAACATTGTTGTGCTGATGGCCCGCAGGCGAATGCCCCGCTCCAACTCCCAGGAGAACGTGGAAGCCTCCCACCCTTCCCAGGATGGAAAAAGGCAGTACAAGATGATCTGCCATGTTTTTGAGTCAGAAGATGTAAGGGTGGCTTGCTTTGCTTTCCCTCTCAGATTCTTTCTCTAGTTCTCTGAATTTGAATCAGTCTAGTTATGTTAAACATATATTTATTGAGCACCTACTATGTGTCCAGTACTGTTCTAGTGCTAGAATAAAAGAGACAAGGGACCCATCATCAGGGCTGTGGAGAGAGGGAAAACAAATAAATACTTAACATAAAATTAGGTAGTGATTAGTGCTATAACGAAAATTAAACATGATCAAAGGATACAGGGACAGGGGCCACTTCAGGAACGAAGTCTTCTCTGAGGAGGTAATATTTGAACAGAGACCTTAAGTGAGAATGAGGAAAGCAAGTGCACAGACCCTGAGGCACAGCCATGCTGATGGAGGTGAAGTCTCTGGAGAGCTCAGACTGAGGGGGAAAAACGGGAAGAAGGCAGCCAGTCCTACAGGGGTTTGAACAAATGGCACTTGGGAATTAGGGCATTTGGGGAAGACAGTTCTTTGTTGTGCAGTACTGTCCTGTGGGCTATAGGAGAATTAGCATCCCTGTCCCTCACCCACCAAATGGCAGGAACACCCCTCTCCTCAGTCATGTTAAAAACCAAAGAATGCCCTGCATATTCCCAGATACTCCCTAAGTGAGAAGTGCCAACAGGATTTTACAAGCCAGGGGTGAAGACTCTGAATGATAGTAATCTTTTTTCCTGTACTTCTCCTGGCACTTAACAGCCAGTTCCTCCTGCTGCCACAAAACCAGTAAGTCCTAAACCCTGTTTCTCCAGGAGATGAAGTCAACAGAGAAAATCAGTTTACAACAGGGGTGAGGCCCATCCTTCTTTGCAGGTTGTTCCACAACTAATGATAGAACTGCTGGCAGAGTCACAGAGCTCTAAGCCACATCAGTACCTATATTGCTTCCCCATACCCACCCACCCTGTACCTCTGCAGGCCTTGTAACTTCCCTTCCAGGGGCAGAACCGCATCCTCCTGATAACTAGAAACTTCAGAATCCCTCGAGAGGGCTGTGTCAGTGCTGTCAACTCTGCTAATTTTTCTCCCTGCAGTGGAACAGTGGAACAAGTTCTATTCTCATATTGAGCAGAAAAGTCCTTATCTACTTAAAGAAAATTATCTGTGGATACCTTGGCACTCCTTAAAAGAGGCCATTTTCTCCAGTAGAGTTTTCATCTAGCTGGAGTAAATTGCCTTCCTCCAAGAAGTTAGGAATTAGAGGCAACCCTGTTTTCCTCAAAACGATCAGAACTGCTATGACTGAAACCTTAGAGAGGAAGAGATACTTAGGCTTATTGTCACAGTCCTTTGTGGATTTTGTTCTCTAGAAAGCACTCCCAAGTGTTGCTGAGAAGGTGGAAAGCTGGAATTGCTTCTTCCTGTCACTTTCCCTGATGTTCCTTTAAAAATGTGGCTAAAAAAGCAAACTGGGAAGTGAATTTTAGAAGTTTGCAGAGTTCTGAAAGACTTAAAAGTCAGAATCTTAAGTCTCATATGTCCTGCAGACCGGTGAAAAGGTGGAGATAGCTCTGCTCCCCAAGAACCCTTGTAAGACCCTCTGCCTTGGTCTTGGTCTTTCACCTGGCTTGGTGCTTGTAGGAAGGGTTTCTTTTCCTCAGGGTCCCTTTGAGTCTGGTTTGAGAGATGACAAAGGAAAAAACAGAGAAGCAAAAGTTAGGAGAGCAGTGGACTTGAAAAATCTTACCTCTCTGCTTCCAGGAGACCATGAATGAAGAGTGTTGGCTCCAGAACTGGTGAGGGCTGGGATTAAATCCTGCCTCCACCATATACCCGCTACATGGCTGCTATGCCTCAGCTTCCCCTTCTGTAAAATGATAGTGCCTCCCTCATTGGGCTGCTGTATGCCTCAGTCAGGTAGACACTACATTCAAAGCACATGGCAGTGGTCCATAAATCTCAGTACTTGTATCCATCCATGATGGACAGGAAGTCTTCCACCAGTGTTCCAAACCATGTACTTTCAATTCATCTAAAAGTGCCTCTCTGATGCTAGAAGGTATGCCTCACTGCCTTCCAGTCTTACAGTAGATGCAGGCCAGTGGTTCTCTAAGTGGTTCGCAAGGCTTGGCATGTAAAGTCACCAGGTTGTCAGAATAAGAAAAACTAAGCATTTTTTTCCCCATGGCCAGCCATGCAGAAAGTTCAGACCTCATTGTGGATTAGCTACTTTTACCAAAAATTAAGGAAGACAGGGAAAGGAAGGAATGGAGATTAAAATTATGTGTGTTTTAAAAACATTGCCCTAGAATTTTTGGTTGTATTTGTTTTCCTACCTGTTAAATTCTTACAGTGAAGCAATGCCATGCAGTGGATGGGCAGGTGAGCTTTGGAGTTAGGCTGCCAGATTCAGCCCCTGGCCCCACCTACCCAGGGAGGGGCCAAATTCATTACTGAACCTTGTTTTACTGTTCTGTCCAATGGGGATAGTAATACAGAGCCCCAATTCCAAAGTCTAAAAAGCTCTGAGAAACAAAAGTTTTTGTGTTTTTTAATATAATAAATTGGCAGAAAAAAACTAACCTGAACTGCCTATGAGCCATTTATAATATTTGTCCAGATTACCGTGAATCTTACACATTTTGCTACAGAAATATTACTATGTTCATTTATAGAGTACTTATCCAGGTGTTTAAGGGGTTATTACATAATGTATGGTATATGTACTGTTACCTTTCTAAAATCTGAAAATTACTGAAATGTAAAACACAACCTCAAGGGTTTTAGATATATGATTGTGGATATCAGTCATAGAACTGATGGGAGGATTAAATGCAGTAGTCCTTGTAAAGCTTCTTATGCAGCATAAGCACACAGGAAGTGCTCAGTTGCTGTTGGCCATCCCGATTAATAATATTGGTTAATTAATACAGGGAGGAGTTATCAAAGCCCAGTGCAGAAGAACATTGAAAAGAGAGTTCCCTTACTGTGAGTTATGAGACCTTGAGCGGGTCCTTTGTGTCTCTGGGCCTCAGTCTCTTTATAATGCAGGGTGGGACTAGGTCAAGGTTTTTCAACTCCTTTGGATTCAACATTCCCTTTTCACAACAAGGGTTTTGTAATGCCCCCTTAACTATCCTGAAATGAATTTTGCAGATAATATAACCTCCCCTTTTAAAGTTTCCCATAAATAAAATAATGCCATAAATATACTCTAAAGGAGAAATAAAAGGAAATCAAACTAAAATAAAATTGTACTTACTCCAGTATGAACAAGCTTGGGTCCAACTATAGCAGAAGACATAATGAAGTAATCAGATGATTGCACCTACCTGACAAAGAGTTTGGATATAAGAGAACATAATATTCCATTGAACACTGTCAACACCTCCAACTTGACAGTTTTAATAGTAGGCTAAATATACATATATGCACACACAGAATCACTATGTATAACAGTATAGTGCAGGCTAAACTCTATGGGATTTACTGGCAACTCAGGTATCATGCAGAGAGCTGTAAGTGATTTTCCTGTTATGGACAAAATATCATTTTCCCTCAGTTTACCCAGTAGTTGTATTCTTAAAACATTCATTGTATATTTGAGCCATGCAATTAAAGTCTTTATATAGTAATTAGACTTGCATCCTAGACTTAGATAATCAGAGATGGGTGTTACATCTACAGGACAGTCCAGTGGGATATTTGAATATTGTGCAGCATGTAGAATCACTCATCCCTACATAAGACTGACCTTTTCATGGCAAGATGTCCAACATCTCTTACTGTCCACTGAATGCCGGTTACTGCCTGCTATCATTGTCATAACTAAAAATGTCCCCACTGATTTAAAAAAAGGCCCCTGATGGGCAATAGTGCCCCATGTAGAACCCCTACTCTGGCTGATGTCTAGGGCTCACAGTCCTGATGGGAAAGTGCACCAGGCTGTCTATCAACAGTGCTACCCAACTGACCTCTATCTTTCTATCTCTTGTTCTAGGCCCAGCTGATTGCACAGTCCATTGGGCAGGCATTTAGCGTGGCCTACCAGGAATTCCTCAGGGCCAATGGGATTAACCCTGAAGATCTCAGCCAGAAGGAATATAGTGACCTACTCAATACACAAGACATGTACAATGATGACCTGATCCACTTCTCCAAGTCTGAAAACTGCAAAGATGTAGGTACTTCCCTGAAGCTATGCTCCAAGTTGGGTCAGCTGGGCGGAAACACTGTGGACATATGGGCAACCAGGCTGGGGAAGTGAAGGCAGAGCAGCTGAGGGCAAAGAGTATGGAGTTTGGAGGGAGACATTGCTAAAGGGTTCATGCCCATTGCTGGCTCTCCTCTGTGAGGCCCTATTATTAAACACTGTGAAATGGCACAGACAGTGAGGCAGAGTGTCCTTGGCTTGTGGGAATCCAGAGCTAAGCTTTGGTGGGGTTCAGAGGTGTGTTTAGGACCTTAACTCTGCCCTTGTGAATCCCACAGTCTAGGTAAGGGTACCGAGAAAGTTCAGTGAGGGTGCCAATATGAGCACTAGTGGACTTCACGTGGGAGATTGGAAGGAAGCTTGGGTTTCCTTCAGAAATGGCCTGTTTATCTGGAGTATCTGGATTTAAAAATGAGGCCATGTGAGCTGATCTGGGGGGCTGGGCATTATTTGGAAAGTGTAGGAGAGTGCAACAGGCAGGGCTAAAAGTAAAGTGCAGAGGCAGGAAGGTCAGAGAGCACAGGATTTGTCTGGCAAACCAAGAATGAGACAGCTTGGCTGGAGCAAAAGAGGCCAGCAAGGAGGTTTGGGTCAGAACCAGAGAACTGGAAAGTCCAGCAGTGGAGTTTGGACTTTAGTAGGTAAAACAGGTCTTTTAATGAGAAAGTGATCATTTTATCCATTAGCTCATGTAAGGTATCTTAGGTCACATTCCCTAGAAGCAGAGCCTGAGGTGAGAATTCCTGTTCAAATGATTTATTTATTTGAGTGTGCTCCAGAAAAAAAAAGGGAACATGGAAAGCAGGATGGAGGGGATGCTATGGAAGAATGTGGCCTCATCTGGAGATGAGCTTTAGTCTGATCCAACAAAAAACTGGGGGGCAAAAATTACAAGACAGACTTGCCCCACCTTGAGGCAAGAAAGCTGGCAAACCCTTGTATACCCTGTATCAAGCTGTCATTGGCCGGGGGGAAGGTGGGGTGTCTCCAGGAAAGGGGCTAGCTGTAAGCTTCAGCAGCTGGGGGAAGGGAGCAGCAGCCAAGGAGAGGGATTTCGGCAGCCACCAATAGCAGCCACTACGATATGTATTTGAGCTTACATGTATTTATGAAAATGAATAAATAAATATACACACACTATTGGATGTTTATCACTTTGTGGCATCACTACAAACCATACCAGGCTTTAAGTAGCCAATAAACTCACTCCCATCCTCTCTGCTTGACAGTCAATTCCAAAAATATTAAGCATGTCCAGAACTTTGGGAATTGTATCGACTTTAGCATCATTTTTTCTCTTTTTCGTCAGCTTTCTCCTCACAGATAGGTGTTTCTGTAACATAATTATTTCTTTTTAGCTCAAGAATGTTAAATGCTGGAGATAATTCGTGAAGCACTGTGGGATAGGGGAACCTGTATATAGAATCCAGAAGCTATTTCCAGAATCCATAACTTGCCACCAAAGCTACCACCAATCGAGCAACTTTCCTCTGCCATTAGGCGGGCTATAGAAATGTAAAAACCTGAGGCTTCTCATGGTTGTATTACTGAGGCAATATCACTTTTGTGTAACAAGAGAGAATTACAAAGGTATGGACCTAGTTAAATTGTTTCATAAAAACTTCAGAAACCATGGATTACAGAGAAGTCAGGGATTCTTTTGGGCTAGAGTCATCAGGGAAGGTGTCTTCCCTTTTAAGAAAAGGCAGGAATGGAGAAAGCGATTTGATTTTGCTCACTGCTGTGAATGGTTGCTGATTTGAACTCTCTAAGTGTTTTTCTCCTTTCAGGTTTTCATAGAGAAGCAGAAAGGAGAAATTCTGGGTGTGGTGATTGTGGAGTCCGGCTGGGGATCCATCTTGCCCACTGTGATTATAGCCAACATGATGCATGGAGGTCCTGCAGAGAAATCAGGGAAGCTGAATATTGGGGACCAAATTATGTCCATTAATGGCACCAGCCTAGTGGGCCTGCCTCTATCTACCTGCCAGAGCATTATTAAGGTAATTGGACATGAAAGAAACTAGCTTATACTGCAGACCTGAAAGGCAGCAAAAGTATAGCTGCAATTCAGATAATGTTTATGTACACAGTCTAAGTGTCAGGTGCCAAGGGAGGCACAACTATAAAAAGCCACAGACTTTGCACTCAGGTAGTCTCACATCAAGAGGCGATTTACAGATTCCTCTCCAAAATTGTTTTTGAATCAGGGACAGTCTGGCTCATATGACGTCACTGCTGCTGCCATCCCCAGAGCAGGCATCACTTATCACAGCACTCTCTCCCTCTAAGCTGTTCCTCTAACTCAGCCTCAACAGAATTTACCTCAACACAACAATCCAATCACTGGCAGACACTGGCAGACTATCCAGGCAATCACTGACAAACAATTAGATATACCTGAGATAACTGCCATCCCATTACAAATCATGGAAATGCTGCAAATCAGAGAGCACTTTTTCCTTCACAGTGACCATGGCTGTGATCCAGGTGAGTTTTTCCTCCCCCAGAGCCCACATAATGCAATCTGCACATGCTGGCTGCCATGAGGAGAAGGAAAGTATGTTGGAATCCAAGCGCTCCTTTTTTATATACCTGAACACAATTACTTCTTCTTTGACTGGAATTAGGGTTATTTCATTAGGCTAAGAAAAAAAATCTCCTTAAAGGAAAATTAAATGTGATTATTTGAGGCGATGGAACAAGGTTTTTCTCTTAGAAAAGATGCTATATAGAGTCTTTCAAGCACATTGGTACTTGCTGGTTGCTTGGCCAGTTTGAATGAGAATATTTCTCTTCCACACAGCATTTGTAGATATTTTCTGTTTTTCTTAAATTCTTTACAAACAGTACACCCTCTCTTTGCCTGCCCTGAGACAGATGCTCACACTTCTCTACCCACTGGAGCTGCTGCAGGTAAAGGGCTTCCTATTGCTTGTTTCAGTGGTGCTGATGTTCTTTAGGATGAATTTAACAAGCAAACCCCAGCCTGCCAAATCCATGCTTCTCAAACTTTGATTTGAATGACCCAGGGAGCTTGTGCAGTTGCAGATTCTGATTCATCTGGCTGGGGTGGCGCCTGAGATTCTGCATTTCCTGCAAGTCCCCAGTGTTGCCATCACCAGTCTGGGGGCCACATTCTGAGCTGCAGTGGCTAGAAGTCCTGTATTCTCTGTCTTGCCACTTTTATATGAATATTGACCTTCTCCCCCTAATTATAGACTTATTTTAATTGCTTTTTCCTAGCTCTTACTACTCCTGGCATAATCCTAAAGCAGAATCATTGGTAGGAAAAGCATGTTATCAGTTTACCTCTGTCCATGCTGTTGCCTCCATACCCTGCCTTCTTAAGTAGAAAACAGCTTCCCTTTCCTTCAAAGGATAGTCTGGCTCTGTTTTCCTGTTACTATAGAGACCATCCTGGCTTCTCTCCTCTCTCCTCCCCACTTCCCTGGCCTTCCCCTCCCAACATATTTCTTAATTTGCGGCACCATTCTTCTGTTGTCATGGGGACACAACGACCATTTACTTAATTGGCACTGCCAATAGAATGGCAGCTCAGAAATCCAAGATAATAGGACCCAACTTGAAGCACTGATTAGGGATGGCATGGCAAATGCATGGTATGCTTATTTCAAATTGTGATATCTCCTAGTCTCATCCTGCAACACACTTCCCCAGTCTAGAAATTCTTTCATGGAGGGACAAATCAGACAACTTAAATCAATTTACATGAAAGGAAAGAACTCACAGGTGCAATGTGAATTTTTAAGGTAACACTGAGGAAAATGAGCCATTCTGTTTTTCAGGGAGCAGCTTTGTATTTGCTGCTTTTCAGTGGAGCAGTTTTTCTGTATCACACCAGCATAACTAAATAATCCCTGTGTTTAATAAGTGTAAACACTGAAAGCCTGAAGGTTTGTAATTCTAATGATGTACTCCCTGCCTTCAGCATTCTCAGCCCTTGTTTCCCACAAATTCCTGGTCTCACAGCATGTGATTGTTGAGAGAGGTAAAGGACTGAAGTCCACTGTGGCTATTGTGTTACGTGCCCGACACTTCGCACTAACACTAGTTAGTTAACAGCAACAGTATCGTCCAGTATTGCCCTAAGCTCTTGGAGGCCAGGCAGGGGGTCTTCTCTAATGCTAAATCCCCAGTGCCTAATAT
Source organism: Tamandua tetradactyla (assembly GCF_023851605.1). NCBI lineage: Eukaryota > Metazoa > Chordata > Mammalia > Pilosa > Myrmecophagidae > Tamandua > Tamandua tetradactyla. The sequence goes on along the minus strand of NC_135328.1, from coordinate 99,350,283 downwards.
ATAACTTGGCATATAACTAGTGGTCAATAAAATTGATTAAATGAATGAGAGCACAACTCTGAAGGGAGGAATTTATGCATATATGATGTTTGACTCGCCTCTCCCTTTGAAAAAAAGCTTATTTTTAAATTTTAGGAATAGGTGTTTTTCAGTGTGATGGTGAGATTGTGTTTCAGGTAAGATATTTAGGGGAAAATATATATAAAGGGCTGAAACATAGACTGTTAGAACTGGAAGGGACTTAAGTGAGTTTCACCATTTGTTTTGAAGATGAGATGGAGGTAGGGGAAAGTCGAGCAAAGGGTGTGGTTTCTCTTGCCATGGCAGAAACAAAACCTGAGTCCAGGGCTTCTGGTACCAACAGAGGCCTCTTCACCAACCCATGCCAGTCTGCTGTTTGGAGCAAAAAGCCAGTGTCTCCCATTGCTTATGTGGACGGCAGGTCTTTGTTGTGCGGAAGGTCTGCTTCTTCATAACTTTTATTTACCCAAGGAAATCCATACTTGGTTCATTCCATTGTTCTGCATTAAAAGCATCTTTTCTTAATCTCAGTTTCCCAGAGATGCTCAAAAACCACCAAGAAGCTGATAACTGCTGCAGGTCAACAAGCCCATAAGTCCAATGATATACATTGGGGGACTCAGATACCCCCCAAAATAGAACAAGTCAGAACTCTGAGGAGACAGGTGGAGATGCTGGAGGTGGTGAAATTAAACTGAGTCCATTGAAATTCAGCCATTGTGAGCACAACTAGAATCAATTTAAAAGCAGAGGTAAAGCGAGGGGGGAATATGAGGCCCAGGAGCCTGGAAGAAGCTTGGCATGTAGGAAAGCAAACTAAAAATATGGCCTCAATTCAAAGCTGGAATAAAAGATTTGGGGGTATTTCTTTGTTCTCCCTGACTTTCCTGTTGAGCAAGTCTTATTCCTGAATGGCCCACGTACTCCCGTGTAGATATGATGGATTATTGTGCAGGAGATAAAACTGTAGGTTTTGAATTCAGACCAGATCTGGGGTTGAATCTTGCAAGTGAATTAGGGTAAGTCACTTACCAGCTCTGAGCTTCAGTTTCCTCCTCTATAAAATGGGGCTAATTATAGTTGCCAATTTGTTAAGGAGATTAAATGACAAAGCTCCTGTAAGTCTCCAGAGTCAGTGCTTGGCAACAGTCACTCTTCAATGACAGGAAGTTGTTACTGTTGTGGTTCATCAACAGAATGAGATTTGGGAGTGACAGTGACCTTAAGGTGCTCACACAAGGTACAGACCTGCTGATTGGAGACTGGGCTATGCAGTGACTGGCCAGCAACCTCTCCCACAGCCATCCTGTACCGCAACCCTGCTAGTCTCTGCTCTCAGTGAGCACACCAGCCCCAAGTATGAGTACCGAATTGACAACTTTCAGTCCAGTCATCCCTTACAAGAATTAAGTCACCCAGGTGCAGATGTGTTCATTGCTTTGCATTGTGAGTCCACACAGGTGGTTCTAAAAATTAAGTGTGCATCAGAATCACCTGGAGGGCTTGTTAACACAGATTGCTGGCCTCACTCCTGGAGTTTCTGATTCAGTATCTCTAAGAAGGAGCCAGCATTTCTCACAAATACTGAGGTGATGCTGATCCTCTAGTCCGGGGGCCATCCTTTGAGAACTACTGGTTTATAGATACTGGCCAAGCATAATAAAGACAGATAGCTAGACACAAACTAGCCCCTATCTATCCCTCAGTATAAAACATACCTCCCTACTTAAAAGCAAAAGGCTTATTGGGCACTCCTGCCATTCAAGAGAGGCAAGTTGTGCTCTTGCTACAGATTCTATTTGGCCTGAAGCTGTCTAATACATGTTTCACCTCTGTGTTCTGCACGGTGCTTGTGAGGGAGGTAGAGGGCATGAGCAGGTAAGTTCACAAATCCAGTCCTGACTCCATAGAGCCCCTGGACAAGGCAGCTTTCATGTCTGTCTCTGTTATTGTCCTCATCTATAAAATGTGAAATCTAAAACTTGACCTTCTACAGAGAAGTATTTTTGCAGAACAGTCAAGGAGTGATGATCACTAGTGGCTGTGGAATTTCCTGTGTACATATATACTAAAGAGGCAAAAAGTCACCTGCCAGGCTGTTCTCCCCAGGCCTATCCACTTCACCCTTAGCACAACCTGGATCCATTCATAAATTAATCTAGATGCTGCCTCTAGGGGATGCTGGGGATATGGGTAGAATAGAATAGGGTCTGCCTTTTCTCTGAATCCCTATCCCTCCCCTGGGGACGGCTCTCTTCTGGAGGAAAGGTTGCTAACCCAACCTTTGGTTGCTCCTTCTTTCTTTTAGGAAGTTTCTCCCCTTCACCCTAGCCTTTTGGAGGACAGGGATTATGACTGACTTTAACTGGTTCCCCAGCTGCTTTATTAGATGGGAGTCCAGTTGGGCAGGTCCTGCAGGAAGTACTGAGACCTCCCCTTCCTCAATTCTCCAAGCAGGAAGAAGGGCCTGGGGCAGCCAGAGCCTTCAGCCACAAGCTATGGTCTGTTGAATCTAGTGTGCCAGTTTGAAGCTATTATGTACCCTAGAAAATCCATGTCTGTTAATCCTCACTCAGTATTGCTGGGTCGGGCCACAATGGCTCAGCAGGTAAGAATGCTTGCCTGCCAAGCCCGAGGACCCAGGTTCGATTCCTGGTGCCTGCCCATGTAAAAAAAAAAAAAAAGGTAGAAAAAAAAATATTTCTGGGTGGAATCTTTTTGATTGTTTCCATGGAGATGTAACCCACCCAATTGCAGGTGGTAACTTTTGATTAGATGGTTTCCATGGCAATGTCTCCATCCATTCAAGGTGGGGTTGCTTACTGTGAGTTCTTTAAGAGGGAACCATTTTGGAAAAAGCTTCAGAGCTGAGAGAGCTACACAGCCAGAGATAGAAGAGATGCAGAAGGAGAACATCCTCAGGGAAATCTTTATGAAATGAGATGCCACCAGAGAAAGCTACCAGACATCACTATGTGCCTTTCCAGCTGAGAGAGGTATTCTGGACCCATCAGCTTTTCTTTCTTTTCTTTTTTTTTTATTGACAAATCTTCACACACATACAGTCTATACCTGGTGTGCAATCAGTGGCTCACAATATCATCACATAGCTGTGTATTCATCACCATGATCATTTTTAGAGCATTGGTATCACTCCAGAAAAAAGAAATAAAAAAGGAAAAAGAAAAATCTCATACATCCAATACCCCTTACCCTTTCTTCTCACTGATCACTGGTATTTCAATCTACCGAATTTATTTTACCCCTTATTGCCCCTATTATTTATTTATTTTTTTAGCCATATTTTTTTACTCACTTTCCATACCCTGTATAAAAAGAGCATCAGACACCAGATTTTCAAAATCACACAGTCACACTGTAAAAGCTAGATCATTACACAATCATCTTCAAGAATCAGGCTACTGGAACACAACTCAGTGGTTTCAGGTACTTCCCTCCAGTCACTCCAATACACCATAAGATAAAATGGGATAGCTATTTAATGCGTAAGAACAATCTCTGGGATAGCCTCTCGACTGCCTTTGAAAACTCTCAGCCATTGAAACTTGGTCTCATTTCTCTCTTTCCCCTTTTGGTCCAAAAGCCATTGGCGATTTCTTGAATCAAGGTATCATTCATTCACTAAATGCTTTAGATTGGACATTTTCATGGCCTCAGAATTGCAAACTTACAACTTAATAAATTCCCCCTTTGAAAAGTTTCTGGTATATTACATTGCAGCAGCTTTAGCAAACTGAAACAGTGTCCCCCCAAATTTTCTTTGTGTTGAGGTCTATTTCTTCTTGAGTCAATGTAGATTGGTCATGCCTTTCTAGAAAGGTGTCTCATCTACGTTGTTTATTAGCATATAGTTGCGTATAGTATTCTCTCATTACCTCCTTTATTCTGCAGGGTCAGTGGTTTATGTCTGCTCTTCCGTTTCTAATTTTATTTATTTGCATCCTCTTTTGTGTGTGTGTGTCAACCTAGGTAAGGGGTGTCATGGTTAGGAACAGGTGTCAACTTGGCCAAGTTGTGGTACCTGTTTGTCTGATTGGGTAAGCGCTGGCCTGTCTGTTGCAATGAGGACATTTCATAGGATTAGGTCATGATCATGTCAGCTACATCCACAACTGATTCCATTTGTAATCAGCCAAAGGGGAGTGTCTTCTGCAATTAGTGATGCTAAATGTAATCATGGAAAGCCTTTTAAGGAGGACTCAGAGGAGACAGGTTCCATTCCTGCTTTGGCTGGTGAGCCTCTCCTGTGGAGTTCATCCAGGACATCCATCGGAGTCATCGGCTTCGCAGCCTGCCCTGTGGATTTTGGACTCTGCGTTCCTACGGTCACGTGAGACACTTTCATAAATTTTATATTTGCAAGTGTTCCCTGTTGATTCTGTTTCTCTAGAGAACCCTAACTAATACATCTTGGTACCAGGAGTGGTTCTTAAGGAACAGAATCTTAAAAATGGGTTTTTATGAATGGTTTTCTACTCTGACTGGACTCAGAGACACTAAGGACTCTGATTCCTGTAATCAGAATGACACTCCCAATCCATGGAGTGAGTTGGCAAAGGAGATAGTCAAAATATCATCATTCGATTCTCCTAATGCTCCGCTTGTACGAAGCCAGACTCTGGGAGATAATGTTTTTGACACCTTTACAGAATTTTGTAGAAATAAGAGTTATAGAGATGTTGGTTGGTTGTTGTTAGATACACTGTCTACATTAAAGGGTGAAAGGGATGGGCTTAAGGCTTCAAATGAGAAGCTTAAGCGCCGTCTGAAAGATGTAGACGTTTCTATGAGTATCCTGAAGGAAAATCTTATTTCCTGTAGCCGTAGACTTGAGATCTCTGAAAATCAGACTCAGAATCTTATTGTTAGAGTAGCAACTTTACAATGTAAACTGAAATCTCAGTCTTGCATGGTGTCTGCTGTTAAAGTAAGGGCATTGATTGGAAAGGAGTGGGACCCTGAAAAATGGGATGGTGACATATGGATTGATAATGATGTTGGGGGTGAGGTTGAAACCCTAGACCATGCTGAGCCTTCTCTAGATAACCCTGTAATAGTCTGCCCTGAGGACATAACTGCCCCACCTCCAGCCTGCCTTGAAGAATTGGCCACCCAACCTTCTCCTGAAGGGATTAGCCCTAGAGTGATTAATCTTGTTTCACCAGATGAAACTGCAAATGAAGGCCCTGAAGCAAATGGCTTGGAAAATATTTCTAATTCTTTTCATGGCCCACCCCCACCACCCCTCATTTCTTCTAGACCTATAACTAGACTAAAGTCCCAACAGACCCCTAAAGGTGAGGTACAAAGTATCACACATGAGGAGGTACATTATACTCCAAAAGAACTGTGTGAGTTTTCCAATTTATATAGACAGAAATCAGGGGAATATGTGTGGCAATGGATTTTAAGAGTGTGGGATAATGGTGGGAGGAATATAAGGCTGGATCAGGCTGAATTTATTGATATGGGCCCACTAAGCAGAGATTCTGCATTCAGTGTTATAGCTTGAGCGGTTAGAAAAGGTGTTAACAGCTTGTTTGGGTGGTTGGTTGAAACATGGATCAAAAGGTGGCCAACATTACCTGAGGTTGAAATGCCAGAACTGCCCTGGTATAATGTAGATGAGGGGATCCAGAGGCTTAGAGAGATTGGAATGTTAGAGTGGATTTATCATGCAAAGCCTGCTCTTACACCCCAGGAATGTCCAGAGGATGCACCTTTTACCAGAACAGTGAGAAATAAGTTTGTGAGACTAGCACCATCATCCCTCAAGAGCTCTGTGGTTGCACTTCTCTGTAGGTCAGATATTACTGTAGGAACTGCTGTCAATATGAGCTGGAATCCTTAAACACAATGGGGATGACAGGATCCCGAGTTGGCAGAAGCCAGGTGGCAGCACTTAATCACCAAAGACAGGGTAGACGCGGCTATTATAATAGACAACAAACTCAAAGGAGTTATCAAAATTATATGACACGCAGAGATTTGTGGCATTGGCTAGTAAATCATGGGGAACCTAGAAATAAAATAGAAGGGCAGTCTACTAAATTCTTGTTGGAGCTGTATAAACAAAAGAGTTCTAGGTCAAGGGAACAGAAGTCTAACCTGAATTACAAAAACACAGAGTCACGGCCCCGTAATCAATTTCCAGACTTGAAACAGTTTACAGACCCTTAGCCCCTTGAATGAAGGGGAGGCCAGGTCCCTATGTGGGAGAAACCTGTTACACTGCCACAAATTTATACTGTTAACCTTCCTCTAAGTCTTCCCCCAGGAGACTGACGGCCTTTTACCAGGGTAACTGTGCATTGGGGAAAAGGAAATGATCAGATATTTTGGGGATTATTAGACACTGGTTCAGAAGTGACATTAAGTCCAGGGGACCCAAAACATCACTCTAGACCACCAGTCAGAGTGGGGGCTTATGGAGGCCAGGTGATCAATGGAGTTTTAGCTCAGGTCCGTCTCACAGTGGGTCCAGTGGGCCCCCGGACCCATCCTGTAGTTATTTCCCCAGTTCCGGAATGTATAATTGGAATAGACATACTGAGCAACTGGCAGAATCCCCACGTTGGTTCTCTAACTCGTGCAGTGAGGGCTATTATGGTGGGAAAGGCCAAGTGGAAGCCACTAGAACTGCCCCTACCAAGCAAAATAGTAAATCAGAAGCAATACCGTATTCCTGGAGGGATTGCAGAGATTACTGCCACTCTTAAGGACTTGAAAGATGCAGGGGTGGTGATTCCCACCACATCCCCATTCAACTCTCCTATTTGGCCTGTGCAGAAAACAGATGGGTCTTGGAGAATGACAGTGGATTATCATAAACTCAACCAGGTGGTAACTCCAATTGCAGCTGCTGTTCCAGATGTAGTATCATTGCTTGAGCAAATCAGTACATCCCCTGGTACCTGGTATGCAGCTATTGATCTGGCAAATGCTTTTTTCTCAATAGCTATTAGTAAGGACCACCAGAAACAGTTTGCTTTCAGCTGGCAAAGTCAGCAATATACTTTCACTGTCCTACCTCAGGGGTATATCAACTCTCCAGCCCTATGTCATAATCTTGTTCGCAGAGACCTTGATCATTTCTGCCTCCCACAAGACATCACACTGGTCCATTATATTGATGATATCATGTTGATTGGACCTAGTGAGCAAGAAGTAGCAACTACTCTAGACTTACTGGTAAGGCATTTTCATGTCAGAGGATGGGAGATAAATCCAACAAAAATACAGGGGCCTTCCACCTCAGTGAAATTTCTAGGTGTCCAGTGGTGTGGGGCATGTCAAGATATCCCTTCTAAGGTGAAGGATAAGTTGCTGCACCTGGCCCCTCCTATGACCAAAAAAGAGGCACAACACCTAGTTGGTCTTTTTGGATTTTGGCAACAACATATTCCTCATTTGGGTGTGCTACTCCGGCCCATTTATCGAGTGACCAGAAAAGCTGCTAATTTTGAGTGGGGACCTGAACAAGAGGAGGCTCTGCGACAGGTCCAGGCTGCTGTGCAAGCTGCTCTGCCACTTGGGCCATATGATCCAGCAGATCCAATGGTGCTGGAAGTGTCAGTGGCAAATAGAGATGCTGTCTGGAGCCTTTGGCAGGCCCCTATAGGAGAATCACAATGCAGACCCTTAGGATTTTGGAGCAAAGCCTTACCATCTGCTGCAGATAACTACTCTCCTTTTGAGAAACAGCTTTTGGCCTGCTACTGGGCCTTAGTAGAGACTGAATGCTTAACCATGGGCCACCAAATTACCATGAGACCTGAGTTGCCTATCATGAGTTGGGTGTTGTGTGACCCACCAAGCCATAAAGTTGGGCGTGCACAGCAGCACTCTATTGTAAAATGGAAATGGTATATATGAGATAGAGCCAGAGCAGGTCCTGAGGGCACAAGTAAGTTACATGAAGAAGTGGCACAAATGCCCATGGTTTCCACTCCTGCTGCCACATTACCTTCTCTTTCCCAGACCAGAGCTATGGCCTCTTGGGGAGTTCCTTACAGTGAACTGACTGAGGAAGAGAAAACTCGGGCCTGGTTTACAGATGGTTCAGCACAATATGCAGGTACCACCCGAAAGTGGACAGCTGCAGCATTACAACCCCTTTCTGGGGTGTCCTTGAAGGACAGTGGTGAGGGGAGATCCTCCCAGTGGGCAGAACTTCGAGCAGTGCACCTGGTTGTTCATTTTGCTTGGAAGGAAAACTGGCCAGAGGTGCATTTGTATACTGACTCATGGGCTGTTGCTAATGGTTTGGCTGGATGGTCAGGGACTTGGAAAGACCATAATTGGAAAATTGGTGACAAAGAGGTCTGGGGAAGAAGTATGTGGATAGACCTTTCTGAGTGGGCTAAAAACATGAAGATATTTGTGTCCCATGTGAATGCACACCAGAGGGTGACTTCAGCAGAGAAAGATTTTAATAATCAAGTGGATAAGATGACCCGTTCTGTGGATACCAGTTAGTCTCTTTCCCCAGCAACTCCTGTCATTGCCCAATGGGCTCATGAACAAAGTGGTCATGGTGGTAGGGATGGAGGTCATGCATGGGCTCAGCAACATGGACTTCCACTCACCAAGGCTGACCTGGCTACAACCACTGCTGAGTGCCCAATCTGCCAGCAGCAGAGACCCACACTCAGCCCCCGATATGGCACCATTCCCCGAGGTGACCAGCCAGCTACATGGTGGCAGGTTGATTACATTGTACCATTCCCTTCATGGAAGGGGCAGCGATTTGTTCTAACTGGAATGGTAGTACTAATAGACGCCCCAGGGGATCTCCTATATTCCATGGAAACTCTTCTTTACCTCCATTATGTAGTTGCAGTCCTACTTCCTTCTGATAGTCAGGGTCAATTACCCCAGACAATAATGTAATCCCCTTCTTGGTGTGTTGATCCAGAGGCATAAGTAGCCCAAAGTGACCAGGTGGCAATCTTAACTTCCAGTTCAGTAGTATCACTGTTGTTTCTCCTAGAGGAAGCACACCCCATTTTGGAACTAAAACCTGTAGACCAGCAGAACTCAGGGTAGCAGGGACAGGAAGCAGAAATTTTCCTAGTGGATCACTAGGGATAATAGTGAGTGGCACCACACCCATTTCCACCCCTTGGTTCCTGGACCCATGGATCCTGGCTACGGGAGAAACAGCACCATACAGCAGACGCTGATTCAGAGCATACACAGCTTCCTGGAGAACACTACCCCAGCCTTTCAAGTTTTGAAAGGATACTCTGGATATGGGTTTGCTTTCCCTGCACACAATGCTTCTGCCAAAACTACCATCCGTGGGTTTACAGAATGCCTTATCCATCGTCATGGTATTCCACATAGCATTGCTTCGGATCAAGGAACACACTTCACAGCAAGGAACCAAGGGGTGGAAATGGGTGTGGTGCCACTCACTATTACCCCTAGTGATCCACTAGGAAAATTTTTGCTTCCTGTCCCTGCTACCCTGAGTTCTGCTGGTCTGCAGGTTTTAGTTCCAAAACGGGGTGTGCTTCCTCCAGGAGAAACAACAGTGATACCACTGAACTGGAAGTTAAGATTGCCACCTGGTCACTTTGGGCTACTTATGCCTCTGGATCAACACACCAAGAAGGGGATTACATTATTGTCTGGGGTAATTGACCCTGACTATCAGAAGGAAGTAGGACTGCAACTACATAATGGAGGTAAAGAAGAGTTTCCATGGAATATAGGAGATCCCCTGGGGCGTCTATTAGTACTACCATGCCCTGTGATTAAAATCAATGGAAAACTGCAACAACACAATCCAGGCAGGACTACTAATGGCTCTGAAACTTCAGGAATGAAGGTTTGGGTCACCCCACCAGGCAAAGAATCATGGCCAGCTGAAGTGCTTGCTGAGGGGAAAGGGAACATGGAATGGGTAGTGGAAGAAGGTAGTGATAAATATGAACTTTGACCACGTGATCAGTTATAGAAACGAGGACTGTAATGCTGTTTTGTTCATGTTATACTATTTAAGTTGTAAGATATCAAGTTTAAGAATGAATGTTGCCCAAGGATTTGCACCCTATTCTGGAGAGATTTAATGTGTTTCCAGTTATATACAGGACAGTTGAGTATTGTCAGGTAAAAAAAAAAAAAAAAGTGTGCTTATTTGTTTTCATTTGGAAATTAAGTATGGTCTAAGGTGATATATATATATATAGGTGCCAAGTTGACAAGGGGTGGACTGTCATGGTTAGGGACAGGTGTCAACTTGGCCAAGTTGTGGTACCTGTTTGTCTGATTGGGCAAGCGCTGGCCTGTCTGTTGCAATGAGGACATTTCATAGGATTAGGTCATGATCACGTCAGCTACATCCACAGCTGATTCCATTTGTAATCAGCCAAAGGGGAGTGTCTTCTGCAATTAGTGATGCTAAATGTAATCATGGGAAGCCTTTTAAGGAGGACTCAGAGGAGACAGATTCCATTCCTGCTTTGGCTGGTGAGCCTCTCCTGTGGAATTCATCCAAACCATCCATCGGAGTCATCGGCTTCTCAGCCTGCCCTGTGGATTTTGGACTCTGCGTTCCTACGGTCATGTGAGACACTTTCATAAATTTTATATTTGCAAGTGTTCCCTGTTGATTCTGTTTCTCTAGAGAACCCTAACTAATACAGGGGTCATCGATTTTGTTGATTGTCTCATAGAACCAACTTCTGGTTTTCTTGATTTTCTCTATTGTTTTCATGTGCTCAATTTCATTTATTTCTGCTCTAATCTTCATTATTTCTGTCGTTTTTTTTTTTGCTTTGGGGTTTTCTGTTCTTTCTCTAGTTCTTCCAAGTGAATAGTTAATTCCTCGATTTTTGCTCTTTCTATTTGAATATAGGCATTTAAGGCAATAAATTTCCCTCTTAACACTGCCTTTGCTACATCCCCCAAATTTTGATATGTTGTGTTTTCATTTTCATTTGCCTTAAGATATTTATTCATTTCTCTTGGAATTTCTTCCTTGACCCACTGGTTGTTCAGGTGTGTTGTTTAGCTTCCATATGTTTGTGAATTTTCTGGCTCTCTGAGATGGAAATGAAGTTATTTCCAACTTCATTCCATTATGATTCAAGAAAGTGTTTTGTATGATTTCAACCTTTTTAAATTTATTAAGACTTGCTTTGTGATCTAGCATATAGTCTATCCTTGAGAACGATCCATGAGCACATGAGAGAAATGTATATCCTGCTGTTGTGGGGTATAATGTTCTGTAAATGTCTGTTAAACCTAGATCATTTATTGTACTATTCAAATTCTGTTTATTGATCCTCTGTCCAGATATTCTATCCATTGATAAGAGTGAGGAATTGAAGTCTCCAACTATTATGGTAGAGGTGTCTATTTCTCCCTTCAGTGTTCTCAGTGTTTGCCTCATCTACTTTGGAACACTCTGGCTCGCTGCATAAATACTGATGATTGTTAGGTCTTCTTGTTGAATTGTTCCTTTATTAATACATAGTATCCTTCTTTGGCTCTTTTAATTGTTTTACATTTGAAGTTCAATTTGTCATATATTACTGTAGCTGCTACTCCTATTTTCTGATCTTTGTTTGCATGAAATACCTTTTCCCAACCTTTCACTTTCAGCCTATTTTGTCCTTGTGTCTATAATAAGTCTCCTGTAAACAGCATATAGATGTGTCCTGTTTTTTGTGTGTGTTCATTTTTGCATGGGCAGGCACCAGGAAGGGTCCTATTTTTTTAAAACATTCTGTCAGTCTGTCTTTTGATTGGGGAGTTTAATCTATAACATTTAATGTTATTACTATAAAGGCAGTATTTTCTTCTACCATTTTGTCTGTTGGATTTTATATGTCATATCTGATTTTTTTTATCTTTTTACTTTACTGATAGTCTTCATTTCTACACTATTTCTCTAGACCTTGCTCTCCTACCTTTTCCTATCTGCCTGCAGTGCTTCCTTTAGTACTTCTTGCAGAACCAGTCTCTTAGTTACAAATTCTCTCAGTGATTGACTGTCTGAAAGTATGTTAATATCCTCATTTTTGAAGGACAGTTTTGCTGGATATAGAATTCTTGGCTGACAGTTTTTCTTTTAGAATCTTAAATATTATATCATACCACTGCTTTCTTGCCTCCATGGTTTCTGCTGAGAAATCCGCAGACGCTCATATTGGGCTTCTCTTGTATGTGAAGGATTGCTTATCTCTTGCTGCTTTCAAAATTCTTTCTCTTTGACATTTGACAATCTGATTAGTAAGTGTCTTGGAGTATGTTTATTTGAATCTATTCTGTTTGCAGCACACTGCACTTCTTGGATCTGTAATTTTATGTCTTTCATAAGAGATGGGAAATTTTCAGTGACTATTTCCTCCATTAATCTTTCTCCTCCTTTTCCATTCTCTTCTCTTGGGACACCCACAACACATATCCATGTGTTTCCATTCAATTCCCTGAGATCCTGCTCATATTTTTCCATTCTTTTCCCTATATTTTCTTTTGTGTGTCAGATTTCAGATGTCCAGTCCTCTAGTTCACGAATCCTTTCTCCTGCCTCTTCAAATCTATTTTTGTGGGTTGCCATTGTTTTTTTCATCTTTTATTGTGCCTTTCATTCCCATAAGTTCTTTGATTTGATTTTTCAAACTTTCAAGTTCTTTTTTTGTTCCTCCTATGTCTTCTTTATATCCTCCCTCAACTTGTTGATTTGATTTTTGATGAGATTTTCCATGTCTATTCAAATCCTGAATTAGTTGTTTCAACTCCTGAATTTTATTATTAACCCATAGTATTGGTGTTAACTGTATGGTCTATTTTGCTAGCTGCCAAAATACAATATACCAGAAACAGAATGGCTTTTAAAAAGGGGAATTTATTAAGTTGCTAGTTCACAGTTCTAAGGCCCTAAAAATGTCCCTATTAAAGCAAGTCTATAAATATGTCCAAATTAAGGCACCAACAAGAGGTCACCTTCACTCAAGAAAGGCCAATGAAGTTCAGGGTTTCTCTCTCAACTGGAAAGGCACATGATGAACATGGCAACCTCTGCTAGCTTTCCCTCCAGGCTTCTTGTTTCATGAAGCTCCCCCAGGGGCATTCTCCTTCGTCATCTCCAAAGGTCGCTGGCTGGTGGATTCTGCAGTTCTCGTGGCTCTGTTATGGCTCAAAAAGGGACTCTCCAAAATGTTCCCTCTTTTAAAGGATTCCAGTCAAGGACCACTTGGAATGGGTGGAGTCACATCTCCGTCTAATCAAAAGTTAATATCCATAATCAGGTGAGTCACGTGTCCCTGGGAACAATCAAAAAGCTCCCAGCCAGCAATACTGTATGAGGATTAAAGGACATGGCTTTTCTGGGGTCCACCACGGATTTAAACTGGCACACTGTACTATAGAACATTATCGTTAACTATAGTCCATAGTTTGTCATAGGTACATTTTTCCCATATACTCCATTATTAACTTTTATAATAGTATCATATATTTGTTCTAGTTCATGAAAGAACTTTTTTTATATTTGTACAGTTAGTCACAGTCATCGTCCATCACAGGATTCACTGTTATATTTCTACGTTTTAACCTCCAAACAAGTCTCTAAACTTCCCCCTTTCTACCACATTCACACACCATTCAGTACTGTTAATTATTCTCATATTAACATCACCTTTATCCATTTCCAAAAATTTAAGTTCAACCTAGTTAATATTCTGCACATGTTAAGAGTAACCACTCCCCATTCTTTAGCCTCATTCTATATCCTGGTAACCTATATTCTAAATCTTATGTCTATGAGTTTACATATTACAATTAGCTCATATGACTGAGATTATATAATATTTGTCCTTTTGGGTCTGACTTATTTCAGTTAACATTATGTCCTCAAGGGCCATCCATGTTGTTGCATGCTTCAAGATGTCATTCCTTCATAATGCTGAATAATATTCCATAGTATGCATATACCACATTTTGTTTATCCATTCATCTGTTGATGAACATTTGGCTGGTTTCCACCTTTGGGCAATTGTGAATAATGCTGCTGTGAACATAAGCGTGCAAATGTCTGTTTGCATCCCTGCTTTCACATCTTTTGGGTACACAATAAGTAGAAGGATTGCTAGGTTGATATTTAGCTTCCTGAGAAACTGCCAAACCATCCTCTACAGTAGCTGTACAATTTTACATTCCCATAGAATCCTCTCAAGCACTTAAAGTTTCCTATTTGTTTAATAGCAGCCTTTCTAGTAGTTGTGGGAAGATGACTCATTGTGGTTTTGATTTGCATTTCCCTAATACCTAGTGAAGGTGAGCATCTTTTCATATGCTTATTAGTCATCTGCTTTTCCTCTTTGGAAAAAGTTCTATTCATATCTTTGGTCCATTCTTCAATTGGGTTGTCTTTTTACTGTTGAGCTGTAAGATTTCTTTACGTATTCTGGATATTAAACCCTTATCAGATATGTCATTTCCAAATATTTTCTCGTATTTAGTCAGTTGCCTTTTCATCCTTTTGACAAAGTCCTTTGAAGCACAGCAGTATTAATTTTGAGGAGTTCCCATTTATTATTTTATCTTTTGTTGCTTATGCTTTGGGTGTCAAGTCTAAGAAACTACCACCTATCACTAGATCTTCCCCATATTTTCTTCAAGAAGTTTTATGGTACTGGTTCTTGTGTTTAGGTCCTTGATCCATTTTGAGTTAATTTTTGTATAGGGTGTGAGGGTTGGGGTCCTCTTTCATTCTTTTGGTTATGGATATCCAATTCTTCCAATACCATTTATTGAAGAGACTGTTCTGTCTCAGTTGAGTGGACTTGGGAGCTGAACTTATTTATTAGCTCAAGTAGTTCTGTCATGGTTGTTTTCAGGATTTTAAAAATATAGGCTTACTGTGCTGCAGTAGCCATGGTTCTAGAAGATGATTGTATAATGATATAGCTTTTGCGCTGTGACTGTGTCGTTGTGAAAACCTTGTGTCTGATGCTCCTTTTATCTACCTTATCAACAGACGAGTAAAACATATAGATTAAAAATAAATAATAGGGGGAACAAATGTTAAAATAAATTGTAGTAGATTGAAAAAATATAGGCTCATGTCATCTGCAAACAGTGAAAGTTTTACTTCTTTTCCAATTTGGGTGCCTTTTATTTCTTTTTCTTGCCTAATTGCTCTAGCTAGAACTTCTAGCACAATTTTGAATAACAGTGGTTATAAAGGGCATATCTGTTCTCATTCTCAATCTTAGAGCAAAGGCTTTCCAGTCTCTCACTGTTGAGTATGATGTTAGCTATGGGTTTTTCATATATGTCCTTTATCATGTTGAAGAAGTTTTTATCATGAAATGATGCTTATTTTTATCAAATGCCTTTTCTGCATCAATCAAGATGTCATGTATTTTTCCCTTTTGATCTGTTAGTGTGATGTATTATATTAGTTGATTTTCTTGTGTTGAACCACCTCTTGTGATTTGTTCAAACTGCCAAAATGCAATATCCCAGAAATGGGTTGGCTTTTACAATGGGGATTTATTAACATATAATTTATAGTTCTTAGGCTGTGAAAATATCCCAACTCAAGGCATCAACAGGACAATTCCTGAACTCTGAAGATGGAGTGACAGCATCTGGGACACCTCTGTCACATGGGAAGGCACATGGCCAGAGCCTGCTGGTCCTTCTCTCCCAGATTTCCCTCCTCTTAACTTCTGGCTTCTCTTGGCTTCCCGTCTCAGCTTCTGTGTCTTTTTCTGGTGGTGTCTGTGAATTTCATCTATTAGTTTCTCTGGCTTTTATCTTCTTATAAAGGACTCCAGAAAGAGGATTAAGATCCACCCTGGGACAGGCCTCAACTGAAATAACCAATTTGAAATGTCCCACCTACAATAGGTCTATACCCACAGAAATGGATTTAACTTGAGAACATGATTTTCTGTGCTACAGCTTCAAATTACCACACCACCCTCACATACCTGGAATAAAACCCACCTGGTCATGGTGCATAATTCTTTTAATATGCTGTTGAATTATTCCATTTGGAAATATTTTGTTGAGGGTCTTTGTGACTATGTTCATTGGAGAGATTAGCCTGTGGTTTCTTTGTAGTATCTTTATGAGGCTTTGGTATTAGGGTGATGTTGGCCTAATAGGATGAGTGAGGTAGTGTTGCCTGTTCAATTTTTTGGAAGAATTTGATCAGGAATGATATTAATTCTTCTTGGAATGCTTAGTAAAATTTGCCTGTGAAGCCATCCTGTCCTGGAATTTCCTTTTTTAGTAGGTTTTTTATTCATTCTCTTTACTTCTAATTGAAGTCTTTTTTTCTTCTCGAGTCAATGTTGGTTGTTTATATGTTTCTAGGTATTTGTCCATTTCATCTAGGTTGTCTAGCTTGTTGGCATACAGTTGTTCATAGTATCCTCTTATGATTTTTATTTCTTTGTGGTCCATGGTAATGCCTGCCTCCCCATTTCTGATTTTATTGGCATCTTCTCTCTTTTTGTCTTTGTCAGTATAGCTAAGAGTTTGTCAATTCTATTGATCGACTCAAAGAACCAACTTTTGGTTTTATTGATTCTAATTTCTAATTCTCCATTTCACTTATTTCTGCTCTAAAACTTATTTCTTTCCTTCTGCTCACTTTGGGATTAGTTTGCTGTTCTTTCTCCAGTTTTTCCAGTTGTTCAGTTAGGCCATTGATTTTAGTTCTTCCTTTTTAATGTAGGCATTTAGGGCTATAAGTTTCCCTCTCAGCACTGTCTTTGCTGCTTACCATAACGTTTTGATAAGTTATGTTCTCATTTTCATTTTTCCCTAGATATTTATTGATTTCTCTTGCAATTTCTTCTTTGACCCACTGATTTAAGAGCGTATTTAACTCACACAATTGCACAAATATTGCATTTGTGCATTTTCTGGTTTTCCATTTGTTATTTATTTCCAACTTCATTTCATTATGATCAGAGAAAGCACTTTGTATAATTTAAGTCTTTTTAAATTTATTAAGACCTTTACTGAGCCCAGGCACATGGTCTATCCTGGAGAATGTTCCATGAGCACTTGAGAAGACTGTATACTGTGCTATTTTGAGCTGCAATGTTGTATATATGTCTATTAGGTCTAATACATTTATCATATTATTTAAATCCTTGTTTCCTTATTGATTCTTTGTCTATATGGTCTGTCTATTGAAGAGAGTGGGGTGTTAAAATCTCACACTATTATTGTAGAGACATGTATTAATTCCTTCAGTTTTGTCAGTATTTGCCTTTGGGGCACCTTGATTAGGTGCAAGAATATTTATGATTGCTATTTCTTCGTGGTGAATTATCCCTTTTATTAATATATAGTGTCCTTCTTTATCTCTTTTACATTTTTGCATTTAAAATCTATAGATTTTTTTGGTTACTACTTGTGTGGAATATCTTTTTCCATTTTTTCACTTTCAACCTATTTGTATCTTTTGGTCTAAAATGAGTCTCATAAATAGTCATACTTTTTAATCCATTCTGCCAATTTGTATCTTTTGATTGGGGAGTTTAATCCATTAAATTCAATGTCATTACCATAAAGGCAGTACTTACTTCAGCCATTTTATCCTTTGGTGTCTGTCAGATCTATTTTTTTTTTTCTCTTTTTGTCCTTTTAGTTACCCTTACTGATCCTCTTCATTTTTGTACCCTCCTCCAGGCCTCTCTCTCCTGTCTTTTGTTTTCACTCAGCAGCAACTATACCCTTTCATAGTTCTATTTCTTTTCTTTTCAGCCAGCAGCAACTATACCCTTTTATAGTTCTATCTGCAAATATTTTAAACTCTCCCTCATCTTTTAAAGAACAGCCCTGCTGGATAGAAAATTCTTGGCTGGCAATTCTTCTCTTTCAGTATTTTAAAATTATCATACCATTGCCTTCTCACCTCCATGGTGTCTGATGAGAAATCAGCATTTAGTCTTATTTGGCTTCCCCTGTATGTGGTAAATCATTTTTATCTTACTGCTTTTAGAATTTTCTCCTTCTCTTTGGCATCTGACAGTGTGATTAGTAAGTTTCTTGGAGTGGGTCTGTTTTGATTTATTCTGTTTGGAGAATATTGGGATTCTTGAATTTCCATATTTATGTCTTTTATAAGGCTTGGGGAATTTTCAGCTATTATTTCCTCAGATATTTTTCTTGGTCCTGTTACCTTCTCTTCTCCTTCTGAGACACCCATGATGTGTATGTTTGTGTGCTTTGTGTTGTCACTCAATTCCCTGTGACCTGCTCAAGTTTTTCCATTTTTTTTCCATTTGCTCTTTTGTCTGTTCAAATTTGGTTGCTCTTCTAGTTTGCTGATCCTTTCTTCTGCCTCTTCAAATTGCTGTTGTGCATCTCTAGTATATTTTAAATTTCATCTGCAGTGTATTTTATTTCCAAATGTCTGTTATTTTTCTAGGAACTCTTTCAAGTTCTTCTTTATGCTTTCCCAGTGTCATCTTAATATCTTATATCTCTTAAGGCATACTTTCCTTCATTTCTTTGAATAGCTTCAGATTTGTCCAAACATTTTTGATTAGTTCCAGATTCTGTGTCTCTTCTGACTTTTTTATTTGTTCCTTTGTCTCAGCCATTTTTTCCTGTGTTTTAGTGTGCTTTGTGATTTTTTGCTTATATTTGGTCATCTGATTACCTTGATGGATCTATTTTGAACATTAGTTTCTCTTTCTTGTCTAGGATTTAACTGTTGTTGGGTTTTTAATAGGGCACTGCTTTGACAGTGGGTCATCAGTATTTCTCAGTCAAAACAGGGCCAGGTGCCCATGCAAGAAGTGTAGACCAGCTCCCTTGGGCGTAAGGTAGGTTCTGGAGAGGCTCTGAAAAGCCCTATTTTCCTCTGTACTTTCCAGCTTGCCCAGCAGATAGTGCTTTTCAGTTACTTATTCATTCTCAGAAGCTGTTTACCTCCTAGAATCCAGCCGTGTCTGACCAGGGAAAAGAGACTGAAACTGCACAGCTTCTATGCTCTCACTTCACCGGATCAGTTTGAACTGTGTCCCCCTCTGTACTTAGAGCAGGGGACTCTCAAGCCACCACAGTATGCAGCCATCTCCCAGGCAAGGATTGGGCTGTCTGCTGCCATTTCCCTCAACGGTGGAGGATGGGCACCAGGAGTTTACAGTCTTTGTCCACGTTTTCTCAGACTCTTCATCCCTCTTTGACCTAGGCCTTCAAATGTCCTCCTCTGTGCCCCAGGTCCCCATATACTTCATTTGGACAGTTTCTGCCTGGCTACTTGTTACTCTAAGGAGGTCATTCCCTCCTTAATCCTACATATGGAAGCTCCTCCTGGATGTCCTTTTACATTCTGCCCTCCCTAGAGGCTTGAGTCCCACCATAGGTACCTGCGGGCTTGGGTCTCTGTGTCTGGATCTATATTAGAGATGGGACTCCATCTCACTACTGTGAGAGATTTTATAGTCTGTCCCTGGTAGGAACTGGGAGGGATCCCAGCCACTCCCTGGAGGCACTTCCCAAGCTGCATGGGACCAAGTCCAAGTGAGGGAAGGGAAGAAGACCAGCCAGTCTGGGATGGAAGTTTCCTACCTGATAGCTTTTTCTTCTTCAGTTCAGCATTTGTGGGATCCTTCTCTGGTCTTTACCTTCCTCTAGAGTTTTGAGCAAGTGAGATTTGTTCTTTTTTTTTCACTGAATCTCTGGGGAGAGGTTTTCAGTATCTGTCTTATGTCTCCATGTTGATGTCTCTCCATCAGACTTATTTTTGTCTGGCACTGTCCTCTTAAGGTGAAGCTCACAACCCATTGGTAGAATTTGTAGGAGCAAAACCATTCCATTACCTGAGTGAGAGAAAGCATAGCTATGATGGTTTTCTAAAGGGGATAGTCCTGAGCAGACTAGGCATCTGTCATTGTTGAGTGTTTTGTAGAGACAGGAGGGGGAGATTGAGCTTAGCCTCGACCAGAGCCTAAACAGGCTCTGAAACCTGACTGGTGCCCTTTTTATATCTAAAGATCAACTTCCCTTCTGTGCTCCATTCTGATTTGGAGGAAGGGGTAATGTTACCAAGCATCATGAAACCACAAATCCTCAAGGCTTTTCTTTTCCTTCCTTTTCCATCAACACTAGTCTTACAACCTTATTCACTCTACCAAAGAAGAATAAACTGATTGGCATCTGCCTCTCCTTCCTGCTTCTCTCCAGCTGCTTGTGGAAATGCTGATAAACTGTGAATTACCCAGAGGGAGGAGCATCAGAGACAAGAGAGAACACAAGCCTCTGATGAAGTGGGGAAGTTACTGTGAATTCACTGTCCTTTGTTAGAAGAAGAGTAACTATACTAGAGTTTGCATTTTGGAGAAAAATATATCAATTTCCCACTTGTCTCTCTTCTGACTGGGAGAAGTGTGTCCTTCATCTTTTAAGCCAAAAAAGACGTGACACTTTTCCTCTTAGTTGCTCAACCACTTTTATCAGATCCCTTTAACATAGCGCATTTCCCAAAATAAATAAATCATTCAGAGAATATGTCTCCTATCTCTGAACGGGTGGAAAGGGTGCTTCCTAAAGCCTGCAGTTTCTCCCTTCAGTTGATAAGAGGCTAGCAATGAAGAACTGTCAAATTATCAGGACCACTGGTGCTGTCAGTATAGCAGGTACTTCAACAGTCAATTAAGTAACAAAAGACTCACTGAGGCTTCTTTTTTTTTGCCTTGGATGCTGTCTGCCTGTGATGCTCACCACATTCACTGTGCTTTATGAACTTTAAGGGCTTAAAGAATCAGTCCCGGGTAAAGCTGAATATTGTGCGGTGTCCTCCAGTAACCACTGTGTTGATCAGGAGACCAGATCTTCGCTACCAGCTGGGTTTCAGCGTCCAGAATGGAATTGTAAGTGCAATGTGCTCCACTCTCTCTCGCGAAATTCTGACAAATATAATGCAAGACAGTGTTTGGTCTCCTTTTTTGTTTTGTTTTAAGATAGTACTCTGAAAGAATCAAGCAGGGAAGGGGTGAAGAGGTGAAAACAGGCTCAACTTTCTCTATGAACAGTTCCTTCTAGCAAAGTCTGTGCCCTTCCACAGGGAAGAGAAATTTTCTTCCCAGAGCCTGGCCTTCTGTATGTGACCATCCAAGACTGTCCCCTCAGCTGCTACTTTTAGATAGTTTGGGATGTACCCACACAGGGCCTCATGCCCGCCACAGCTGGTGTGCTGTGATTCTCACCCTGCTGCACCTGAGAGCTCCCTGGGAGACTGGCTCCCCACACCTGGCATGCGAGGGACCAGCCAAAGCAGCCTGGGGCCAACCTCGGTGCTGGCACATTCCTCAGGTTGTCTCTGTGCGGCCAAGGCTGAGAACCACACTGCCTAATAGCCGTATGCATGAACTGTCTGTGCTTAGCTGGTTTGCCTTTTTTTTTTTTTTTTTTTTTTTTTTTTTTTAAAGAAAGACAGAGAAGGAAGGAAGGATGGAAGGAAGGAAGGGAGGAAGAAAGGGAAACATCTTTAAACATTTTCTTATTTTATTATATTTTGTTTGTTTGTTTGTTTTTTACATGGGCTGGGGCCGGGAATCGAACCGGGGTCCTCCGGCATAGCAGGCAAGCACTCTTGCCCGCTGAGCCACCGCGGCCCGCCCCTGGTTTGCCTTTTTAATCTGAAAATAGCACTTTGGGGATAAAAAGTGTTATCAGTTGGCTATGTGCCTTGTAAAAATAATACTTCCTTTTTGACCTGGTTTTATTGGTTTGGACTTGTAATTCTGGGCTTTGGTGGCAAATCTGTTCTCTGTAACCTTGATTCTCTTGGATTGAGATGTGCCCCACCCCTTACACTCTTCTTTCAGACAGAAGATACCTATTCTTTCTACCACCACCCCCTTAACTTTAAAAGTTCTTGGTAAGATTTTAATCCAACTATGTTTTCAGTTTTTGAAATATCCAGAGTAGAAATATCCAGCTTCAATATCTGTTTTTTCATCTTGGTTGCCTAGTTTGCCTGTTAGGAGAAGAGGCAAGATCACTCCTTGTAGTTTTAGTCTGCTATAATGGTTTCATCTGTTTATAGTTACATATTTGCTTTGTTCATATTTGAATGATATTAAAAGTTCGAATTAGCAAAGAGTTATTCTGTAACAGCTGTGGGTTCATTTGGGCCCTCAGTTTTATTTAAGCACAAAAATAAATCTAAGCGATGCCCTAGCCCCAAAGCACCTGATGGACAGAAGGGTCCACACACTCACAGAAACACAAAGCAGATTACAAAATGCTACTGTCCATGCAGTCGTGTCTGCATAGATTTTTAAATAAGAATTCATGGTCTGCTGTGAAACATCAATTTAATAAATTCACACATCCCTTTTGGGGAGAAATTCAGGTTGCTTTATGTGACAGTTAGGGTTGGCTGTGGTCTGGTGTGGAGAGTCCTAAGCTGTCTGTGACACCAGCTGCAGCCTCTGCCATGCATCTGCCCAGCTAGACTGGAAAAAGAATCAGCCACATTGTTGTTCCTATAAGAAGTAGTACATTTGAACAAGGGCATCTAGGTCAGGAAGGCTGAAAAGAGCATCTCCCTTCACTTAACTATTGGGCCAGGCCCACTTTGGCTCATGCAACTGTGACCCTAAAAACTAACTAATGCCAGCATTAAACAGTGCAAGAATGGAATCCCAGTCATGACTGAGGTCATACTAACCTGTGTTACACAGGTTTGCAAGATGAAAACATTGGCAGCTCTGTTACAAGCCAAAACAACTCTTTGACCAAGAGCCAAGTGGATGAAAAATGCTCTGAATTCGGTGTGCCATGAAATGCAACAATGCACTACGTTCCTGAGTCAAGGGTATGGCAAGGGAATCATGCTGTTCTCTCCAAACCCCTATTTCTTGTAAAAAGAAAACAAAAGATTTAGATTCCCAAAGCCTACCCACATCTCAAGAGATGAGAGTGCTGGCAGACACAGGGTGCCAAAACAGTCAGTCTTCCATCCCTACCCAGCTCTCTGAAATGAGGTATTGCTCATGAGGTTTAACTCAGCCTTTGATCCTGGCAGATCTGCAGCCTCATGCGAGGTGGAATAGCCGAGAGAGGAGGCGTCCGCGTGGGACATCGGATCATCGAAATCAATGGACAGAGCGTCGTCGCCACTCCCCATGAGAAGATTGTCCACATTCTCTCCAATGCGGTTGGGGAGGTAAGTGTGGGGGTCCAGCCTTGGCTGAGGCTGAGGGTGTCCTCTGGGACTCCCTGGCCAACTCCTAAACCCAACCCTGACCAGGCCTTACTAGAAACAGTCCTGAGAATCCTTCCCAGTCCCAAACAATTCTCTATAACCACAACAGACTGTCTCTGACAAAATTGTAGACCTAATTCTGGGTTATCTGAGAGCTCCTCTGTAAATTGAAACTAAGTCACTTTTAGCCTCTTCTTTAGTCTTATTGGCTCATCTCGTTTCAACACTTAGATTTATGTTGTTTTTCTCTGTGGCTGCCCAGGTTCTCTTCGTTCTCTCCAGTTAATCTCACCAAATATGCATGGAGGACTTAAGTCTTAAACTCAAGCCTAACCAACACAGCAGCCCTCCAGAGGTATCTCCCTGGTCTGGGTTTACCTCAAATCGTAACTGCTGTTCTTGGGCTGATTTACTATAATCATCTACCTGCTGAGAGAGATAGGGAAGGCAGGAGAATCATAATATCTTACTTGTTCTTTCTCTATCTTGTGTCCTCTACTTTCAAAAAGCTTGGTGAAAATAAGAGCATTTGACTGGAAAATGAAACCTACGTGGGTTTTTCTAGTTGATTTCCCATCACCCCTAACTTGTTAGGGAGCTCATGGATTCTACCCATCCTGAGTCTACCTGGGTCAGGTTCCTGTGGAGGAAAGAATGTCTCAAAGCCCCCCTGTGGCATGAGGCATCCCCTTCCTCCAGTCCCTAGCCTTGCTCACACAGCACTCCCAAAGCCTCAGCTCCTGCTGAAGCATGTGTTCTGCCCTCAGATCCATATGAAGACGATGCCAGCAGCCATGTACAGACTGCTGACGGCCCAGGAGCAGCCCGTTTACATCTGAGACCAAGCGCACCTCATTCTCCCTCGCGGCATGCATGGAGGACTCTCCTCACTCGTGGTTGTGTTTCTAGTGCTGCATCTGTGTGTCCACTGAGACATTTCCCTTTCACACTCAGCATCTGGTTGTACACAGAAAGGAAAGTGTCTGCAAGGGCCTCCTTGCTCTCTGTCTCTCTCCAATTTGCTTTTCTTCTTCTTTTTTTTTTTTTTTTAATTACGAGGGAAGTTCTATATGTACTCCCTTGAGGATGGAGAGCTACATCCAGGACATCCTGAAGGAACTTCAGGGGGAGGGATCCCCGAGGAGGACCATCACTGCCCCAGAGGGAGTCATCCTTTCCCGAGAGCTGTATACTTTGTAAAAGAGTTCCTCTGGGGGGTGAAAAAGCTGGTGCAGCAGTGCCTAAAATCCGATTGCTGACCTCTGCTCTCCTCACGTCAATTTATAGGAATATGATAGTAACGGGAACCAGCCTGTCTTTAAGGATATGCACTGCCCACAAAATAGTTGGAGCACAAGACAATTTTTCCTGCCCAGAATTTCTGAGCCAATCTTAACCTATTCTATAGTTAACTTGAATTTTAACACATTTGTTTGAAGGCCTTCTCACCCCTAGAAGACAAGGAAAGGAACTGCCTTGGACAAGGATCCCACAGCCTTGCGGAAAGCTTGGCAATTCATGGGACTTCCAGAGTTTCCCATTGATTGCCATGAGATTACCAATGATTAGATAAACAGTTAGGTACCATTGCCTCACTCTGCGTATCACACACAAACACACACACACACACACACAGAGTCATGCTTGCATATCACCTTTCCCTCCTCCTCTTCACCAATGAGGCAAGGCTAAAATCAGCACTCTCCTTCCCTCTATGCAGAATCCACCTTTGATAGCACACACAGCCCCCAGAAAAGCCACATTACCTCTCTGAGTGCCCTTTCCTTGGCAGGTAGAATGGCATGATAAGCTGGTCAACCTCAGCCTGAGAAAGGACCCCTCTCCATGGGTAAGGCCTGGCCACCTAGCACCACCATCTTGGCTCAAAATGTTCTCCCGGTGGAACCCCCCTTCCCACCACACACACACTGGGAGTCTGATGGATAGATCATCCCCCTTGAAGATGAGGATTTAGACACTATAGCATTTCCTGTCCAAGGCTGGACCAATTTCTCTCTGCTCAGGGCTAACAGGCAGGCGGTGTCACTTGAATCGCAGAACAGTACATAAGCCACAACATCAAGGAGTCAATATTGACCTCAAGCTAAGCCTAAGAATCTGCACATGTGTTATGGAAGCATCATCTTGCTGCTTTGTGGGTCTGAGGGAGTCG
Organism: Tamandua tetradactyla; assembly: GCF_023851605.1. Taxonomy (NCBI): domain Eukaryota; kingdom Metazoa; phylum Chordata; class Mammalia; order Pilosa; family Myrmecophagidae; genus Tamandua; species Tamandua tetradactyla. The sequence goes on along the minus strand of NC_135328.1, from coordinate 99,324,865 downwards.
TTAGTGAGTGTGGAATGTTACTCATGTTCATCAGGTGCCTCATCTTTAGGGATTTAGTCTCAATTCAGTACAGATATTTTAGTAATATTATTCTGAGCCAGTTTTCACTTATTCTTGTTCCAAAGAGCATTTTATTTTCATGTAGAGTAGTTAGTGGCTTTGTTTCGTTTTTTTGTTCATGACCTCAGTAGAGACGGGAAGAAGACTAATATATTTTGTAATTTTAATATAGTCCCTGTTCTCTGCATCTGGAATATTTATGTTGTGTCTGTGGAAATAGGAATTCAGTAAGCAAATATGGTAGTATGTATGTATATATAGTGTGGAGGGATTTGGGGAAGGAGAAAGTAAATTTAAAAAAAAGGAGCAAGAGACATCAGCTAGAGAGATATGTGATCAGTTCCTTTTGTTCTCTGTACCTCCTGAGTTTTTAGCTCAGGAAAGTCAAAAGCCTCAAAGGAATCAGCAGCTGAACCCCTAGTTTTACTATGGTACAAGAAGCCTAATAGAGACTTGTTGGTTACCCAAAAGCACCCCCTGGGAGGGGCTGCCCCTTTCCCTAGAGAGCAGTACAGTGGGGCAGGGGGAGCTAGGATGGGCAGTCCAGACTCCCGAGACTTTTCCTAAGGATGCTGAGCAGAATGCTGCTGGGAGACCAACCTCAAGGTTAACCTACCACCAACCTGGGAGCCAGGAACTGTGGCTCCAACCTCTTAGCTTGCCTTTCCTGAAATAACCAAATTGTAGAGAAGCTGATAACATGATTAAATACTAAAGAATCACAAATTCATGTTTCCTCTACCACTTATTGATTATATTTCAGGTATCAGTAGCTTTGGGAAATCACAGAAGAGGTCTTGCCTGTCCCCACCCAGTACAGCACATGGGCCACCCCCTGAGCACCTGGACAGTACCTCAGCTCAGCACACGGCCAAGGGAAGGGAATTCCATTAGCACATCCCTATATAACCTCCCCAATAATCACAATTATGTATCTCCACCCGGAGGAGAGAGGAGAGAGACTACACTTTCTATTTCTATTGCCCAAAAATCTTGGAAAGTTTAAGAGGTGCTGAAAAAGTCAATTTTGTAAGCTCTCCTAGGGGACTAACATATCTTAGCATAATGATAAGATTATTTATCCACTATATACTTTCATGTTAATAAAAGTGGTTCCTCACACCAGGTAATGAGCACTCTGGATCAGATGGAGGAAGTTAATCTCTGTTTGGTTAACTTAGGAGTAGGAGTCTGGAAGTTACTAACTCCATTTTTCCAAGTCCCATGAGAAGTGGTAGTTTATTTCCCTTCTGATATCCTAGTATATATAGTTATATATGTAAATATCTAAATACCTTGTATAATGGGGAAGACTATGCTATGTACAGAGAGCAGCCTTCCCAAACATTGCCTGGGCAAAAAGCCACTCTTGCTGCTCACCTAGGATGTGCTGGTGACTCTGCTTTGGGGACTGACTCCCAGGTTCGCCTACCCCTCCTGGCCCAGCCAGGAAGCACTGGAACCCACTGAACCCATCCTGCTTCAGCCTTCTCATGTGAGCATTTCAGGGGTCACTGTCTGCCTTGGGTTCATAAACTGAAGAAACCCCAAAAGACGCATGCCTGGAGTGCACTTCTCAAGGAACACCTTTGTCCCCTCCCCAGAGGGGGCTCCCTCGCGGTGGAGCACATCACAGGGCGCCAGACTCTGAGGCCCTGCAGACCACTTTGCTTTCTACCCATCAACACTGGCCTGCAGAGAGTCCCAGAGTGACCTACTACCTCCCCCATCACAGCTCCTGGCCCCACAGCCCCCAACTGCACCCAGCTCTCACAGTCCACATGCTGATGAGAATCCATCCATGGAGCCCTTCCCGGGTCTTCTCGACCCAGAGGTGTAGCTATTACCGATGTTTACATTCAAGGGCCCTGTTGTCTTAGGTTTACTTACTTCCAGATTTATGAGGCCATCGTTGGTTTGAGTCTCATGTCCGTCTGCTCCTTTCCTGGTTTGGGTTCACTTGAGCACACAACTCTTGATTTTATTTCCTCCTCCCTCCAGGCAGTGTGTGAGGACCGTGTGGGAATGAAACTTCTTGTACATATGTACCCAGTCCCTAGAGTGTGCACTTGTACTATTGTTCTGTAAAGAGGATGAAATAGAGCTTATTATAAAGCGTTGGGAGAAGTATAGTATTGTATTTGTAACAATATTGTTCTTTGTATACACAGGATTCAATGATCTCTATATATAAATATAAATAAATATATAAATAAGATATATATACTCGAGAGCCTGGAATATCGACACCGCACACCCACTGAATGTATTTCCTTGAACCACCCGGTCACAGCCCCGGCCCTCCCGCCCCTCTCTGTGCCGTGGCTGCCGCCCTCTGGTTTGGGGTTGTAATGTGTTTTACGTGCTATCTTCCTTTATTTAACTGAACGCTAATGTAAGAGTTGCAGCAACAATAAACAAGAACTTCACCTCTTGGCTTGGGCTGAGTGTCTTGCTATTGCAGGGACTGAGGGGCGGGGACCTCATGTGAGATTAGAATCTTGTTCTTTCCCTGGAACAGGCCAACCCCTGCCCACCCAGTGGTGGCTGCCAACTGAAATAGCATGCCAACATTTTTTCTAAATGAGTGTTCACCTGTTACAGCTAATACTCCATGGTCTGATCGGCCTTCTCTGAGCACACCGTCAATGGGAGAAAGGAAATCTCTGGATTTCATGCTTTGCATCGTCACTGCTAATGAGGGAAGGGAAACAATGGTGGCCTTTAATTTCATTCCACTGATGCATATTTTAGCTCCTGAATAAAAATTTCTGCAATGTCAATGCATACTTTTTCAAAAGTTTAGAATATGACTCATACAGAGAATAAGAACATCAAAGATATATTAACTTATTAATGAGGAAATCAGTAAGGTGGAAAAGCCAGTTTAAAGAACATTTGAGGAGCTAAGTATTTATAGGCATTTGTAAAGGAATGTTAGAGTAAAAATGCTCAGTTACAAAACCAGTTAGTATCTTCTAAGGCAATATAACCACAATCCTTAGAGTATCTTTTCTACCAGACAGAAATCATTTGCATATCTCATGGGGGTAAGGGTAGGAGGAACACATGATGGTAAGTGCTCTGAAGAAATATAAAGCCTAAGATGAATTTGAGGATAACTACTTTATATAGGTGGTTAGAAGCAGACTCAGTAGAGGAAATGGGAGAGGGCCCTGTGCATGTCTTGGGAACGAGTATTCCAAGCTGAAGGGACAGAAAGTACAAAGACGTGAGGTCAGATGTATGGAGTGCCTGAGGAAGAGCTGGGAGGTTACTGTAGCTGGAGCAGCAAGGAGGAGGCAGCACGTGATTGGAGATCAGTTCAGTGGAGTAAATGGTGGTTTTGGTAGACCAATGAAGGCGGTTTTAAGAACTTTAGTGCTGCACTCACACACACACACACACACTCACACCTGTTTCCATACAAACCCATACACTTCACCATGCTCATTCATCTCCTCTGCTCTCCCATACCTCCATCACCTCTTAATCAGGAACCAAATTAGTAGGGTGTGGGTTTGGGCACCCTCTGGTGGCAGAATAGCACTAACAGGCCCAAATCCTGATACTAGATTCCCATCTTATGACTGAGTGCATGAGGATTCTTAGTCATCCATCCCAGGCCCCTTGTTTTCCACATAAGGAAACCAAAGCCCCCAACGGGTAGGACTTGCCCAAGGCCATATTACAGTCAGCTAGAACCACATTCCCAAACTAATGCTCCTTTATATAATCCCAGCTGCTGGCAAACACTAAAATGTGAACTGTTTCATTGCCTTTCTGGCCAGGACCAGTGTAGCCCGAAGACAGATTGAGCATGCAGCTGGGACCTCAGCACTCAGGCCTTCAGAGTCTCTGTGAGAGCTGAGCATCAAACAGTCCAAGTAAAGGCTGGTTCCCCCATCCCTTCTGTAAACTGGGAGAACCTTTTTTTAGAGGGCTGAGTAGGAGATGTGGGAAGCACAGTTTTATTTATGCCCTGGGCCCCCTTCCCCAGGAACCACTTCACACTGTACTACTGTTGGCAATCTCAGACATAATATAACTTGCTGCTTAAATACAGCTCTCTTTCCCCTCCACTAAACAAAGTTTCTTGTTGGCGGGGATCAAGTCCTCCTCAACTTCCTAGGTTGTGGGTTGTAACTGGAACAAAAGTCACAAAAGTGTAGTGGTATGGCCTTCACAAACCTCATGGGCCCACCTGCACAGCAAGCTGCCGTTTGAATTATAGCCATGCTACCTATTCTAGTCGTGTGACCTTGGGCGAGTTACTCGACCATCTGAGCCACTATTTCTACATTTGTAAAGTGAACACAGCTGGTCTCAGTTGCTGTTAACATTGGACATTCTGTCTTTGACACACTTAGCCCATGCCTGGCATATACTGGACTTCAGAGGCAACAGACACAGTCATTACAAAAGACAGAACTGCTCCTGGAAGGGAAGTGTCACAGAAGTTTCCTCAGAGAAGGTGAGGTATCTGCTGGGCTTTGAAGATGCTGTAGCAGTTTTCCAGGTGCCATGGTTGGGGAGAGTACTCCATGCAGAGACAAAGCCCAGAACAACGATGTGAGGAGACCCACAGGCACTCAGCATGATGGGCGCATAGAGAGGGTGGTGTCTTTCTACCACCTTAATTTAGCTAAGCAGGAGAAGATGAGACTGAGCTTTAGAAATCGTGGCAAGTAGCTTCAACTTTGTTTCCCTTCGTTCGTTTTGAATAAGAAAACACAGTTCCTGGGGTGCTGCCTCTATTCTTGAAATTTGTAAGATAAAGTCATTCCTTGTTTTGCGGAGTCTGTAAATAGGATTACTTTTCCACATTGACTTTGCTTTCAAGGAAAGCTATGATGCTGGAAAAACTATTTCAGTCCCCGTGCAGGTGAGCCCATGAGGTTTGTGAAGGGCACAGCCACTACACTCCGCCCATCCATCCTGGACATATTCAGATCTTCAATACGGACTAGCCACATCATTCCTATTTTACTGTTAAGGACACTGAGGCTCCGAGACTCCTGAGGAGACATGGACCCAAGTCACAGAGCTGCTAAATAAAAGGGCCCAGATTTGAACACAGGTGTCCCCCATCTCCAGGTCAGAAGCTACTTCAAGGCTCTACAGGCAGCTGGTAAATCACTGCACAGGAGAAGGCTAGAGGAAATTAACTTTTATCTTAGGGCAGGCCAACAGAGAGACTTACTTCCCTGCATCTCCAATCCCATCCCTTGCCTGGACTCCAGAATTGGCCCTGGTTTCCTCACCTATCAGAGGAAATGCTGAATATACCATGGAAGAGGAAGAACCTTTGACTGGCCTCTGAGGGCCGTATGTCCAAAGAGAATGGCTGTACAACTTGATTTCACTGTGGAGGCCCCTGTGCTCACGCTGCTGCAGCTGCTCCTCAGCATCCTGGGATGCAGATTTGTCCTTGGTGTGTGCTATCTCCAGCCAGTCATGTGCTAGCACGACTTGTATCTGTGAGAGCCAACAATTAAAGTTCCAGGAATTTTATTGCTAGTCATTATTAAAAATTAAATCAAAATCACATATTACCAACAAAATAACAAATAATCCACACTCACTAAGATTTTTATTATTAATCCATGCATCTGAGATTATTTACACTCTGAGTTCAATGACATCTTATTGGTAGCTTGAAATTGGCCATGGTGGCAGTAGTTTCACCATGGACACTGACAAACACTACAATTCAGAGGCTGATTTATTGTTTTGTTAATTGTTTAGACTTAAGAAAGTGATGGAGAAAATACAGATTAAATTTAAAAATTTGGGTCTGTAGCTATTACATTCTGAATAGCATAAAAATCTGATGAAATAATCTTTCAGCATACAAAAACAATTATCCAGTTCCACAAATAAGTCACACATCATTTATGAACAAGTTCTGACATACATCCCCCCCATTTCACTTTCATTTTACTTGTTAGCAAGAACAAAAACAACCAGTATTCACATCAGAGCTGCATCACTCATCAATAATGTCAGCAACATATTTGCTGATTTAGATAACAGTTAAGCATTTATTTGTAGTCTGGCTTTTTGATACTATGGTTGGTGATCATGTTATAAAAACTGATAAGAGTCTGCAGGAAATACTAATTTACACTGACGTTATCAGCATATGGAAATTACAATAAAGATTACTGTATATTTTATCACCATTTTCAAACTCTGAGTTATACATCCTTTATATCAGTTAATTTTATAATATATATGTCTCTATGTATATGTATATGAATGTATACACAAACACACATAAGCAGTCATTGGGCCAGGTGCCACGATTAGACGTCCCATCAGGCACAGTATGTGAAGAATTCACTGGGTGCCAGGCGCTGCAGGTCAGCTGCTCCCCACAAGCACTGTTGTCCACTTTCCTATTCTGCACCAGGGATCAGCTGTCACCGTTGTGCACGCCTGCTTCCAGGCCAACTGCGGCACTCAGGGAGTGCCACCTGCTGGTGAGAAACATTAAGTGCAGGCTGGCAAACTCCCTGTCTGCCTAGGTTTTTCATTTTCCTTTTTTCTTTTGTTTTTTCTCTTTAAAATATATTTTTTCTATATATATTTTATTACTGGTATTATTATTTTTACTTTTAAACTTTATTTATATATTTTAACATTTTTTTATTTTATATAATGTATTTACTTAATTTTCTCTCCCTTCTGTGGATACCAGTCTTAGTTCATTACCAATATATCTTGGAGTATCTCCTTCTGACTTGGGTTTACTACTGTTAAAGTGTTTTATTTTTTTTTCATATTTTTATTTTATTTTATTTTATTATTTTGGGGGGTACATGGGCTGGGAATTGAGCCCAGGTCTTTCACATTGCAGGCAGGTGTTCTGCCACTGAAATACCTGTCCACCACTGCCAAGCTTTTAACAGACTGTAGAACCATACCCCCTACATGAGATCCTGGCCTTGGTTTAGTAAGGAATTATAGTCAAAGTACAAAGGAAACATTCAATGCAAAATCAGGTAAATACAAAACTTTAGAGAAGTGAAGGAAACCATCTTGAAAAATAACCTTACTAAGATAATCAAATGTCCCAAACACAACAGAAAACCACAAAGCACATGAAGATCCAAGCAGAAACAGCCAAGCCAAATGACCAAATCAAGACTCCAGAAGGGATGCAGATTATGGAACAACTACTCAAGAATATTCATAAAGAAATAAAGGATATCAGGAAGACAAAACTAGAAGAGCATAAAAGAGAATGTGAAAGATTAAACAGAACAATGGCAGATCTCACAGAGATGAATGATACAGTAGACCAAATTAGAAATATACTAGGAACATATGATAGCAGATTCAAAGACAAAGAAGGAAGAATAAGGAAACTAGAAAACAGGACAACTGAACAAGAGCACACAAAAGAATAAATAGCAAGAAAGATGGAAAAATGATGGACAACAAGAGGTGCACAAATATAAGAATCATTGGTGTCCCAGAAGGAGAAAGGGGCTGGGTAAGTTACTTGAAGATAAAATTGTGAAAACTTCCTAACCCTTATAAAAAACACAAATATGCAAATCAGAGGGGCCCAACGGACTCCAAATAGAAAAAAAACAAATAGGTCTACCCCAAGACACATACTAATCAAACTGTCAAATACTGAAGAAAAACAGAAAGTCCTGAAAGCAGCACAAGAAAAGGGATCTACTACATACAAGGGAAAACACACAAGACTGATCTGATTTTGCACTACTCAAAAGGGACCATGGAAGCAAGAAGGCAGTGGTATGATATATTTCAGAATATGAATGAGAAAGTTTCCAGGACAACCTAACCAAGTTGTCCTTCAAAATTGAGGGAGAGATTAAAATCTTCAAAGACAACAAAGATTGAGATAACTAGTCAACCAGAGACCTGCCCTACAAGAACTACTTAAGAGAGTCCTATCAGAAAAAGAAAAGACAGGAGGTCTGGAGGAGGGCACAGCATTGAAGAGTACCAGTAAGGGTAATTAAAAGGATAAAAAGAGAGATAAGGAAAACAATCTATACCTCTGACAAATAAAACTAACGGATAAAATGGTAAATTCAAGAACTACTTTTACAGTGTTAACTTTGAATGTTAACAGACTAAACAGATTGGCATAATGGATTAAAAAATATAATCCATCTATCTACTGATCACAAGAGATGCATCTTAGACCCAAGGACACAAATATATTAAAAAATGTTCTATCCAAGCTGTAATCAAAGGAAAGCAAGGGAGTTCGGGGAAGATGGCTGAATAGGGTAGGTCGAGTTTAGCCTTGCCCCAAGGAAAAGTTAGAGAAGAGGCAAGAGGGCAATTGAGATGGTGATTCAAGAGTCCAGCTGACCTGGGAGAGCCTTTTGTTCCACATAGGGCAGCCCTGGTTGCAGGGGCTGAGGAGCTGAGAAGTAGAAAACTGGAGCTTAACATGGAAGCACAGAGCCGACAGGAATGCACAGACGGGGAGACTGGGAACTACAAAGTAAGTCAACCCACATTCCTTGAATGCACTACTTGCACTAGCGCAGCCACATGACCAGTGATTCAGCCCCCATCCCACGCACCTGAACCCTGTCATCCACCCCCACTCCCCATACTCCAAGCACTCCTGCCCCACCAACACCCAGCCCAGCGCACGTACCCACCCCAAGTGCAGCCCAACCCACCTCTTCTGCACCCCTCCGGGGCACTACCTCCCCCTCCATGCTCCATGAAGGCTGTCACCAGCACATAATGGCTGTGGGCGCTAACCTCCATACCCAGGTTACACCTGACCCCCACCCATAGTGTCGCACCCCTCCCCCGAGCTCTGTGCTTCAGTCTACAGCATTTCTAGACCCGAACATGTGCTCGACCCCCAGTAATGTCCCTCAGTTCTGTGAACATCAGTTTATGGCACTCCTAGACCTGCACATGCACATGGCCCTCAGTCACACTTCCCAGCTCCGAGAAAGTGACGACCTGCACAGCCAAGTCATATCCGCCCCCAGCCCGGGAAGCATAATGCTGAACCACTGCCATAGCTCGGCACATGCACACAAAAGGCCCCACACCATAGACCAGTGCATACCAGGGTTACAGTTCCCACATTGGTATACTCACCGAGCTACATCCACCCTGTTGCTGGGCACCCACATTCACAACCACCAGCATAACATCCCCAACCTGTGCCTATACCTACGCTGCAACATAACACTGCACTGTTGTACCCTGACTAGTACCTTGCATTTAGCTACACACACACACACCCTGCAAACACAAGGCTTTAGACTACAGAGGGAAATCAATTCCCAAAGTAAATCAATCAAGATATTTACATGCGATGAAAACAACAGAAGATCACTAAGCATATCACAATGCAGACACATATAGTCCAGCCTAATGACCAAAATAAAACACCAGAGGAGACACAGATGCTAGAACAACTAATCAAAGATATTCACATAACTCTACTTAATAAAACAAGTGGGATGGCTAATGAAATAAAGGAGATCAAGAAGACATTGGAAGAGCATAAAGAGGAATTTGAGAGAATAAACAGAAAAATAACAGATATCACAGAGATTAAAGACTCTGTTGATCAAATAAAAAACATACTAGAGGCACACAACACTAGATTTGAAGAGTCAGTAGAAAAAATGAGCAAAATAGAGGACAGGATAACTGATTCTGAACACTCAAAATAGCAAATGGCAAAAAAGATGGAAGAATTTGAATTGGATCTCAGGGAAATCATAGAGCAAACAAAGCACACGAATATAAGAATCACTGGTGTCCCAGAAGGAGAAGAATGGATTAAAGACCTAGGAAGAGTAATTGAGGATATAATCAGTGAAAACTTTCCAACCCTTATAAAGGAATAAGCCCAACAAACTCCAAACAGAATAAATCCAAATACACCTTCCCAAGACACATAATAATCAGTCTGTCAAATGTTAAAGAGAAGCAGAAAATGCTGAAAGCAGCAAGAGAGAAACAATCTACCACATACAAGGGAAATCACATAAGACTGAGTTCAGACTACTCAACTGGCACCATGGAGGCGAGAAGGCAGTGGCATGGTATATTTAAGATCCTAAAAGAGAAAGACTTCCAGACAAGAAATCTGTACCCAGCCAAACTGTCCTTCAAAACTGTGGTAGAGGTTAAAGTTTTAACAGACAAACAAATTCTGAAAGAATTTGTTGACAAAATAGATCGGCCCTACAAGAAATACTAAAGGGAGTTTTGCTGGCTGAAACAACAGGAGAGGGAAGTCTGGAGGAGGGCACAGAATTGAAGAGTACCAGTAAGTGTAACTTAAAGGATAAAAAGAGAAGAAGGGGAAAGAATATATAGATCTGATAAATAAAATAAAAAAGATAAGATGGTGGATTCAAGAAACACCATTTCAGTAATAACTTTAAATGTTAATAAACTAAACTTATATACAGATTGGCAGAATGGGTTAAGAAATATAATCCAGCTATAGGCTGCTTACAAGAGACTGATCTTAGATACAAGGATACAAATAGATTAAAAGTGAAAGGATGGAAAAAGATTTTCCATGCAAGCTGTAAGCAAAAGAAAGCAGGAGTAGCTAAACTAATATTGGACAAAATAGATTTTAAACGTAAAGATATCATAAAGAGACAAAGAAGGAGACAATGTATTAATAAAAAGGATAATTCACCAAGAAGATAAAACAATCACAAATGTATATGTTCCCAATCAAGAAGCACTAAAGTACATAAGATAGACACTGGGAAAACTGAAGAGAGTGATAAATGTTTTAACAATAATAGTAAGAGACTTCAATACACCACTCTCCTCTATAGATAGAGACAGAAGATCAACAAGGAAACAGAGAAGTTAAACAACCTGATAAATGAATTAAACCTAATAGACATATATAGGTCATTGCACCCCAAAACACTATAGTGCTCATGGAACATTCTCCAGCATAGATCATATGCTGGGGCACAAAGCAGGTCTTTATAAATTTTTTAAAAATTCAAATTATTAAAAGCACTTTCTCTGATCACAATGGATTGAAGCTGGATCTCAATAACCACCACAGAATGAAAACATTCACAAATATATGGAGATTAAATAACACACTCATAAACAATCAGTGGGTCAAAGAAGAAATTTCTAGAGAAATCAGCAGCAATCTGGAGACGAATGAAAATGAGACTACAACTTATCAGAACTAATGGAATGAGGCACAGGCTGTGCTGAGAGGGAAATTTATGGCCCCAAAATGCTTGTATAAAGAAACAAGAAAGAGCAAAAATCGAGGACTTACCTGCTCATCTGGAGGAACTTGAGAAAGAACAGCAGACTAACCCCAAAGCAAACAGAAGAAGAGAAATAACAAAGATTAAAGCAGAGATAAATGAATGGGAGAACAAAAGAACAACAGAATCAATAAAACCAAAAGTTGGTTCTTTGAAAAAAATGATTAAAATTGAAGGGCCACTAGAAAGACTGACAAAGAAAAAAGAGAGAGGATGTAAATAAACAAAATCAGAAATGAGAAGAGGTGAATTACCACAGACACAAAGAAATAAAAGAAATCATAAGATAATATCATGAACAACTATATGCTAACAAACTAGACAACTTAGATGAAATTGACAAATTCCTGGAGACACACAAAGAGTCAGGAAGAAATAGATGATCTCAAAAAACCAATCACAAGTAAAGAGATTCAATCAGTCATCAAAAATGTTTCAAAAAGAAAAGTCCAGGGCCAGATGGTTTCACAGGGGAATTTTATCAAACATGCCAGAAAAGAACTAACCAATCCTGCTCAAACTTTTCCAAAAACTTGAGGAAAAAGGGAACTCTACCTAACTAATTTTATGAAGCTAATATCATTTTAATACCAAAACCAGGTAAAGAGGCTGTTAAGAAAGAAAAACTCTACAGGCAGGTCAATCTCCCTAATGAACATAGATGCAAAAATTCTCAATAAAATATTAGCAAATCAAATTCAACAATACATTTAAAAAATTATATACCATGACCAAGTGGGGTTTATACAGTGCAATATAAACCCCAAGTGGGTGCAATATAAACCCCACTTGGGTTTATATTGCTTTTCTTGTGTTGAACCATCCTTGCATTCAAGGATGCAATTAATGTAATACAGCTTTTAATGTATTAAAAGCAATTAATGTAATACAGCACATTAACAAATCAAAAGGGAAAAATCACATGATCATCTCGATTGATGCTGAAAAAGCATTCAACAAAATTCAGCATCCTTTTCTGATAAAAATACTCCAAAAGATAGGAATCAAAGGTAACTACCGCAACATGATAAAGGGAATATATGAAAAAACGATAGCCAGCATCGTACTCAATGGAGAGAGACTGAAAGCTTTCCCCCTAAGATAAGGAAAAGAAGAAGTAAAACTTTCTTTAATGTAACTTTTACATTTGCAGATGATATGATACTATACTTGGAAGATCCTGAGAAATCTACAGCAAAGTTACCTGAGCTAATAAACAAATTCAACAAGATGGTGGGATATAAAATTAATGTGCAAAAATCAGTAACATTTCTATACACAAGCAATGACCTAGCTGAGGTGTCAATTAAGGGAAAACTTTCATCCAAAATAGCAACTAAAAGAATCAAGTACTTAGGAATGAACTTAACTAGGGATGTAAAGGACTTATACACAGAAAACTACATAACACTGCTAAGAAAAATCAAAGAATATCTAAATATATGGAAAGACACTCCTCACTCATGGATAGGAAGGTTAAATATAGTTAAGATGTCAATTCTACCCGAATTGCTCTACAGATTCCACACAATACCAATCATTCCAACAACCTACTCTGAAGACTTGGAAAAACTAATTACCAAATTCATCTGGAAGGGAAAGAGACCCCAAATAGCTAAAAGCATCCTAAAAAAGAAGAAAAAAGTGGAAGGATTAACACTCCCTCTGGCAGGATTAACACTCCCTTACTTTAAAACCTATTATAAAGCCACAGTGGTCAAACAGCAGAATACTGGCACAAAGACAGAAGCATCGTCCAATGGAATCAAATTGAGAGTACAGAAATAGACCACCAACTCTATGGTCAACTGATTTTTGACAAGGCCCCCAAATCCTCTAAACTGGGTAACTTCAATAATTGGGCACGGAAGAACTGGGTATCAATAGACAAAAGAATGAAAGAAGACCCCTATCTTACACCCTACACAAAAATTAACTCAAAGTGGATCAAACACCTAAATATAAGAACTAGCACCATAAAGCTTCTAAAAGAAAATGTAGGGAAACATCTGCAAGATTTAGTAACAGGAGGTAGTTTCCTAAACTTTATCCCAAAGCACAAGCAACAAAAGAAAAAATAGATAAATGGGAATTCCCCAAAATCAAATGCTTCTGTACCTCAAAAGGCTTTGTCAAAATGGTGAAGAGTCAGCCAATTCAGTGGGAGAAAATATTTGCAAATCACATATCAGACAAAAGTTTGATATCCTGTATATACAAACAAATCATACAACTCAACAACAAAGGAATAAACAACCCAGTCATAAAATGAGCTAAACATATGAATAGGCATATTTCTGAAGAGCAAATACAGATGGCTCAAAAGTACATGAAGAGATGTTCATTTTCATGGGCTATAAGGGAAATGCAGATCAAGACTACAACAAGATATCACCGCACACCTATAAGAATGGCTGCTATTAAACAAACAGGAAACTATAAGTGTTGGAGAGGATGTGGAGAAACTGGAACACTTATGCACTGCTGGTGTGATGTATAATGGTGCAGCCACTATGGAAGATTGTTTGGTGGTTTCTTAGGAAACTAAATATCAAGTTGTCCTATGACCCAGCAATAGCATTACTTGGTATATACCCAGAAGAGCTGAAAGCAATGACACAAACAGACATTTGCACACCAATGTTCATAGCAGCATTATTCACAATCACCACAAGATGGAAACAAACCAAATGCCCATCAACAGACGAGTGGATTAACAAAATGTGCCATATACATACGATGGAATATTATGCAGCAGTAAGACGAAATGACATTCTGAAGCACATGACAAGATGATCAGCCTTGAGGACATAATGCTGAGTGAAATAAGCCAGACACAACAGGATACTGTATGATTCCACTTTTATGACAACAGAAAAGGTAAAATAATAGGCTTATAATATAGCATATATGGGACTTAAAGATACATGGAAGCTAGAGATGGGTGAACGGTTAGCTAACGAGGTTAAACTCCAATGTAAGGGAATAGACAGAAGTGAAGCCAGTTCTGTAGTGGGTCTATAAGTAATATAACATATTGAGGATGAACAAGATTGAAGTGGTTGTATAGACCTACGTGTTCCACTGATTAACACTAGGAATATAAATTAGTTCTTGCAAAAACTACTTCAAAGGTATGAATCATGTACAAAGAGTGTTTAAGTCCAGGGTACAGGGGAAAAAATGCTTTGCATGCCCTGGGCTATGATTAAAAGGAAAACGTCAGCAGTACCACAGCAACAACCCAGTTAATAATGGGTAGACGGACAAGAGTTAAGAGAAGGTTTAGATTTCCTATTTTACAAGGATGTGTTTATTGGTTTTCTTTCTCTTAGGAACAATGAAATTATCTAAAATTGCGAGTACTGATGGACTGTGGACTTGGGCACTATACATGATCCCTGATGAATGCAGGTGGCTGAAAGATGCACTGAATGAGAAGTAGATTGGGGAACGATGATGTATACTTATAAATGAATGTTGTGCTCCTACAAAAAAAGGAATGAAGTCGTTAAGCAGGCAGTAATACGAATGAACATGTGGGGCATTTTGTGAGGTAAAATAAGGCAGAAACAAAGGAACTACAATGGCATGGTCTCCTTTAGAAAATGCTTACAAGAAAACAGTGGCTTACATTGTAAGCTTTTATAGTAGACACATTTAGTCTGGAGTGACTATTATTTCTGGATTTAGAGAAGCTGTTTTATCACTAATATGGGGTAGGGAGATGGAGCTATCTGATGTTCTGGAGAGGCTGGGCTAGGTTTCAGGAGTTATCTGGACCAGGGACTCATCTGGAGGTGGTAGGTTTCTGGCAAGTTACTCTAGTACCTGGAACTGTTATGGAATCTTATAAATTGCCCTAGGTAGAACCACACATACTCTTTGAGACCAAAGGAAGAAACGCTTATTTGGTCTGGAACCTAAATTTTCTGTAGCACATAATCTAAATCAACCTATCTGTATAGTTATTTGAAAAACTGAAACACAGGGAGCCCAGAATAAGAAAGAGATCCTTTAATCCTATATAGCTTAATGTAATGCCTGGATACATCTAGAGCATATAAAACAGATAATCCAAATGTATTGGCTTAAGGGATGAGAGAAAAAAATATGGAACTATTAAACTTTACCATCAGGAAATCCCCTGATACTGTGTCAAACTTTAGGGACATCCAAATCAAATAGGCCATGCCCTCGATCCTGAGACTTACTCTTATGAAGCTTATGTAAGTAGCAGAGAAGCTTAGCCTACCTATAGGTATGCCTAAGAGTTACTTCTGGAGGACCTCTGTTGTTGCTCAGATGTGGCCTCAGTCTTTCTAAGCCCAACTCTGCAAGTGAAATCATTGCCCACCCTCCTATGTGGGACATAACATCCAAGGGTGAAAGTCTCCCAGGCGACATGGGAGATGACTCCCAGGGATGAATCGGCCCTGACACCTTAGGATCAACAGTTCTATCCTGACCAAAAGGGGGAAAAGAAGTGTAACTAATAAAGTTATCAGTGGCAGAGAGAGTTCAAGTAGAGTCAAGAAGCCACTCTGGAGGTTCTTTTATGCAAGCTTCAGTTAGACATCACTACCTATCTAACCTGCCAAACCCCAACCAGGACCATTTCAGCTAATCCTAAAGAACACCTAGGGCAATATATAAGATTCCACAAGGGTTTCATGCACTAGAGTAACTTTCCAGAAACCTACAACCTCCAGATGGGTCCCTGGACCAGGTAAGTCCTGAAACCTAGAGGGCCCAGCCTCTCCAGAACATCAGCTAGTTCCATCTCCCTACCCCTTATTAGTAGACCCTTACAGTATGAAAAAGTTAGAATGGCCACAGCCCAAACACCCCTAAAGAGAGAGACAGAAGATCAAAGGTGATGGTGGAGTTATACAGAGTAGATAGGATTTAACAAATGAATATGATTACTGCATCATTAAACTGATATCTCTTTTAGGCTCTGGTACATTGGAGCAGCTAAAAGTAAAATCTAAAATTGTGGAACTATAACCATATCAAATCTGAAATATTTTCTACAAGTAATTGTGGTGCTGTGCTTTGAAATTTATTGCTTTTTTGTATAAATGTTATGTTTCATAAAAAAGATAGAAAAGATGTTGATTATGGTGATAAAAAATATTTAAGCCTTTTAGCCCTCTATATTCTGGAGCAGCTAGATGGAAAAATCTGAGAGAATTGTATGGTAGCCCATAACAAACTCTGGGATCTGTCTTGTAACTACTTGCTGAAGAGTGCTTTGAAAACTACTGCTTTTTTATTTCTTTGCTTTGTAGATATGTTATTCAATATAATAAAAGAAAGAAAGAAAGCAGGGATAGCTATACTAATATCAGATAAAATACACCTTAAATATAAAGACATCATAAGAGATGAAGAAGGTCACTACATAGTAACTAAAGAGACAACGCAACAAGAAGAAATAACAATCATAAATGTTGATGCTCCCAATCAAGTAGCTTCAAAATACATGAGGCAAACACTGGCAAAACGGAAGGGAGCTACAGATATTTCAACAATAGTGGGAGACTTCAATTCAACACTCTCCTCTATACATAGCAACCAGACAGAAGATCAACAATGAAATACAGAACTGAAACAATGTGATAAGTGAATTAGACCTAATAGATGTATATAGATTGTAATGCCCCAAAACACCAGGATATACGTTCTTCTCTAGGGCACATCAGATGTTCTCCAGGATAGATCATGTGCTGGTACACAAAATGAGTTTTTATAAATTTAATAAAATTGAATTATCCAAAGCAGTTTCTCTGACCACAGGGGAATGAAACTGGAAATTAATAATAATCAAAGAGCCAAATCTTTTACAAACATATGGAGATTAAACAATACACTAATCAGTGGGTCAAAGAAGGAATTGTTAGAGAAATCAGTAAATATTTGGAAACAAAAGATAATGAGAATACAATATATCAGAACTTAGGGGATTCAGTAAAGGTACACGCTGAGAGAGAGAAATTTATTACCCTATATGTCTATATTTAAAAACAAGAACAAGGGCGGGCAATGATGGCACAGTGGCAGAGTTCTCGCCTGCCATACCGGAGACCTGAGTTTGATTCCCAGTGCCCGTTCATGCCAAAAATAAATAAATAAGAAGAATGAGCAAAAACGGAGAAGTTAACTGCTCACCTGGAGAATTTAGAGAAACAGCAAACTAATCCAAAAGCAAATAAGAGAAGAAATATAACAAGGATTAAAGCAGAAATAAATAAACTGGAGAAAAACAAAACAATGCAAAGAATCAACAAAACCAAAAGCTGGTTCTTTGAGAAAATCAATAAAATTGATGGATGCTTAGCTAGACTACAAAGAAAAATGAGAGAATACAAATAAACAAAATCAGAGAGGAGTCGTCACCAAGGATCCTGCAGAAATTTTAAAAATCTTAAGAGAATACTATGAACAGCTGTGGGCCAACAAACTAGACAACTTAGAGATGAAATGGGCAAAATCCTAGAAACATACGAACTACCATCCAGAGTCAAGAAGAAATAGATCTCAACTAAGCTTTTACAAGTAAAGATATTCAATCAGTCATCAAAGGTCTTTCCATAAAGAAAAGCCCAGGACCACACGGCTTCACAGAGGAATTGTATGAAACATTCCAAAAAGAACTAACACCAATTCTGCTCAAACTCTTCCAAGAAATTGAGGAAAAAAGAATGCTACCTAACTCATTTTATGAAGCTAACATTGGATAAAACAGATAAAGATGCTACAAGAAAGGAGACCAGCCAAAGACACTACAAGAAAGGAAGATAACACACCAATCTCCCTAATGAACACAGATACAAAAATTCTCAACAAAATACTAGCAAACCAAATGAGACATTAAAAGAATTATACATCACAAACAAGCAGAGTTTATACCAGGAATGCAAAGGTAGTTCATCACAAGATAATCAATGTAATATAGAACATTAACAATTCGGAAGGGAAAAATCACATGATCATCTCGACTGATGCTGACAAAATTCAACATACTTTCCTGATAAAAATACTTCAAAAGGTATGAATAGAAGGAAACTTCTATAATATCAAAAGGGCAATTATGAAAAACCCATAGCCAGCATCATATGGTAAGAAATTGAAAACATTCCCCCTAAAATCAAGGATGCCCATTGTCACAATTATTCAACATTGTATTAGAAATCCTAACTGGAGCAATTAGACAAAAATAAATAAATAAAAGCCATCCAAATCGGAAAGCAAGAAGTAAAACTTTCATCATTTGGACATGACATGATCTTAATCCTAGAAAACCCTGAGAAATCTATGACAAAGCTATCTGAGCTAATAAAAAAATTCAGCAAAGTAGCAGGATAAAAGATTAATATGCAAAAATCAGTAACGTTTCTATACATAAGCAATGACTTATCTGAGACAATTAAGGAAAAATTCCATTCAAAATAGCAACCAAGATGGCAGAATAGGATAGGTCGAGTTCACCTCTGCTCCAAGAAATAATTAGAGAAGTGACAGAAGAATGAGAAAGATAGTGATTCCGGGCAGGCCACAGTGGCTCAGCAGGCAGGAATGCTTGCCTGCGATGCCAGAGGACCCGCGTTCGATACCTGGTGCCTGCCCATATAAAAAAAAAAAAAAAAAAAGATAGTGATTCCTGGGTGCAAGTGACCTGAGAGGGTCCTCTACACCACATGGGGAGGACCTGGTTTAAAAAGCTGAGGAAATGAGACATAGAGAACTGAAGACCACCCAGCTAGTGCAAACAGCCTAATGCACCCCTTTCCAAACGGAGTCGCAGGGCCCTCAGAAGTACACAGTCAGGGAGGTGGGGACTAGGAAGTAAGCCAAGTCATGTTTCTTCACACACCACACCCATGCATGCTGACCCCCAGTGCGACCTACAATCTGCCCCTCCTCCACACCCGACCATTCAAGTCCCAACCCCCCACTCCAAATCCCACCCCTGGGACCCACTTTCTCACACTGCCCCTTCTGCCCTGTGCATGCGCTCACCCCACCCGAACCCTACCTTCCCATGCCCTGCGTATGTGTACACCTGTATCTACCCCCCCACACCCATACCCTCCAGGCACACACAGCCCATCTTCCAACCTCCATACCCCAATGCCCACAACACCTGCCCGCTTACACCTTCCCACACATGTATCCCTGCACACTTACACAGCTCCCCCGTTCCAACTCCTTCTATAACCTGCCTCTGTGTCCCCCACACTGCGCACTACCCCTGTACTCCAAGGCTTGCCTGAGCTGCACCCCACCTGCACAGCATATTCGCCAGCCCCCAACCCAGCACCCTGCACTCCATGATCCCAGGCACCAGCTTAGCACCCCCACCCCATGCCTAGCCCTGCCCCACAGGCCATCATTGTGTCAAGCCCCAAGCCCTGCCTCCTGGCACATGTTCATCATGCAAACACAAAACTTTAGACTACCTACAGAAGTCAACTTCCAAAGTAACCCTATCAAGAAAATCACATGCCTCAAAAGCAATAGAAAAATACAAAGCATATGAAGATGTAGACAGATATAGCCCAGTGTACTGACCAAATTAAAACATCTCAGGAGAAAATCTTTGGAACAATGAATCAGAGATGTTCAGACAATTCTACTAAATAAATTCAATGGATTGACTAATGACATAAAGGAGATCAAGAACAAACTAAAAGATCATAAAGAAGAATTTGAAAGAATAAACAGAAAAATAGCAGTTATCACAGAGATTAAAGATCCTGTGATAATTAGAAATATACTAGAGACACACAACAGCAGATTTGAAGAAGCAAAAGAAAGGATACGCGAACTAAAGGACAGGACAATTGATATTGAATACACAAAAGAACAAATGGCAAAAATGATGGAAAAATTTGAATTGGATCTCAGGAAAATGATGGACAAAACAAAGTACACAAATATAGGAATTATAGGACTCCCAGAAGGATAAGTGAAGAGCAAAGGGCTAGGAAGATTAGTTAAGGATATAACGGCTAAAAACTTCCCAACCCTTATAAAAGACATGTACATGCAAATCAAAGAAGCCCAACAACCCCCAAATAGAATAAACCCAAACAGGCCTACTCCAAGACACCTACTAATCAGTCTATCAAATGTTGATGAGAACCTGAAAATGACAAAAGAAAAGCAATCTATTACATATAAGGGAAACCACATAAGAATGAGTTCAGACTATTCAACAGGCACCAGGGAGGCAAGAAGGCATTGTATGATGTATTTAAGATCCTGAAAGATCCCAGTCAAGAATTCTATCCCCAGTCAAACTGTTCCTCAAAAGTGAGGATTAAAACTTTCACAAACAAACAAATGTGAGAAAAACTGTCAACAAGAGACTAGCCCTACAAGAAATACTAAAGGGAGTTCTGTCAGCTGAAAACAAAAGTCAGGAGAGGGAGTTCTGGAGGAGGGCACACAATTGAAGAGTATCAGCAAGGGTAACTTAGAGAATAAAAAGAGAGAGAAGGAAAAGAAAATAAAATCAAACAGATAAGATGGTAGATTCAAGAAATACTTTTAGAGTAACAACTTTGAATGTTAACAGACTAAACTCACCAATTACAAGATACAGATTGACAGAATGGATTAAAAGAAATATGATCCAGCTATATGCTTCTTACAAGAGACTTATCTTAGACCCAAGGGTACAAATAGATTGAAAGTGAAAGGATGGAAAAAGATATTCCATGCATGCTATAACCAAAAGAAAGCAGGAATATCTATATTAAATATCAGACAAAATAGACTTTAAATGTAGACACATCATAAGAGACAAAGAAGGACAATACATATTTTAAAAAAGGGACAATTCACCAAGATACAACAATCATAAATGTTTATGCTCCCAATCAAGGAGCTCCAAAATACAAAAATCACTGGCAAAACTGAAGGGAGCAATAGAAGTTTCAACAATAATAGGAGGAAACTTCAATACACCACTCTCCTCTATACACAGAACAACAAGACAGAAGATCAACAAGGAAATAGAGAACTTAAACAATTTGATAAATGAATTAGACCTAACATATAAAAGTCGTTACACCCCAAAACACCAGGATATACATTTTTCTCTAGTGTTCATGGAATCTTCTCCAGGACAGATTATATGCTGAGGCACAAAACAGGTCTTTATAAATTTAAATAGACTGAAATTATTCAAATAACTTTCTCTGATCACAATGGATTGAAACTGGAAATCAAAAATCACCAAAGAACCAGACCTTTCACAAATATATGGAGATTAAATACCACATTCTTAAACAACCAGTGAGTCAAAGAAGAAACTGCTAGAGAAATCAGTAACTACCTGGAGATTAATGAAAATGAGAACACACACAAAAAAATTTTTAATTAAAAAAAAAGGAAGAAAATGACATATAAGAGCTTATGGGATGCAGCAAAGGCAGTGCTGAGAGGGAAATTTCTTGCCCTAGATGCACATATTATAAAAGAAAAAATAAGATCAAAAATCAAGGGCTTAACTGCTCACCTAGAGGAACTGGAGAAAGGATAGCAAACTAACACCAAAGCAAAAAGAAGAAGAGATTAAAGAGTCCTTGCCCAGATATCCCTCAAGATTGAGAGATAAATATAAAATGAGAGGAAGGAGGGTGGGTGATGGTGGCACAGTGGCAGAGTTCTCACCTGCCATGCCAGAGACCTGGGTTCAATTCCTGATGCCTGCCCATGTAAAAAAAAAGAGAGAGGGAGGAATTGTAACTGAGAAATTGGGATTTAGGGATGATTTTGATTATGGAATCATATTCCTTCTTGCTTTCTGGGATATGGAGTAGACAGCAGGGAATACTTGAAATCCCTAAACTATAATTCAGCTGCCGTGATATCTGAAAGGATTGTAAAAGGCCTTATCTTGTGTCTTTGTGATTGTAAGAGCTGTTACTCCTTTTTTCTGGTTATTTTCTTATAGAGAGAAGGCCCTAATGCTAATGAAGAATTTGAAGACAGTCATTAACCAGCTTCAACCCCAGACATTTGTAAATCTCATCAGCTAGACTCTACTATTGGAAGATAATTTGTCTCCCTTCCTTTTGGAGTGGTATTCAAGTGTAGCTCTGCCTCTCCTCCTTTCAACTTATGTTCTCCTACTGAAATGATAATATCAACACTGTCTCATCTGCTTTGAACTTGCTATTTGAAATGACCTCATCGCCCCTTGCTAAAATCCTTAAAAACTTTGAACCCCCTAAACCTGGGGAGACAGAATTTGGGCCACTAGGCCATCTGGTCTACTACTACACACTGAGCAATAAACTTTTTTGCTCTTTGAAAAAAAAAAAAGAGATTAATGTGCAAAAATCAGTAATGTTTCTATACACAGGCAATGACCTAACTGAGGAGTTAAGGGAAAAATTTCATTCAAAATAGCAACTAAAAGAATCAAGTATCTAAAAAAAACTTAACTAGGGATGTCAAGGACCTGTACACAGGAAATTATATAACATTGCTTAAAGAAATCAAAGATTTAAATAGGTAGAAAGACATTCCTGGCTTAGAGAAAGGAAGGTTAAATGTAGTTAAGATGTCAATTTTACCCAAATTGATCTACAAATTCAATG
Organism: Tamandua tetradactyla; assembly: GCF_023851605.1. NCBI lineage: Eukaryota > Metazoa > Chordata > Mammalia > Pilosa > Myrmecophagidae > Tamandua > Tamandua tetradactyla. The sequence goes on along the minus strand of NC_135328.1, from coordinate 99,301,893 downwards.
TAATATCAATCAAAATTTCAACAACCTACTTTGAAGACTTGGAAAAGCTAGTTACCAAATTCATTTGGGAGAGAAAGACCTTAAATAGCTAAAAATATCCATAAAAAGCAGAATGAAGTGGAATGATTAACACTCCCTAACTCTAAAGCTTACAATAAAACCACAGTAGTCAAACAATGTTGTACTGGCACAAAGACAGAAGTACTGACCAATGGAATCAAATTGAGAGTGCAGAAATAGACCACAAATCTACGGTCAACTGATCTTCAACAAGGCCCCCAAATTCACTGAACTAGGAGAGAATAGTCTTTTCAACAAGTGGACATGAGAGAATTGGATATCAATAGCCAAAAGAAGGAAAGATGACTCTCTCTTTACCCCCAGTACAAAAATTAACTCAAAGTAGATCAAAGACCTAAATATAAGAACCAATACCATAAAACTCCTAGAAGAAAATATAGGGAAACATCTTCAATACCTAGTAATAGGAGGTAGCTTCCTAAACTTCACACCCAAAGCACAAGCAATGAAAGAAAAAATAGATAAATGGGAACTCCTAAAATCAAATGGTTTTTTCTCCTGAGGGACAGGAGAAAAAATGTGGAACTATTAAATTTTACCACCAGGGAAACTCCTGATACTGCATCAAACATTAGGGACTCCCAAGTCAATACTCCAAGCCCTTAATCTTGAGGCTTGCTCTTGTGAAGCTTATTTATGTAGTGGAGAAGCTTAGCCTACCTATAGTTATGCCTAAGAGTTACTTCCAGAGGACCTCTTTTGTTGTTCAGATGTAGCCTTTCCCTCTCTGAGCCCAATTCTGCAAGTGAAATCATTACCTTACCCCCTAAGTGGGACATGACAACCAGGGGTGAAAGTCTCCCTGGCAACATGGGAAATAATTCCCAGAGTTGACCCTGGCCCTGCCACCATGGGATAGACAATGCCTTCCTGACCAAAAGGGGGAAAAGAATTGTAACAAATAAGGTATCAGTGGCTAAGAGAGGTCAAATAGAGTTGAGAGACTACTCTGGAGGCTACTCTTATGCAAGCTTCAGCTAGATATTGCTATTTACCATGGTTTGCCAAACCTCATCCGAAACCATTCCCTCCAACCCTAAAGAACACCAAGGGCTTTACCTGAGAATTCTACAAAGGTTCAATGCACTATGATCACTTTCCAGAAAGCTACAACCTCCAGTTGGGTTTCTTGGCCAGATAAGCCATGAAACCCACAGGGACCAGCCTCTCCAGAACATTAACTAGCTCCATCCCCCTATGCCATATTATCAATAGCCCTTTCCAACATGAAAAAGTTAGAATGGGCTTAACCCAAATACCCCTAAAGATTGGGAGAAAGATCAAAGAAGGTGAAGTTACAAGAGAAGGTAGGATTTTTAACAAATGAATATGATTCCTGAATCATTATATTGATTTTTTTTTTTTTTTTAGTCTCCAGTGACTAAAATGGAGCAGCTAGAAGTAAAGATCTAATATTGTGGAATTGTAATCCATACCATACTCTAAAACATGTTCTGCAACTAACTGTTGTTGAATACTTTGAAATGTATTGCTTTTTTTGCATATATGTTACTTTTCACAATTAAATAAAAAGAGTAAATGGCAGCAAGAAGAAATTGTATATTTTCTTAAAAGCAATTAAGTTTGAAGAAAATATACATTACAATTCCAGTAGCAAGTACGCCTCCTTTCTGATAAACCGCTGAGATTGGACTGATAAAGTTTCCTGTCTTTGAAAAAGAAAACAAAGTTAAACAGATGACAGATAATTAAAACTGCAATATAAAGTAATCAATCTCAAAAAAGAAATAGCAACCAAAAGAATCAGGTATCTAGGAAAAAGCCAAACCAGGGATGGATGTCAAGAACTTGTGCAAAGAAAACTACAAAAGATTGCTAAAAGAAGTAAAAAATTATGTACATAGATGGAAAGACATTCATACTCATGGATAGGAAGGCTGAATGTCGTTAAGTTGTCAATTCTACCCAAACGCCTCCAAAGACTCAATGCAATACCAATCAAAATTCCAAAAACGCATTTTGCAGATTTGGAAAAGCTAATTATTAAATTTATTTGGAAGGGAAAGAGATCCTGAATAGCTAAAGATATCCTAAAAAGGAAGAGCTAAGTGGGAAGACTATCACTCTTTGACTTTAAAGCTTACTATAAAGTCACAGTGGTCAAAACAGTATGGTACTAGCACAAAGACAGAAGTATCGACCAACAAAATCAAATTCAGAGTATGGGGATAGACCACAAATCTATGGACGATTGATCTTTGATAAGGCCCTCAAGTCCACTAAACTGGGATAGAATAGTCTTTACAATAAGTGGGTATAGGGAAATAAGACAGCAATAGCCAAAAGAATGAAAGAGGACCCCAACCTTATACCCTTTCCAAAAATTAATTCAGGGGGCCAAGATGGTAGCTTAGCAAGGTGTGGGATTTAATTTCTCCTCCAGAGAAGCTAGTACGTAGCCAGGAACAGTACAGAACAACTGCTGAGGCCATGTCAGTGACTGGACATACAATGTACCCCAGTCTGGACAAGCTGAACTGGCTGCAAGCCCACCCAGAACCGTGAGTTCCCCAAGCAGCAGTGGTCAGCAAACCTCCCCAACAGGCTGTTCCCCAGAGGGGAAAGGAAAGGGACTTTACTAGCAGCAGGAGCTGAGTGCAACCAATTTCTAATTGTGGAATTAACGAACAAATTCTGATAACTAAAAATAGGCCCCCAGCTCAGCTGAACCTTGAGTAAAAGCTGAGGTTGCTGGGTTTTGCCCTGGTGCAGAGGGTGTAGGGCTGACAGAAAAAGGAAAAAAAAAAAAAAAAACAACAAAAACCTAGAGGTTTTTGGATTGGATAGCGCATAATACTTAAAAGGGTCTGGGCCCTGAAGGAAAGGAGGGGGCACATAGGACCTGGAGATACACAGAGCAATGTACTAACTTAAGTTCTTGACTGGCAAACCCGAGAAATGGGAGTCCTGCTCTGAAAAGGATTTTTTTTCCTTTTCTTTTTTGTGGCTGTTTCTATGGCTTGACTACTCTTTGGAAACAGCTGAAGGGCTTCCCAGGCTCCAACTGCCCCAGGCATGGGCAGAATTCAGCTTGTTTGAGTGTCTGTCTAGAGCCTGTGCCTTCCCCAGGAGAGGGGTGGGGCCCAGCTTAGGTGGAATTCCTTCCTCAAGGAATTCAGACCCCAGGGTCTGGAAAAGTGAAGCGATTAAAGCCAGCCTACAACCTCTTCTCTGTCTCAACCATGCCCCCAGCAGGAAGAGTCTGCTGAACTTAAAGGTACCACATCACCTTATCCTGGTGGGACCTACAGGCAGAAAAGCACCACACACCAGGCAGGATAAGAAAAACACAGAGTCCAGAGGCTTCACAGGAAAGCCTTTCAACCTGTTGGGTCTCACCCTCAGGGAAAACTGACACAGGTGACTCTTTCCTCCTGAGAGGAGGCCAGTTTGGTCTAGGAAAATCTGACTGGGGTCTATAATAACTAAATAGATGATCCTAAGGGGAAAAAGAAGGCACCATACTGGCAGGGCAAGAAACAAGAAAACAAGAACTGAAAAATTCCGATCTGTTAAACAAAACCTAGGCTAGAGGTTTAGAATAAGCTGAACTGAATGTCAAACAACAGATAGACAACGAAGTCATCCAGCAAGAAAATCCTAGATAAAAAAAAGTGAAAACAATCTCCAGAACTAATTAAGGTAATTAAATGCCTAGATGCCAGCAAAAAATAATAAATCATACTAGAAAAAACTGAAGATATAGCCCAGTTAAAGGAACAAAGCAAATGAGATACAGGAATTGAAACAATTAATACATAATGTTCGAACAGACATGGAAAACCTCATCAAAAATCAAATCAATGAATTGAGGGAGGATTTAAAGAAGGCAAGGAATGAACAAAAAGAAGAAATCAAAAGTCTGAAAAAACAAATCACAGAACTTATGGGCATGAAGGCACAGTAGAAGAGATGAAAAAAACAATGGAAACTTACAATGTCAGACTTCAAGAGGCAGAAGAAAGAATTAGTGAACTAGAGGATGGGACATCGAAAATCTGACAAGCAAAGAAAATATAGGGAAAAGAATGGAAAAATATGACCAGGGACTCAGGGAACTGAATGACAACATGAAGCACACAAATACACATGTTGTGGAGAAGAGAAGGGAAAAGGAGAAGAGAAAGTAATGGAGAAAATTATCACTGAAAATTTCCCAACTCTTATGATTGGCTTAAAATTACAGATCCAAGAAGTGCAGCATACATCAAACAGAATAGATCCAAATAAACAAATTCCAAGATACTTACTAATCAGAATGTCAGATGTCAAAGAAAAAGAGAGAATCTTGAAAGCAGCAAGAGAAAAGCAATCCATCACATACAAGGGAAGTCCAATAAGAACATGTGTGGATTTCTCAGCAGAAACCATGGAGGCAAGAAGACAGTGGGATGATATATTTAAGTTGCTAAAACAGAAAAACTGCCAATCAAGAATTCTACATTCAGCAAAATTGTCCTTCAAAAATGAGGGGGAAATTAAAACATTTTCCAATAAAAAATTTGTGACCAAGAGACTGGCTCTGCAAGATATAGTAAAGGGAGCACTAGAGACAGGTAGGAAAAGACAGGATAGAGAGGTGTGGAGAAATGAAGACTATCAGGAAAGGTAAAAAGAAGAAAAATTAGATGACGTATAAAATCCAAAAGGCAAAATGGTAGAAGAAAGTACTGCCCTTACAGTAATAACACTAATTGTTAATGGATTAAACTCCCCAAACAAAAGCTATGGATTGGCAGAATGAATTAAAAACCGGGACCCATCTATACGCTGTCGAGAGGAGACACATCTCAGACCCAAGGATAAACAGAGGTCAATGGGAAAGGTTGGGGAAAGATATTTCCTGCAAACAACAATCAGAAAAGAGCAGGAGTAGCTATACTAATATCCAACAAATTAGACTTCAAATACAAAACAATAAAAAGAGACAAAGAAGGACACTATGTGTTAATAAAAGGAACAATTCAACAAGAAGACATAACAATCATAAATATATATACACTTAGCCAGAATGCTCCAAAATACATGAGGCAAACACTGAAAAGAGAAGTAGACATATCTACAATTATAGTCAGAGACTTCAATTCCCAACTCTCATCAATGGACAGAACATCTAGATAGAGGATCAATAAAGAAACAGAGAATTTGAGTAATACAATAAATGAGCTACACTTAGACATTTATAGAACATTACACCCACAACAGCAGGATACACTTTTTTCTTAAGTGTTCATGGATCATTCTCAAGGATAGACCATATGCTGGATCACAAAGCAAGTCTCAATAAATTTAAAAAGAATGAAATCATACAAAACACATTTTCAGATCATAAAGAAATGAAGTTGGAAATCAATAATAGGCAGAAAGCCAGAAATTTCACAAACATATAGAGGTCAACAACAACCTCTTAAACAACCAGTGGGTCAAGGAAGAAATTACAAGATAAATCAGTAAATATCTCAACATATCAAAATTTACAGGATGCAGAAATTTATTGCCCTAAATACCTATACCAAAAAAGAAGAAAGAGCAAAAATCAAGGAATTAACTGTTCACTTGGAAAAACTAGAGAAAGAACAGCAAATTCACCTCAAAGCAAGCAAAAGGAAAGAAATAACAAAGATTAGAGCAGAAATAAATGAAATTGAACACATGAAAATAATTAAGAAAATCAACAAAACCAGAAGTTTATTCTATGAGAAAATCAATAAGATTGATGGACTCTTAGTGAGGTTGACAAAAGAAGAAGAGAGACGATGCAAATAAAATCGGAAATGGAAGAGGAGACATAACCACTGACCCTGCAGAAATAAAGGAGGTAATGAGAGGATACTATGAACAACTTTATGCTAATAAATTAGACAATGTAGCTGAAATGGACAACTTCCTAGAAAGGCATGAACAACCAACATTGACTCGAGAAAAAACAGATGACCTCAACAAACCAATCACAAGTAAAGAAATTGAATCAGTCATTAAGAAGTTCCCCAAAAAGAAAAGCCCAGGACCAGATGGCTTCACATGTGAATTCTACCAAACATTCAAGGAAGAATTAGTACCAATCCTGCTCAAACTCTTCAAAAAAAATTGAAGAGGAGGGACGGCTACCTAACTTATTCTATGAAGCCAACATCACTCTCATACCAAAGCCAAAAAAAGATATTACAAGAAAAGAAAATTACAGACCATCTAATGAATACAGATGCAAAAATTCTCAACAAATTCTTGCAAATTGAATCCAGCACCACATTAAAAGAATTATACACCATGACTAAGTAGTATTCATCCCAGGTATGCAAGGATGGTTCAACATAAGAAAATCAATTAATGTAATACACCACATCAATAAATCAAAGCAGAAGAACCACATGATCATCTCAATTGATGCAGAAAAGGCATTTGACAAAATTCAAAATCCTTTCTTGTTGAAAACACTTCAAAGGATAGGCATAGAAGGGAACTTCCTCAATATGATAAAGGAAATAAATGAAAAACTCACAGCTAACATCATCCTCAATGGGGGAAAACTGAAAACTTTCCCCTTAAGATCAGGAACAAGACAAGGATGTCCATTATCACCATTGTTATTCAACATTGTGTTAGAAGTTCTAGCCAGAGCAATCAGACAAGAAAAAGAAATACAAGGCATTAAAATTGGAAAGGAAGAAGAAAAACTCTCACTGTTTGCAGATGATATGATACTATATGTTGAAAAACCCAAAAAATCCACAGCAAAACTACTAGAGCTAATAAATGAGTACAGCAAAGTGGCAGGTTACAAGATCAACACTCAAAAATCTATAGTGTTTCTATACACTACTAATGAACAGTCTGAGAGGGAAATCAAGAAAAAAATTCCATTTACAATTGCAAACAAAATAATAAAATATTTAGGAATAAATTTAACTAAGGATACAAACAACCTATACAAAGAAAACTAGAAGAAACTGCTAAAAGAAATCACCAAAGACCTAAATAAATGGAAGGGCATATCATGTTCATGGATTGGAAGACTAAATACAGTTAAGATGTCAATTCTACCCAAATTGATTTACAGATTCAATGCAATACCAATTACAATCCCAAAAACTTACTTTTCAGAAATAAAAAAACGAATAACTAAATTTATCTGGAAGGGCAGGGTGCCACAAATAGCTAAAAATATCCTGAAGGGAAAAATGAAGTCGGAGGTCTCACAATACCTGACTTTAAGGCATCTTACAAAGCTACAGTGGTCAAAACAGTATGGTACCAGCATAAAGATAGATATACCGACCAATGGAATTGAACAGCGTGTACAGATATAGACCCTCTCATCTATGGACAATTGACCTTTGATAAGACAGTCAAGCCAACTCACCTGGGACAGAGCAGTCCCTTCAATAAACAGTGCCTGGAGAACTGGATATCCATGTGTAAAAGAATGAAAGAGGATCCATATCTCACACGCTATACAAAAATTAACTCAAAATGGATCAAAGACCTAAACATTAGATCTAAGACCATAAAACTGTTAGAAGAAAATGTAGAGAAATATCTTACAATCTTATAATAGGAGCAGTTTCCTAGACCTTACACCCAAAGCAGAAGCATTGAAGAAAGAAAGCAATAAATGGGAACTCCTCAAAATTAAATATATTTGTGCATTAAAGAATGTCAAGAAAGTAAAAAGACAATGTACACAATGAGAGACAATATTTGGAAATGATATATCAGATAAAAGTCTAGTTTCCAGAATATATAAAGAGATTGTTCAACTCAACAACAAAAGGACAGACAGCCCAATTTCAAAATGGGAAAATGACATGAACAGACACTTCTCAAAAGAGGAAATACAAATGGCCAAAAGGCACATGAAAAGATGTTCAACTTCCCTGGCTATTAGGGAAATGCAAATCAAAACCACAATGAGATATCATCTCACACCCACCAGAATGGCCATTATCAACAAAACAGAAAGTGACAAGTGCTGGAGAGGATGTGGAGAAAGAGGCACACTTATCCACTGTTGGTGGGAATGTAAATGGTAACAACCGCTGTGAAAGGCGGTTTGGGGTTTCCTCAAAAAGCTAAATACAGAATTGCCATACCATTGCTAGGTATCTACTAGGTATCTGCTAGATATCTACTCAGAGACATGAGGGCAAGGACACAAACAGACATTTGCACACCAATGTTTATAACAGCATTATTTACAATTGCCAAGAGATGGAAACAGCCAAAATGTCCATCAACAGATGAGTGGCTAAAGAAACTGTGGTATATACATATGATGGAATATTATGCAGCTGTAAGACAGAATAAAGTTATGAAGTATGTAACAACATGGATGAACCTTGAGAACATTATGCTAAGTGAGATTAGCCAGACACAAAAGGACAAATACTGTATGGTCTCACTGATATGAACTAACATTAGTGAATGAACTTGGAAAATTTCAGTTAAGAACAGAGGTCATCAGGAGATAGAAATAGGGTAGATATTGGGTAATTGGAGATGAAGGGATACAGATTGTGCAACAGGGCTGATTGTAAAAACTCAGAAATGGATAGCACAGTAATACCTAACTGTAATACAATAATGTTAGTACACTGAATAAAGCTGAATGTGAGAATGATAGAGGGAGGTGGCCTGGGGGCACAAATGAAATCAGAAGGAAAAATAGATGATAAAGACTGAGATGGTATGATCTAGGAATGTCTAGAGTGTATAATGATAGTGACTGAATGTACAAATTAAAAAATGCTTTTGCATGAGGAAGAACAAAGGAATGTCAATACTGCAGAGTGTTGAAAATAGATGGTAATTCATATTTTAAAACTTTAACTTATGTGTGAGACTAAAGCAAAAAATGTTTATTTGGTATAAAATTTATATTTTGACTAGTGCAGTTCCTAATATAACTTATGTGGATGGTTTAATTGAACACTGTAAGTACATGGAACCTCAAGAAGGGCATGAGATTTTGTAGGTTTGTCCAGAGTGATGCCCTGATAAATCCCAGAGTGATTTGAACAGTGAATAAAAAAGTATTTGCAAAGTCCCTTTGGGGGAATGGCGGTAAAGGGGGAAAATTCAACTTTCCCATATGGAGAATTCCTGATCTTCTCACAAGGGGTGGTGACAACCAAAGCAAAAGGCCGAGCCCTCAGTCTTGGGGGTTGTTCATATGAAACTTATCCCTGCAAGGGATAGGTTAAGCCTACTCAAAATTAGGCCGAAGAGTCACCCTGAGAGAACCTCTTTGTTGCTCAGACGTGGCCTCTCTCTCTCAGCCAACATGACAAGCAAACTCACTGCCCTCCCCTCTCTACAAGGGACATGACTCCCAGGAGGGTGGACCTTCCTGGCAACATGGGACAGAAAGCCTAGAATAAGCTGGGACTCAGAATCAAGGGATTGAGAAAACCTTCTTGACCAAAAAGGGGAAGAGAGAAATGAGACAAAAAAAAATGTCAATGGCGGAGAGATTTCAGAGTCAAGAGGTTATCCTGGAGGTTATTCTTATGTATTATACAGATATCACTTTTTTAGTTAAGGGACATTGGAGAGGCTGGAGGGAAATGACTGAAAATGTACAGCTGTGTTTCAGTAGCCATGTTTTCTGAAGATGATTGTATGATGATATAGCTTTCACAATGTGACTGTGTGATTGTGAAAACCTTGTGTCTGATGCTCCTTTTATCTACCTTATGGACAGATGAATAAAACATATGGATTAAAAGCAAATAAATAGTAGGGGAAACAAATGTTATAATAAATTTAGATTGAAATGCTGGTGATTGGTGAGGGAGAGGGGTAGGGGGCATGGTATGTACAAACTTTTTTCTTTTTTGTCTTTATTTCTTTTTCTGGATTGATGCAAATGTTCTAAGAAGTGATTGTGGTGATGAATATACAACTATGTGATGATATTGTGAATTATTGATTATATACCAAGAATGCAATGATCATATAGTAAGAATGTTCATGTTTGTGTGTTGCTATGTTTAAAAAAATTTTTTTTAATTAATTAGAAATGGATCAAAGACCTAAATGTAAGAGACATTACCATAAAACTTTTAGAAAAAAATTCAGGGAGACATCTTCAAGATCTAGTAATAGGAGGTAGCTTCTTAAACTTTACACCTAAAGCACAAGCAGTGAAAGAAAAAAGAGACAAACAGGAACTCCTTAAGATCAAGAGCTTCTCCAACTCAGCAGGTGAACTCACTGCTCTCCCCACTATGGGACATAACTCCTAGGGGTGTAAATCTCCATGGCAACACGGGACCTGACTCCTGGGGATTCCACCACCACAGGAATAAGAAAGCCTTCTTGACCAAAAGGGGGGAGAGAAAAATGAGATAAAATAAAGTTTCAGTGGCTAAGAGATTTCAAACAGAAAAGTCCAGATGTTATCCTGGAGGTTATTCTTATGCATTAAATAAATATGCCTTTTTAGTCCATGGTGTATTGGAGTGGGTAGAGTAAAGTACCTGAAACTGTTGAACTGTGCTCCAGCAGCCCTCATTTTTGAAGAAGACTGTAGAACTACATAACTTTCACAATATGACCATGTGATTGTGAAAACTTTGTGTCTGATGCTCGTTTTATCCAGAATATAGACAGATGCATAAAAAAAAAATAAGGATAAAAAATAAATAAATAATGGGGGGATAAATGGTTAAAAAAATGGGGAGATTGAAATACTGGTGGTCAATGAAAGGGAGAAGTAAGAGGCATGGGATGTATGAGTTTTTCTTTTTTCTTTTTATTTCTTTTTCTGGAGTAATGCATACATTCTAAAAACAATCATGGTGATGGATACACAACTGTGTGATACACTGTGAGCCACTGACAGTATACTGCAGTCAGATCGTATATGTGTGAAGATTCTCAATAAAAATATTTCAAAAGAAGATCAAGTCCTTCAGTACCTCAAAGGGTTTTGCTAAAAAGGTAAAGAAGCAGACAATTCAATGGGAGAAAATATCTGGAAACCACATATTGGATAAAGGTTTGATATCCAGTGTACATAAAGAAATTATACAACTTAACAACAAAAGAACAAATAACCCAAGTATAAAATAGGCAGAGGAAAAGAATAGACACTTTTCTGAAGAGAAAATACAGATAGCTAAAAAGCACATGCTCATTTTCATTAGCTATAAGGGAAATGCTTATCAAGATGACAAAATATCACCTCATACCTATAAGAACGGCTGCTATGACAAAAACAGAATATGATAAATGTTGGAGAAGATGGTGAGAAATTGAAACACTTATCCTCTGTTGGTGGGAATGTATAATGATGCAACTGCTGTGGAAGACAGTTTGATGATTCCTTAGGAAACTAAATATTGAGTTGTCCTAAGACCCAGCAAAACCAATACTCAGTAATTACCCAAAAGAGCTTGAAAGCAATGAAACAAACAGCCATTTGCATACCAATGTTCACAGCAGCAACTATTCACAATTGCCATAAGATGGAAACAACCTAAGTGTCCATCAACAGAGGAGTGGATAAGCAAAATGTGGTGTATACATAAGGTGGAATATTATGCAGCAATGAAATGAGGTCCCAAAGCATATGACAACATGGATGAGCCTTCAGGACATAATGCTGAGTGAAATAAATCTGACACAAAAGGACAGATACTGTATGATTTCATTATTATAACTGGTAAAGGTAACTTCAGAGGTTACACTGTAAAATATAGGGGACCTAAAGTTCCACAAAAACTACAGATGGGGGAAAGACTACCCAATGAGACCGAACCTAAATGCAAAGGAATAGACAGAAGTGATGGTAACTAATTAGCAGTTGAAGTAACATTACCATATTGAAGGTGAATATGACTGAGAGGTGATGTATAGCACCATGCATCCTACTGATTACATCTACAATTATAAATAAGTTCTCAGGTGGGCCACAATGGCTCAGTAGGCAGAGTTTATGCCTGCCATGCTAGAGACCCAGGTTTCACTCCCAGTGCCTGACTATGCAAAAAAAAAAAAAAAAAAATATATATATATATATATATATATATGTATTTATATATAACTTTTATATATATATAAAAGTTCTCACATGAACTATTTCAAAGGTCTGATGGTGGACAAAGAGTCAATAGTAGGGGGTATGCAAAAAAACTAAAAATGCATGCTACGGACAATAGTTAACAGGAAGATATCAATTGTACCACAGCAATACCAGGGGCAACTAGTTCGGGTGGGGGTGGGTGGGGACAAGTGATAAGGGGTTGCTTTGATTTGATAATTGGTGATGCTCTATTTTGTCAGTTCTTTGTCACTATGGACCAAGGAAACTGTCTAAAACTGAGAGTGCTGCTGATTGTACAACCAAGTGAGAATACAGTAGGGCATGGTTTGTTTATTTTTAACATTATCCATGATGCCCAATAGATGGAGGGAGCTGAAGGGTACAATGGCTGAGCAGCAGAATGGTGAACTGTGACACTTTTACATGGTGGAATATGGTGCAGCTACAAAAAGGAAGGACGTTGACAGGGACACAATGAACCGAATAAACCTTGGGGATAATGTGTTGTGCAAAATAAGCCAAAAACAAAAGAACTATGCTAAGGTCTCTTTCAGGAAATACTTATAAGAAAATTGGAGCCTAGATTGTAAGGCCTTAAAGCAGCCATATTTAGTCTGAAGTTGTAAGTGTATTTCTAGATACAGAGACACTGAGTTATATGTGTACCAGCTGGTATTTCCCTGAAACTTTGATTAACTTTGACACTTAAGACCCAGAAATGGAGCACTATGGACCTAAAAGTTAGCATAGCTATATATAATAACAGTTAAAGTAACCAAAAAAGAGATCAAGCCTCTATTAGAGTTTAAAACAAAACCAATCTGGCTGGATTTAAGGTAATGCAGAATACAGGGTAAAAGATGATAGCACATGTAATCTAGACCTTCACCTACTGTATGAGACCAAAGGCAGAGAGGTTTATTGTGCCTAGAACCTAGATTTTCTGTAACCACAATCTAAATCAACCTGTCTGAATAACTCATTTAAACAACCCAAACTCCTTGAGTCCAGAATGATAACAAGGCCTTGCAATTCTGTATAGCTTAATTTAATACCAGGATACATTTCAGACTATGGTGAGCTGATAAGTAAAAAGTACTGGTAGAGTCCTTTGAGGGTCTGAAGGGACCATATTTATGTGGAACTATTAAACTTTCCCATCTGTGAAACCCCGGATACCCTCTCAACCATTGAGGACGCCCAAGAAAATAGGCCAAGTGCTTGATTTTGAAGCTTATTCTTAAGAAATTGACTTCTGTAGGGAAGAAGCTAAGACTACCCATTAGGAGGCCAAAGAGTTGTTTGCAGGAAACCTTTTGTTGCTCAGATGTGGCCTCTCTCTAAGCCCAACTCTGCAAGGAAAATCATTACCCTCCCCCCCCACATGGGACACGACATTCAGGGGTGAAAATCTCCCTGATGTTGTGGGGCACAACTTTGGGGATGCGTCTGGCCTTAGCATTGTGGGACCAACAAAGCCTTCCAGATCAAAAGGGAGAAAAGAAGTATAATAAAAATAAGGCACCAGTGACTGAGAGATTTTAAATAGAGTAAGGAGACTATTCTGGAGGCTACTTATAGGCAAGCTTCAGTTAGATAGTGCTAATTGCCATAGTTTGTTCAACCCCAACCAATATCAATTCTGTTGAATCTTAAAAACATCTAGGGCTCTATACACATTTCATGCACTAAGTTTGCTTTTCTGAAACCTCTAATTCCTGGAGGGTTCCTAGGTTTGATAAATCCTGAAACCCACAGGGATCAGCCTCTCCAAGATTATCAATTGATTGAATCCCCCTATCCTTTCGTTTCAACACCCCTTCTCAACATGAAGAAGTGAGAACTGGCATTGCCTAAAGATGCCTATAGATTGGGAAAGGGATCAAAAGAGCAGGAGGTATAACAGAGAAAAAAGTATTTAGCAGATGCGTATAACTGCTGAATCACTCTACTAATGTTCCTTTTAGCCTCCAGTGTTTTGAAGCGGCTAGAAGGAACAATCTGAGATGGTGGAATGGTAACCATAACAAATTGTGAAATCTGTTTCATAACCACTTGTTGACGTGTGCTTTGAAAACTATTGCTTTTTCTTTCTTTGCTTTGTGTATGTGTTACATTGTACAATAACAAACATTGAAAAATGCTATCTAACCTTAAATGTTCCAAGGGAGCTTGCTATTGGAAGAATTCTAGCTATCTAATGCCTTTTATTAAACAACGGTAAGTCTGATGGTCTTTTGTTCACAAATCCAATGCCAGCACTCTTTATTGAGATTATGTTCATTCAGTCAGTCAACCAGCATTTTTTTCTTTATTTGGTAATTCTTCATTTTATTAAATAACTCAATAAAAAGTCATTGAAAATAAAGAAGTGCAGTGCACCCCAAAGAGAATAGATCCAAACAGGCATTCTTAAAGACACTTACTAGTTAGAATGTCAGAGGGCAAAGAGAAAGAGAGGATCTTGAAAGCAGCAAGAGAAAAACAATCCATCACATACAAGGGAAACCCAATAAGACTATGTGTAGATTTCTCAGCAGAAACCATGGAGGCAAGAAGACAGTGGGATGATATATTTAAATTACTAAAAGAGAAAAACTGCCAACCAAGACTTCTATATCCAGCAAAATTGTCCTTCAAAAATGAGGGAGAAATAAAAACATTTTCAGACAAAAAGTCACTGAAAGAATTTGTGACCAAGAGACCAGCTCTGCAAGAAATACTAAAGGGAGCACTAGAGTCAGATACAAAAAAACAGAAGAGAGAGGTGTGGAGAAGAGTGTAGAAAGAAGGAAAATCAGATATGATATATATAATACAAAAGGCAAAATGGTAGAGGAAAGTATGACCCAAACAGTAATAACCCTAAATGTTAATGGACTGAAGTCCCCAATCAAAAGACATAGACTGGCAGAATGGATTAAAAAACAGGATCCTTCTATATGCTGTCTACAGGAAACACATCTTAGACCCAAAGATAAACATAGGTTGAAAGCGAAAGGTTGGGAAAAGATATTTCATGCAAATAACAACCAGAAAAGAGCAGGAGTAGCTATACTAATATCCAACAAATTAGACTTCAAATGTAAAACAGTTAAAAGAGACAAAGAAGGATACTATCTACTAATAAAAGGAACAATTAAACAAGAAGACATAACAATCATAAATATTTACGCACCGAATCAGAATGCCCCAAAATACGTGAGGAATACACTGCAAACACTGAAAAGGGAAATAGACACATATACCATAATAGTTGGAGACTTCAATTTCCCACTCTCATCAATGGACAGAACATCTAGACAGAGGATCAATAAAGAAACAGAGAATTTGAATATTACAATAAATGAGCTAGACTTAACAGACATTTATAGGACATTACACCTCACAACAGCAGGATACACCTTTTTCTCAAGTGCTCATGGATCATTCTCAAAGATAGACCATATGCTGGGTCACAAAGCAAGTCTCAACAAATTTAAAAAGATTGAAATCATACACAACACTTTCTCGGATCATAAAGAAATGAAGTTGGAAATCATTAATAGGCAGAGTGCCAGAAAATTCACAAATACGTGGAGGCTCAACAACACACTCTTAAACAACCAGTGGGTCGAGGAAGAAATTACAAGAGAAATTAGTAAATATCTCGAGGCGAATGAAAATGAAAACACAACATATCAAAACCTATGGGACACAGCAAAGGCAGTGCTAAGAGGGAAATTTATTGCCCTAAATGCCTATATCAAAAAAGAAGAAAGGGCAAAAATTTGGGAATTAACTGTCCACTTGGAAGAACTGGAGAAAGAACAGCAAACTAACCCCAAAGCAAGCAAAAGGAAAGAAATAACAAAGATTAGAGCAGAAATAAATGAAATTGAAAACATGAAAACAATAGAGAAAATCAATAAGACCAGAAGTTGGTTCTATGAGAAAATCAATAAGATTGATGGGCCCTTGGCAAGATTGACAAAAAGAAGAAGAGAGAGGATGCAAATAAATAAGATCAGAAATGGAAGAGGAGACATAACTACTGACCTCACAGAAATAAAGGAGGTAATAACAGGATACTATGAACAGCTTTGTGTTAATAAATACAACAATGTAGATGAAATAGACAAGTTCCTAGAAAGGCATGAACAACCAACTTTGACTCAAGAAGAAATAGATAACCTCAACAAACCAATCACAAGTAAAGAAATTGAATCAGTCATTCAAAAGCTTCCCAAAAAGAAAAGTCCAGGACCAGACGGCTTCACATGTGAATTCTACCAAACATTCCAGAAAGAATTAGTACCGACCCTGCTCAAACTCTTCAAAAAAATTGAAGTGGAGGGAAAGCTACCTAATTCATTCTATGAAGCCAACATCACCCTCATACCAAAACCAAGCAAAGATATTACAAAAAAAGGAAACTACAGACCAATCTCTCTAATGAACATAGATGCAAAACTCCTCAACAAAATTCTAGCAAATCAAATCCAGCAACACATTAAAAGAATTATGCATCATGACCAAGTAGGATTCATCCCAGGTATGCAAGGATGGTTCAACATAAGAAAATCAATTAATGTAATACACCATATCAACAAATCAAAACAGAAAAATCGCATGATCATCTCAATTGATGCAGAGAAGGCATTTGACAAAATTCAACATCCTTTCCTGTTGAAAACACTTCAAAGGATAGGAATACAAGGGAACCTCCTTAAAATGATAGAGGGAATATATGAAGAACCCACAGCTAATATCATCGTCGATTAGGAAAAATTGAAAACTTTCTACCTAAGATCAGGAAGAAGACAAGGATGTCCATTATCACCACTGTTATTCAACATTGTGTCGGAGGTTCTAGCCAGAGCAATTAGACAAGAAAAAGAAATACAAGGCATCAAAATTGGAAAGGAAGAAGTAAAACTATCACTGTTTGCAGATGACATGATACTAGACGTCGAAAACCCTGAAAAATCCACAGCAAAACTCCTAGAGTTAATAAATGAGTACAGCAAAGTAGCAGGTTACAAGACCAACATTCAAAAATCTGTAGTGTTTCTATACACTAGCAATGAACAAACTGAGGGGGAAATCAAGAAACGAATTCCATTTACAATTGCAACTAAAAGAATAAAATACCTAGGAATAAATTTAACTAAAGAGACAAAAGACCTATACAAAGAAAACTACAAAAAACTGTTAAAAGAAATCACAGAAGGCCTAAATAGGTGGAAGGGCATACCGTGTTTATGGATCGGAAGACTAAATATAGTTAAGATGTCAATTCTACCTAAATTGATTTACAGATTCAATGCAATACCAATCAAAATCCCAACAACTTATTTTTCAGAAATAGGAAAACCAATAAGCAAATTTATCTGGAAGGGCAGGGTGCCCCGAATTGCTAAAAGTATCTTGAGGAAAAAAAACAAAGCAGGAGGTCTCACGCTGCCTGACTTTAAGGCATATTATAAAGCCACAGTGGTCAAAACAGCATGGTACTGGCATAAAGATAGATATACCGACCAGTGGAATCGAATAGAGTGCTCAGATATAGACCCTCTCATCTATGGACATTTGATCTTTGATAAGGCAGTCAAGCCAACTCACCTGGGACAGAACAGTCTCTTCAATAAATGGTGCCTAGAGAACTGGATATCCATATGCAAAAGAATGAAAGAGGACCCATATCTCACACCCTATACAAAAGTTAACTCAAAATGGATCAAAGATCTAAACATTAGGTCTAAGGCCATAAAACAGTTAAAGGAAAATATAGGGAGATATCTTATGAGTCTTACAACTGGAGGCAGTTTTATAGACCTTAAACCTAAAGCAAGAGCACTGAAGAAAGAAAGAAAGAAATGGGAACTCCTCAAAATTAAACACTTTTGTGCATCAAAGAACTTCATCAAGAAAGTAGAAAGACAGCCTACACAATGGGAGACAATATTTGGAAATGACATATCAGATAAAGGGCTAGTATCCAGAATTTATAAAGAGATTGTTCAACTCAACAACAAAAAGACAGCCAATCCAATCACAAAATGAGAAAAAGACTTGAACAGACACCTCTCAGAAGAGGAAATACAAATGGCTAAAAGGCACATGAAGCGATGCTCAATGTCCCTGGCCATTAGAGAAATGCAAATCAAAACCACAATGAGATATCATCTCACACCCACCAGAATGGCCATTATCAACAAAACAGAAAATGACAAGTGCTGGAGAGGATGTGGAGAAAGAGGCACACTTATCCACTGTTGGTGGGAATGTCAAATGGTGCAACCACTGTGGAAGGCAGTTTGGCGGTTCCCCCAAAAGCTGAATATAGAATTGCCATACGACCCAGCAATACCATTGCTAGGTATCTACTCAGAGGACTTAAGGGCAAAGATACAAACGGACATTTGCACACCAATGTTTATAGCAGCATTATTTACAATTGTAAATTGTAAATTTACATTTACATTACAAAATTTACATTACAAAATGTCCATCAACAGACGAGTGGCTAAACAAACTGTGGTATATACATACGATGGAATATTATGCAGCTTTAAGACAGAATAAACTTATGAAGCATGTAATAACATGTATGGACCTAGAGAACATTATGCTGAGTGAGACTAGCCAAAAACTAAAGGACAAATACTGTATGGTCCCATTGATGTGAACCGACATTAGAGAATAAACTTGGAATATGTCATTGGTAACAGAGACCATCAGGAGTTAGAAATAGGGTAAGATAATGGGTAATTGGAGCTGAAGGGATACAGACGGTGCAACAGGACTGGATACAAAAACTCAGAAATGGACAGCACAATACTACCTAATTGTAATGTAATTATGTTAAAACACTGAATGAAGCTGCATCTGAGGTATAGTTTTTTGTTTTTTTTTGTTTTTTTAATTTTTAATTTTTTTTTTTCTATTATCGTTTAATTTTTCTGTTGTCTATTTCTTTTTCTAAATCGATGCAAATGGACTAAGAAATGATGAATATGCATCTATGTGATGATATTAAGAATTATTGATTGTATATGTAGAATGGAATGATTTCTAAATGTTGTGTTAATTTTTTTTAATTAATAAAAAAAAAGTCATTGAAAATAATACAACACCAGTATGCTCACCTCAAGGAAGAAAGCATATAGATTCAATTGCAGCCCTGTGTGCATTCCCCTCTTCCTCCTCTCAAGAGGCAACTACTATCCTGAAGTTATCTTTTCCTGGGCATGTTTTTAATATTTCATCTTTTATTTTTAAAGGTCTTCTTCATCCTTTTCCCTTTCTTTTTCCTTCATTTCCTATAATTCAATGCTAAAATTATTAGGTAGGACAGAGCAAAGTAAGGAACCACACTGATGGGGACCTGAGATACTGCAATAGCCCTGAGGGATGTCAAGCCCACATAAAGGGCATCTCTGTGGAGGCAGCCCCGTCAGAGCATGATAAGTTAATGGAGGCGGTTTCACCAAAAGGAAGTACAGCCTATTGGAGGGCGTGAAACCCCAGCAAGGACAGAAAGTGGCATCTACACAGAGTGGTAACCAAGAATGGGATGTCAAAGCACAAGAGGGATGAGCAGGTTATATATGTAAGGAAATGGCCCAATATAGGGTGTTGGAGCCAATGCAGGGTAAGGAACATCTTCACATTTAGGACAGCCTGGCACAAGAGAGCAGATCCCAAACAGCAGAGGAAAGCATCCACTTGAAAGGGGATTCTGTCCTGGCCTGGGTCCTAGTGGAGTGAGGATGGCATCCATGTGTTTGGATGGCTAGGAGTGGGGTGTCAGAATGCAAAGGAATGAGGAGGGCATCCTCACAGAGCAACGAGTGACAGTGCAGAAGGGAGATCAGTAACACATACAGGGAATGATCAAATAAGTAAGCATGTTAAGGATAATGGGAGCCAGGCTTCTCACTTGGAGAAGGAAGTTACAAATATGAAAGAGAGATAACTAGAATGAACCTTATAGTGTAACCAGCATTTATTTAGTGTTATCTCTGCTAGCAGCTACTGTAGGTACTGGAGAGACCTCAGTGAACAAAACAACAAAATCTCTGTTCTCTTGCAATTTGCACTGTACTGTGAGAGACAAAAAAATTAAACAAGTTAAATAAGTAAACTATATAATTATATTGGTTGTGATACATGCTAAGGAGAAAAATAGAACAGTGAAAAGACAGGAGTGTCAAAGGGTTGCAATTTTGAGAGGATGGCCAAAAAAGGCTACCCTGAAAGGAGACATTTGAGACAAGACTTGAAGAAGGTGAGAAGACAAGCCAGATATCGAAAACATTCCTAGTAGGGGAATGGCCAGAGCACAGGCCCCTAGACAGGAATGTTTCAGGAATAATGAGGAGGCTATCACCGTTAGCAGAGTAAGATTGGGGGAAAGTACACCTTGAAGTCAGAGTTAACCCTGGAGTGGGATAAAACCTTTGATGTGGGACCTTGAAAGTATTTCTAAGGTCTGGCATTTATTCTGAACAAGGTAGGCGCCATCAGAGGGTTTTAAGCAGAGTCTCTTTATGTGATCTGACATATTTTAACTGGATCAATGTAGCCACTGCACTGAGACGGGAATGAAGAGGGCATGTTTACTTCACCTTTATCTTGCCCTCTTTTTTCCTACATCCAATCAGCCAGCAAGTTTTGCCAATTCTCATTCTAAACTGCTTCGTCCTTGCCCTAAATCAGGCTCTTAAGGTCACCCTTCTCAATTTTATTAGACAAATCTTTATTTTAAATCTAATTTTAATCTTTATTTATACATTTTTCTAATTACAAAAGTAATGCATGTTTACATAGAAAATTTTTTTAATTTAGGAAAACAGAAGAGAGGGGAATAAAAAGAAAATGGCAATCACACATAATCTTAATACCCAGGGAGAATCATCCTGAAGCTTTTGGTATGTTTCCTTTTGGACTCTATATCATGTTTTGTGCAAGGCCCTGATTTTTTCATTCAATATTTCATTGCAGACTCTTCAACATGTCATTAAAAATTCTTTTAAAACATGTTTTTAATGGCAATATACTATTTTACCATATAAATATACAATTTTGTTTTAAAGTTTTGAATGCAAAATAATTTATTCATTTTGCTGGATATTAGGTCAACTTCTTTTCTTATTTTTTCTTTTCCTTTTGGCTATTTTAAATTGTGCTATGATTAGTGTCTTTCTTCTTAAATCCTGAACTTTTTCTGATTTACTTACGAAGTAAAAGTCTGAAGTCAGCAGCACCACCACCTGGATGTAAGTGGATGTGGCAGGAGCCACATCTGAACCTGACCATGTATCTTGACCTCCACTGAGCCCTCCTTAGAACAAGTCACCATCATCTCTCACCGGATTATTACAGCAGCCCCTTAATTAGTCTCGTTTTCTCCCTGGTTCCCAACCTCCTCCCCACTCACAATGAACAGTGAAAATGAGTCCATTAATATGAGGAAGGCAGGTGACATCTTGCCCCTGATCAGACCCTGCAAATGAGCCAGATTATACGTACACTAACAACAAGGACTGTTCTAGTTTGCTAGCTGCCGGAATGCAACACACCAGAGACGGACCGGCTTTTAATAAAAGGGGATTTATTTCATCAGTTCTTCAGAGGAAAGGCAGCTAACTTTCATTTGAGGTTCTTTCTTACATGGGAAGGCTCAGGGTAGTCTCTGCTGGCCTTCTCTTCAGGCCTCTAGGTTCCTTTCCCAGGGGTGATTTCTTTCTGCATCTCCAAAGGCCTGGGCTGAGCTGGGAGTGCTGAGATGAGGTATGCCAAGCTGCTTGGACTGTGCTATGTTGCGCTCTCTCATTTAAGCACCAGCCAATTAAGTCAAACGTCATTCATTGCAGCAGGCACGCCTCCTAGCAGACTGCAGGTGTAATCAGCAACAGATGAGGTTCATGTACCTTTGGCTCACGTCTGCAACAACAGAACTAGGCACCTTCACCTGGCCAAGTTGACAACTGAATCTAACTACCACAAGGACCTTACGATGGTCTTGTATGACCTGGACCCTGGATAACTCTCTGATCTCATTTGCTATCAATCATTCATTTTTCTTTTCTTTTTTTTTTTTTTACATGGGCAGGCACTGGGAATTGAACCCAGGTCTCTGGCAAGGCAGGCGAGAACTGTGCCTGCTAAGCCACCATGGCCTGCCCTCAATCATTCTTTAGTTCACACCACTCCAGCCACATTCATCCTTGAACACACCACCAAGAACATGCCTGCCTCAGAACCTTTGCCCTGGCTGCGCTCTCTCCCAGTATGCATGTGGCTCATTCATTTCATTCATAACTCTGCTGAAATGTCACCTCAACAAAGGGGACCTCCCTGAGCCCTTCCTCTAATACAATACAGAACTACCTAACCTGGTCACTCTATTTAAAACAGCAATTCCTATCCCCTTCTCCCTGTATCATGCTTTATTTCTTCATAGCTCTTATTACTATTGATTTTAGCTAGTCTTTTATTTTCTGGCTCCTCTCACTAAAGTCTCATCTCTAAGAGGGCAGGGACTGCATGTGTTTTTTTCACTGCTCTATGCCCAGAGCCTTGGACAGTGTCTGACTTCTAGTTGCCATCTGATAAATATCTGCTGAGTGACTGAATGAGGGCAGTCTCCACTGTATACCACAAGATAAGGTGAGGCTCAGATTTCTCAGGGAGACCAAAGAATAGGTTCTTGAGGGTGACTCAGCTTAAACAAAATCCTCTTGCTGTAAATACCACAGCAGGGATAAATTCTGAAGCATCCCCTTACACACCCAGTGTTGCTGGAGTGGTTTTAACAAGAAGTCTACACATTCTTTCATATGTCTCCCTTTAAGAGGTGCACTCTCTTGGAGTGTGAGCTGGACTTGATGACTTGCTTCTAATCAACAGAAACAATGGTATATCCGTCCCAAGATAGGTTATACAAGGACTGTAACTTACAACTTAGGTGCACTCTCAGTTTCTCTCTTTCTTGGATCGTTAGCTTCAGGGGAAGTAAATTGAAATGTTGTGTGCAGGCCAAGGGAGAGGAATTAAGTTTCTAGCCTTCCACCTGCAGGGCAAGTTCTGGGATAGTGAGTTTCTTAGGCGCCACGAGATACATTGGGCCAGAAATACGTGTTTCCAGTACGAGCACAAGGGTTATTCTGGGCTCTCCAGAACCAGGACCAGGGATCCATACTGGGGGTGGGGGCTGGCTCCATGCTGAGCAGGTGAGGGATTAAGGAGGCATCAGTCAGAGTGCAATGAGATCCTATCACTTTTAAGTAATTTTTTTGCTTTGTTTTGTTTTGGTGATTTCCCTGTTACTGCAGTCCTTTAACTATTTCCTGGAGCTTTGAAAGAGGTGTTTCTGTCAGTTCTTGCTGGTTGTTCAAAGCCTCTATGGGGGAACAGAGCCCTGACGTGTCTCAATCCACCACCCTGATCAGAGTGGAGCATGATCCCAGCTCTTCTGTTGAGGCAAAACAAAAGAGATCCTGTCAATTGTTCAAATAAAAAGATCATTCCCACTGGGACTGTGACAACCCTAGGGTGAGGAACACACTGAGGTGAAAGGTCCCACTCAGAAGAGGAAATGCTCTCCAGATTACCAAGATGGGCAAACATGTCGTCCAGCCAGAAGACCAGATCTACAGAGCTTCACTCTGTGACATCCATGCCCTGGACCTGTTTCACAATCAAGGATGAAGGATCCCTTCAAATTAAGAGATAAATAAAGCCCTGACCCAGTGGCTTCCCAGCTTTGCATCCTCCTCGAGGCCTGGGAGCCATTCAACAGTAGCTGAGGCGAATGTATATTTGCATTTCTTTTTTTGTTTACTAATTGTCCATCCCTCTCCATGTTCAGCATTCTTTCCTCAGCACCTGGTCCACATTCTGGCATGCTGTAGGTCAATAAATACTTGTTGAATGAATGAGGATGAATATTCTTGCAGTGAGAGAGAAATGAACACATGTGGTCCTCTTTTGGCCCCAGATTCAGCTTCCTCTGCAGGTGCCCTGTAGAGGTTGCCAGCTCCTGGGAGGACTACCTCATAAATAAAGATGCCCTTGCTGGGGTCCTCTTCCTCATGCCCTTCATCATGCTTTTTTGCATCGCAGGGGTCCTATGGGGATGTGGAAATGTACTCCTTTGTTCTGTTTCCCGAATTCTTCTCCTGCCTGGAGGCCTGGCAGTGGCTGACTTTCCACTGCCAGTTCTTCCTAAGCCTGAGGGAATGACCAAAGCTGCAGGTCTTTGAAGTACGGATTTCTCTGAGTGGGAGCCTCCGTTTATAGGCAGTCTCAGAGACCCATGCACAGAGAAGTGCGCTGTCCATCCCTTCTCCTTCCAGTCCTCTTCATCACTGTCCCCAGAGCTTAGCACACAGGCCAGGATCCAACGGAACTGTTGAACTCAGTCTAGCATGGGGACCCAGACTGGCATACTCAAAGTATGGGCCATGGACCAGGCCAAGAGCTGTTTGTACTCAGAAAGCATTTTGAAATACTTATTTGATACAAATGACTGTGAATTCAATGATCAGAATAGGAACTTATATTTTGCATATCTTTTTATTACTATTATTTCAGTCTTATGGTAAGTCACTGTTATACACAAGTTTTTGGCCCATGATGGATTGGGGAGAAAATACTGATCCTTCATCCTAAAGAGTTTGAGAAGCTCTGAGGGGTCCAAGAGCTGGAAGTGCTGGTCTTCTACAGTGCTCTGCTATAAACTCCAAGCCTCAGTTTTCTCACCTGCAAACTTAGGAGGTAAAGAGTGAAGGGGCTGGTTAGTTTGGCTGCGCAGCAAATGTCAGGTTCTTGTGGTAAACACAGGTAGTCTCAGGAATTTAGGGGCTATATGACCCCTCCCCAAAACCATCGGGTGGGCTATTAGAATGAAGGCAAGTCGTTAAAAATTCTGCCAGCCAGATACAGATGCTCATTAGTAAGTCTGTGCAAGAGAATTCTGTAAGCTTGGGGAAGACCAGCTTTCTGTCCTCAGACACTTGGACATGTGAGCTCCTTAAAAGATTGAGGCAGAGGACACAGCATCCTGAAGGAGCAGCCCACACCTGAGAAAATATCCTGAAGTGATCACCTGATTCTTCACCCTCTTTGACGCACAATCAATGTGCAATGCTTCTTTCTGAGCAGCCACATATCGTGAGCATTACTTATTTCACCAATGAAAACTTATTACAAACACACCTCATATGCACGCATTAGTTCCTGGTGAAATCTCTTTTTATCTTTTTCAAATTTTATTGTGGCAACATACATATAATATAAAATTTCTCATCTTAATGATTTTTAAGTGTACAATTCAGGAGCAGTAATTATATTTACAATGCTGTGCTACTATCACCACCATCCATTACCAAAACTTTTTCATCACCAAAACAGAAACTGTCCCACTAAGCTATAATTCCCCATTCTTCCCTTCCTCTGCCCCTGGTAATCGCTAATCTGTTTTTTGTCCTATCAATTTGTTTATTCCAGATATCTCACATAAGTGGAATCATACAATTATTTGTTCTTTTGTGTCTTGCTTATTACATTTAGCATGTTTTCAAGGTTCACTCATGTATCAGAAATTCATTCCTTTTTACAGCCGAGGAGTATGCCATTGTATGCATGTGCCACACTTACATTTAACCATTCATCTGTGGATGGATGCTTGGTTTGCTTCCACCTAGTGGCTATTGTGTACAAATATCTGTTTGAGTCCCTGCTTTGAATTCTTTGGGGTATATAGCTAGGAGTGGAGTTGCTGGCTCAACTGGTAATTATATTTTAACTTTTTGAAGAACCACCACTTTATATTCCTACCCCCCGGGGGTAAAATTTTCATTGCCACATAGAATGTGCTTAGTCACCACTTCCGGATTGTGGAATGCTGATGAAAGTACTTCAAATGCAAAATCACTGCCCTCTCCGTAAACCAAGTTAATGGACGTACACGTACATCACACCATCAACGCTTAAGTATTTTAAAGTATATCACCACCTAGACAAATTAGTCGGGAGGTGAGCTGTCTCCGGAGGGTAATATACTATAATACTTAAATATTCCTCGAAGTCTGAGAAAGAAACAAGACAGAACCCCGATTTCTTATTTCACCCACACCTTCAGATCCTAAAATTCCATGGGATATTCCCCAGGCCGCAGGGTCCATTCTATGAAGCTGCAACAGGTCCCTCATCCTTTTATGTATCTCAGTGATGCCCTCCCCGACTTTCCTCGGATGCTTGTGGCTTCCTCTCTGACTGTTCCTGTCCGGCCTGAGAGAATAGAAACTCCTAGAGACTGTCCATAACTTGCAGCTTCCCACCCCTCCGCTCTGAACCTTTAGGGTTCTGTAATGAGGCCTGTGAAGGCAGCTGGAGGTGAGCAGTTAGGGCCTCAGAAGGGGGGCGGGTACTAAAGGTACCTCCCGGCCTTGGCAGGCTAAGGGCTTCCGGGCCTCATTCGGAGGAACAACAACTGCCAGGTTGGGGGCAAACAAAGCAGCCGTAAAGGAGAGTAACCAGCCTGCGTGGGCCGTCTAGGGAAAGTCCGGGAGCCGGCGGGGGGGTGGGGGGCACGTGGCTTGGCGCACGGCGGAGTCCCGTCAGCTAGAACTCTCCCAACCTCACAGAAACACAAAATGCCGAATGCTTCAGTTTGGAGGTCAAGCCCTGGAAGGGTTTCTAGTAGAACGATTTGTGTGGATGCGTCAGCTCTCTCCACTCACCTTCCGAGTGACCTGGCACAAGTTCGGGAACCCCATTTTCCTCAGGCGTAAACGGCGGTGGCAATAGCTGCGCATTCGAGGCAGCTGGGAGGACGTGCTGTTCGCGCAGGACGTGACCCACGCAGCACCCACCGACCTCTTGACTCCCCTCCTCTCATACCCGGATCTGAATATTTTCCAGGCAGAACAGCGATCTCCTTAAAGTCTAAATTAAATCTGTCACTGACCTGTGGAAAATCCGTAAGTGGTGTCCCATTGTAAGCTAAACACCCAGCCCTGGAGGCCCCTGCCCGCCTCATGCCCTCGCTCTCTGGGCTGGCGCTCAGTGGTCATTGCCTTGGGCTTCGCACTCTGCCTGGACCCCTCCAGGGACTCTCTAAGGACCTGCTCAAAAGCCATGTCTTCACAGAAGCCTTTCATAACCAACCCCCGCCTTTTTTTTTTTTTTTTTGGTATGCCAAAGTTTTAATAAAAATATTACCTGTCAAAATAATATTACTACTCATACAAAGAATAGCAAAGTTCAAAAACAATTTTAAATGTAAATACAAATTATGCATTTAAGAATTTTATCATCATTGATAAAATGCAATTCAATGTATTTTTTTTTGTTTCTTTTTTTTATTATTAATTAACGGAAAAAAAGATATTAACCCAACATTTAGAAATCATACCATTCTACATATGCAATCAGTAATTCTTAACATCATCACATAGATGCATGGTCATCGTTTCTTAGTACATTTGCATTGGTTTAGAAGAACTAGCAACACAACAGAAAAAGATATAGAATGTTAATATAGAGAAAAAAATAAAAGTAATAATAATAGTAAAAAAAAAAAACCTATAGCTCAGATGCAGCTTCATTCAGTGTTTTAACATGATTACATTACAATTAGGTAGTATTGTGCTGTCCATTTTTGAGTTTTTGTATCTAGTCCTGTTGCACAGTCTGTATCCCTTCAGCTCCAATTACCCATTATCTTACCCTGTTTCTAACTCCTGCTGGACTCTGTTACCAATGACATATTCCAAGTTTATTCTCGAATGTCGGTTCACATCAGTGGGACCATACAGTATTTGTCCTTTAGCTTTTGGCTAGACTCACTCAGCATAATGTTCTCTAGGTCCATCCATGTTATTACATGCTTCATAAGTTTATCCTCTCTTAAAGCTGCATAATATTCCATCGTATGTATATACCACAGTTTGTTTAGCCACTCTTCTGTTGATGGACATTTCGGCTGTTTCCATCTCTTTGCAATTGTAAATAACGCTGCTATAAACATTGGTGTGCAAATGTCCGTTTGTGTCTTTGCCCTTAAGTCCTTTGAGTAGATACCCAGCAATGGTATTGCTGGGTCATATGGCAATTCTATATTCAGCTTTTTGAGGAACCGCCAAACTGCCTTCCACAGTGGTTGCACCCTTTGACATTCCCACCAACAGTGGATAAGTGTGCCTCTTTCTCCGCATCCTCTCCAGCACTTGTCATTTTCTGTTTTGTTGATAATGGCCATTCTGGTGGGTGTGAGATGATATCTCATTGTGGTTTTGATTTGCATTTCTCTAATGGCCAGGGACATTGAGCATCTCTTCATGTGCCTTTTGGCCTTTTGTATTTCCTCTTCTGATAGGTGTCTGTTCAAGTCCTTTTCCCATTTTGTAACTGTGTTGGCTGTCTTTTTGTTGTTGAGTTGAACAATCTCTTTATAAATTCTGGATACTAGACCTTTATCTGATATGTCATTTCCAAATATTGTCTCCCATTGTGTAGGCTGTCTTTCTACTTTCTTGATGAAGTTCTTTGATGCACAAAAGTGTTTAATTTTGAGGAGCTCCCATTTATTTATTTCCTTCTTCAGTGCTCTTGCTTTAGGTTTAAGGTCCATAAAACCGCCTCCAATTGTAAGTTTCATAAGATATCTCCCAACATTTTCCTCTAACTGTTTTATGGCCTTAGACCTAATGTTTAGAT
The DNA here is from genome assembly GCF_023851605.1 of Tamandua tetradactyla. NCBI lineage: Eukaryota > Metazoa > Chordata > Mammalia > Pilosa > Myrmecophagidae > Tamandua > Tamandua tetradactyla. Next base: position 99,273,035 of record NC_135328.1, on the reverse strand, counting down.
CTTTGATCCATTTTGAGTTAACTTTTGTATAGGGTGTGAGATACGGGTCTTCTTTCATTCTTTTGCATATGGATATCCAGTTCTCTAGGCACCATTTATTGAAGAAACTGTTCTGTCCCAGGTGAGTTGGCTTGACTGCCTTATCAAAGATCAAATGTCCATAGATGAGAGGGTCTATATCTGAGCACTCTATTCGATTCCATTGGTCGATATATCTATCTTTATGCCAATACCATGCTGTTTTGACCACAGTGGCTTCATAATATGCATTAAAGTCAGGCAGCGCGAGACCTCCAGCTTCGTTTTTTTTCCACAAGATGTTTTTAGCAATTCGGGACACCCTGCCCTTCCAGATAAATTTGCTTATTGGTTTTTCTATTTCTGAAAAATAAGTTGTTGGGATTTTGATTGGTATTGCATTGAATCTGTAAATCAATTTAGGTAGGATTGACATCTTAACTATATTTAGTCTTCCAATCCATGAACACGGTATGCCCTTCCATCTATTTAGGTCTTCTGTGATTTCTTTTAACAGTTTTTTGTAGTTTTCTTTATATAGGTTTTTTGTCTCTTTAGTTAAATTTATTCCTAGGTATTTTATTCTTTTAGTTGCAATTGTAAATGGGATTCGTTTCTTGATTTCCCCCTCAGCTTGTTCATTTCTAGTGTATAGAAACACTACAGATTTTTGAATGTTGATCTTATAACCTGCTACTTTGCTGTACTCATTTATTAGCTCTAGTAGTTTTGCTGTGGATTTTTCCGGGTTTTCGACGTATAGTATCATATCATCTGCAAACAGTGATAGTTTTACTTCTTCCTTTCCAATTTTGATGCCTTGTATTTCTTTTTCTTGTCTAATTGCTCTGGCTAGAACCTCCAACACAATGTTGAATAATAGTGGTGATAGTGGACATCCTTGTCTTGTTCCTGATCTTAGGGGGAAAGTTTTCAATTTTTCCCCATTGAGGATGATATTAGCTGTGGGTTTTTCATATATTCCCTCTATCATTTTAAGGAAGTTCCCTCGTATTCCTATCTTTTGAAGTGTTTTCAACAGGAAAGGATGGTGAATCTTGTCAAATGCCTTCTCTGCATCAATTGAGATGATCATGTGATTTTTCTGCTTTGGTTTGTTGATATGGTGTATTACATTAATTGATTTTCTTATGTTGAACCATCCTTGCATACCTGGGATGAATCCTACTTGGTCATGATGTATAATTCTTTTAATGTGTTGTTGGATACGATTTGCTAGAATTTTGTTGAGGATTTTTGCATCTATGTTCATTAGAGAGATTGGTCTGTAGTTTTCTTTTTTTGTAATATCTTTGCCTGGTTTTGGTATGAGGGTGATGTTGGCTTCATAGAATGAATTAGGTAGTTTTCCCTCCACTTCGATTTTTTTGAAGAGTTTGAGGAGAGTTGGTACTAATTCTTTCTGGAATGTTTGATAGAATTCACATGTGAAGCTGTCTGGTCCTGGACTTTTCTTTTTAGGAAGCTTTTGAATGACTAATTCAATTTCTTTACTTGTGATTGGTTTGTTGAGGTCATCTATTTCTTCTTGAGTCAAAGTTGGTTGTTCATGTCTTTCCAGGAACCCGTCCATTTCATCTAAATTGTTGTATTTATTAGCGTAAAGTTGTTCATAGTATCCTGTTATTACCTCCTTTATTTCTGTGAGGTCAGTAGTTATGTCTCCTCTTCCATTTCTGATCTTATTTATTTGCATCCTCTCTCTTCTTCTTTTTGTCAATCTTGATAAAGGCCCATCAATCTTATTGATTTTCTCATAGAACCAACTTCTGGTCTTATTGATTTTCCCTATTGTTTTCATGTTTTCAATTTCATTTATTTCTGCTCTAATCTTTGTTATTTCTTTCCTTTTGCTTGCTTTGGGGTTAGTTTGCTGTTCTTTCTCCAGTTCTTCCAAGTGGACAGTTAATTCCTGCATTTTTGCCTTTTCTTCTTTTCTGATATAGGCGTTTAGGGCAATAAATTTCCCTCTTAGCACTGCCTTTGCTGCATCCCATAAGTTTTGATATGTTGTGTTTTCATTTTCATTCGCCTCGAGGTATTTACTAATTTCTCTTGCAATTTCTTCTTTGACCCACTCATTGTTTAAGAGTGTGTTGTTGAGCCTCCACATGTTTGTGAATTTTCTGGCACTCCGCCTATTATTGATTTCCAACTTCATTCCTTTATGATCTGAGAAAGTGTTGTGTATGATTTCAATCTTTTTAAATTTGTTAAGACTTGCTTTGTGACCCAGCATATGGTCTGTCTTTGAGAATGATCCATGAGCAATTGAGAAAAAGGTGTATCCTGCTGTTGTGGGATATAATGTCCTATAAATGTCTGTTAAGTCTAGTTCATTTATAGTAATATTCAGATTCTCTATTTCTTTATTGATCCTCTGTCTAGATGTTCTGTCCATTGATGAGAGTGGGGAATTGAAGTCTCCAACTATTATGGTATATGTGTCTATTTCCCTTTTCAGTGTTTGCAGTGTATTCCTCATGTATTTCGGGGCATTCTGGTTCGGTGCGTAAATATTTATGATTGTTATGTCTTCTTGGTTAATTGTTCCTTTTATTAGTAGATAGTGTCCTTCTTTGTCTCTTTTAACTGTTTTACATTTGAAGTCTAATTTGTTGGATATTAGTATAGCCACTCCTGCTATTTTCTGGTTGTTATTTGCATGAAATGTCTTTTCCCAACCTTTCACTTTCAACCTATGTTTATCTTTGGGTCTAAGATGTGTTTCCTGTAGACAGCATATAGAAGGTTCCTGTTTTTTAATCCATTCTGCCAGTCTATGTCTTTTGATTGGGGAATTCAGTCCATTAACATTTAGTGTTATTACTGTTTGGATATTTTCCTCTACCATTTTGCCTTTTGTATTATATATATCATATCTGACTTTCCTTCTTTCTACACTCTTCTCCATACCTCTCTCTTCTGTCTTTTCGGTTCTGACTCTAGTGCTCCCTTTAGTATTTCTTGCAGAGCTGGTCTCTTGGTCACAAATTCTCTCAGTGACTTTTTGTCTGAGAATGTTTTAATTTCTCCCTCATTTTTGGAGGACAATTTTGCTGGATATAGGAGTCTTGGTTGGTAGTTTTTCTCTTCTAGTAATTTAAATATATCATCCCACTGTCTTCTAGCTTCCATGGTTTCTGCTGAGAAATCTACACATAGTCTTATTGGGTTTCCCTTGTATGTGATGGATTGTTTTTCTCTTGCTGCTTTCAAGATCCTCTCTTTCTCTTTGACCTCTGACATTCTAACTAGTAAGTGTCTTGGAGAATGCCTATTTGTGTCTAATCTCTTTGGGGTGCGTTGCACTTCTTGGATCTGTAATTTTAGGTTTTTCATAAGAGTTGGGAAATTTTCAGTGATAATTTCTTCCATTAGTTTTTCTCCTCCTTTTCCCTTCTCTTCTCCTTCTGGGACACCCACAACACGTATATTTGTGCGGTTCATATTGTCCTTGAGTTCCCTGATACCTTGTTCAAATTTTTCCATTCTTTTCCTGATAGTTTCTGTTTCCTTTTGGAATTCAGATGTTCCATCCTCCAAATCACTAATTCTATCTTCTGTCTCTTTAAATCTATCATTGTAGGTATCCATTGTTTTTTCCATCTTTTCTACTTTATCCTTCACTTCCATAAGTTCTGTGATTTGTTTTTTCAGTTTTTCTATTTCTTCTTTTTGTTCAGCCCATGTCTTCTTCATGTCGTCCCTCAATTTATCGATTTCGTTTTTGAAGAGGTTTTCCATTTCTTTTCGTATATTCAGCATTAGTTGTCTCAGCTCCTGTATCTCATTTGAACTGTTAGTTTGTTCCTTTGACTGGGCCATATTTTCAATTTTCTGAGCGTGATCCATTATCTTCTGCTGGCGTCTGGGCATTTAGTCAGATTTCCCTGGGTGTTGGACCCAACAGGTTGAAAGATTTTTCTGTGAAATCTGTGGGTTCTGTTTTTCTTATCCTGCCCAGTAGGTGGCGCTCGTGGCACATGTTTGTCTGCGGGTCCCACCAGTAAAAGGTGCTGTGGGTCCTTTAACTTTGGAAAACTCTCACCGTGGGGGGGGGGGGGTGGTTCGCCAGCCGAAGCAGCTTCGAAGAGTGCCAGCCAGCCCAGGGGTCCGAACGCGGGGGGGGTCGCCGACCACCACAGCCCGTGAGAGCGGCCGTCTGAATTTCCTAGTCGGCCCGGGGCGCCAAGCATGGCGGGAGGGCACCAGCCGCTGCAGCCCCGGGAGAGTGCACCGTTCCCAGCCAGACCGGGGAGTCACGTGTTTGGAAGGGAACCCCCCCCCCGGTCACCGTTCTCCACGGCCTGGGGATTTCCAATCCAATTCTCTCAGTTGGTCCGGGGGGCTGCGCGTGGTGGGGGCGCCAGCCGCCACAGCTTGAGGGGACCGCCTGCCCAATTCTGCTAGCTGGCCCGGGAAGGAGGAAGGGATGGACTCCGGCCGCTTTTGCCGCCCCGCCCAGGAAAGCCCGCGCCCCTCGGCGATCTCACCGGAGCGGGTTCTCTCAGCCAGTCAGCCGTTCCAGGATGGGGTACGCTCTCAATGTATTTTTAATGTAAGCAAATAAAAAATATTTAAAATACAAGGAGAAATGAACATTCTCACATATTATTTGATGGAAAGACAAATATATATAACTTTGTCATTTCTGGACAGATATTTTCTTAGTTTCCTAGAGCTGGCTTAGAAAAGTATTACAGAGTGACTTGATACAAAGTTCTGGACACAGGAACTCTTTTATCAAGGTCTTGGTAGAGCCATGCATTTGCTGAAGTCTGGAGGGTTTTTGCAGTGGTGATTCATGAAAAAACTCTCTCTCTGCCTTCAGTATGTGGTGAATATCTCTCCCCTCTCTCCTCTCCCCTCTCCATCCACATTTCTGCCCAAATTAACTCTCCATATGAGGATGACAGCTATATTACACCCAGCATTTCCAATCTGGCCTCATGAATACTAATATCATCAAAGATCCTTCTTCTAAATAGGATTACATTTATGAGACTGGGGGTTAGAAACTGAACATATCTTACTGAGGGACAAAATTCAATCCATATCTGTTATCAAACTTTAAGTCACATGTATGTTAACACTAGGAAGTTAAACTTTATTAATATTAATCCCTATAAAATAGTGAAGATTTTTGTTATAAAAGGCACAGTACACGGAGTGTCCATAGACTTCTGGCTAATAATAGACCAAAATGATTATTATTATGGTTGAATGGTTGGAAAATTCTCCTTGGTGAGGTACAGGGTCATCTCATTTCTATCCGACATTTCTACGGTTAGGTGTAGACCCATTTTTGCAAGATCTAAGCATTTTTCTATTAGCATTTTATATTTGTGACATCTATCAATTTTAAATTTTGGTTTAATTGTTTTTCAGAGAATATGAAGGACTAACCAAAGTCTTGTACAAGTTGAACACTTTCCTTGGAAGAGTTATTTGGACCCCCTGATTTTCCAAATATTTCAAAATATAAAAATCCCAGAGAAGGGAACATTTTATCCTGACTTGAATACATGTCCATTCCTACATCATTAATTATGACTAGTACATTTTAACCATTTTTAAGTGAACATTTCATTGGCATTAATTATTCACAATGTTGCAAATACAATGATGTGCTACCATCCATTCCTGAACTTTTCCATCACCCCAATCAAAATATCTGTGCCCATTAAACAATTAACTCTCCATCCCTCCCCACCAACCACCCCAGTGCCTGGTAACCTCTGATCTACTTCATGTTTCCATGAGTTTGTTTATTCTAGATATTTCATATGAGTGGGATCTCACAATATCTGTTCTTTTGTGTCTTGCTTTATTCACTTAGCATAGTGTTTTCAAGTTCCATCATGTTGAGGCATATATCAGAACTTCATTCCTTTATATGATTGAATAATATTCCACTTATGGATAGATCACATTTTGTTTATCCATTCCTCATGGATGAGTTCTTGTGTTGTTTCCACCTTTGGGCTATTGTGAATAACACTGCTATAAATGTTGGTGTACAAGTATCCAGTTGGGTCCCTGTTTTCAATTCTCTGGGGCTTATATTTAGAAGTGGAATTGCTGGGTTATAGGTTAATTCTAGGTTCAACTTTCTGAGGAACCACCAAACTGTTTTCCACAGTGGGTGCATCATTTAACCCTCCCAACAAGAATGCATGGGGGCTCCAATTTCTCCATATTCTTGCCAACCCTTATTTTCTGTAGTCTTAATAACAGCCTTCTAATGGATATGAAGTGGCATTCCCTTCCTTCTTAGCACTAATCTCCAATCTATAATTACTTTATTGATTGATTGTTCATGGACCCTACTAGAATAGCACCCCCATGAAGCCATCCATCTGAAGTATTATTATCTCCAGGGGTTGGATACTTTGGAGATTAAACTAGTTTTGTGGACCTGACCATCACTGCTTTGAGTTCCAAAGCCCACATAGGTAAGGCCTGCTACCTAAGCATAAACAAATGCTGCACACTGAGCCCGGAGTTCCAAAGTCAACATTTTTATTGTCAGTTCTGCCTTAGCTGTCTGTAGTTTTGAAAGCAAGAAAAAATGGAATCAACAATATTTCTCTTTCTAAATGTCTTTCATTAAAATCTACTTACAAAGTTTCCTGTTTTTCCTAAAGAGAGTGTATTTGAGGATGACCTAAAATGTGGGTTGACTATTTCAGCCACATCAGGGATAGTCATTTTGTTTCCGTGCCAACTCTTCTCTCACAGAGCAGAGAAAGGTCCCAGGCAACTATAAATAGCAGCCCAACAGATTTGTCCTTCCACTGAGGGAAAGGACTCAGCAACAAAGACAGACATGGGTGGTGAGGAGAATAAAGAATTGTCAGCCCAGTTTCTGCCCACACCAGGGCACATGGCCTTCAGGAATGCTGGGAGACCTGGCAGAAGGAGAAATCCCTGCCTTCACTGCCTCCAACACAGTGCATCCAAAATCTAAGTGGGTCTGGAAGAACCTCTCATTCACCCTTGAGTGCCCTCAGTCAGCAAACTGGGAACCAAAGTATGGGAACAAATATTCTCAAGAGTGCATACTTTTTGAGGAGTTCTTATTGGGGACCCCAATTCCCAGCCATGAAACTCTGGAAGAGAGGGGACTCTTCCTTCCCTTTGGAGCAGCCTTCTACCTTCCAGGGCCATCTTTCTTCCTCCTTGCTCCTCAAGCTCATGCAGGAACCTGTCCTCCAGGTTCACAGCACCGTCTCTCGGATGACACCAATCAGGCTGTGTGGCCGTTCAGCCTCAGCTCGCCGGGGCCTCCTCTCAGCTTTTGGCCTCCCTGGCATGACAAAGGTGCTCAAGTCTCCACAGCTCCACAGGTGCAGCAGGCCAGGCTCTCTCTGCAAGGGCAGCATGGGGGCCCGGGAAGTGCTGGGCTGCGAGGGGGCCATTATCTTTAGGAAAATAATGGGGAGGGAAGAGATTAAGCTGCATGAGATATAGTCCTTAGACTTGACCCTTATATCCACATATCTTAATGTTTTGTTGCTTTGGAAAAGAAAAGGAGGTATTTTCCCAAAGTGGAACCCACTTGAAATTCCAGAGATACTTATTTAACATACCGCCTCTTTTCTAAAATTCTTAAGAACTTTAGTCAGGTTGGAAAAAAACAGAAAGATTTCATTGCTACAGAGTTCCCCAAACTTTCTATTGCTTCAACCTTAGACCTGCCAGACTTAACTGATTTGCCTATTGCAACTTCCTACTTTATATTTAGCATTTTTTCTAGTCCCTTAGTTCCATTTTCCCTGTGGTCTAAGCCAGAGATTTTCACTGCACAGTACCAGAGGACCTTGTCAGAGACATGGATTACGAGCTCCCACCCATAGGAATTCTGATAGTGAGTCTGGACTGGAATTCCAGCATCTGTATTTTTTATAAGAACCTCAGGTGATTCTGATGCACTTGAAAATTTAAGAACTGCTGGTCTTGGATTGTGACCAGGTAATGCTGCATAAAACCATAAAATGTCAACTAACAACCAGGATACTTCTAACTGATCTGCTTCATGGAGCAACACCATAAACTACATAAGGTACAGTCCAATTTATTAGTAAAAACTCTTAAAGATGGTTCTATTTCTGGATCTATTTGGCAATATACCATATACATAACTTTATATATGTATATTTATATATATATATATATATAAAATATCATTTGCTTCTAAAAATAGCCCATGGGAAATTCTTCATCCCACTGGGACTCGGGAGAGGTGAACTGAGCCATGCAGTTTCCTTGAAAGCTTGACCATGAACTTACTCTGCTTTGAACAGAAAGTTGGAGAAACTGCAGAAGCTGCTATGGAAATGAGTTATCATACCCAATATCAATATAAAACTACCTGTTCTAGGAAACTGGCACTTGTGATAGCTTCCTCCATGTGCTCCTCATCAGACTTCAAAACGGTTTTAATGTTCTCTACAAGTTCATGGATGTCTGGGGTCATACTGCAAGAGGACTGCTCCAGGAACCTTGCCACCAGCAGTTTGGTGTCAATGTAAGATTTGTAATCTATTAAAGACCGTGGCCTGGAGCGCAGAGTTCTCGGTCTCGAGCCTCTCCTCAAAGTCACTGCAGCCAGCTCCAGTTTCCCATCAGTCTGAGTTGCTGCTTCACAGCTAAGCACGGGGATAGCTGTGGACAGAGACAAACAGCATTTACTCACAGTCCAAGTCCCTTTGAACAGATGCCTCTGCCTGAAACAGCCCAGTCCACTAAACTCAGCCTGGAAAGCATCTGACAAATGCTAAAAGCCATGCACATCTTGCCCTTCATTTTGCAGAAGGGAAAGGGGGGCGGGGATAAACCATGAAACAAGATTATTTCCTGAAGTATAGTTCCAATAGGACATGTCCCAAAACATGTTATTGTGTCACATAAAAACAACCCCTACAAGAAAGGCACATGATAAAGAAGAGTATCTGGAAGGCAAACTATACAGAGCAACAATTTCATGAGGTGATGGCAACTTGATGGGGATGGATTGGACAAGCAGACAAAGCATAGTGGACAGACGAAAGAATGTTCAAAGGGGAAAGGATGAAGGAGCCACTGAAGGAGAGCAACGGACTGAAAAGAGACTAGACTTGTGATGAAAATAATGCTGTTTACTTTGTACCTTTGTCCTAAACATCCTCAAGGGCATGTAATTGACTTATATTATCGATGCTTATGCCATGGCCGTGGTGTAGGTCTATGCATGACTATTACAGAAAAAGAAATTTAGGTGTAGAAAAATTCTGAAAGTGAACGAGGGCCTGGGGAAATCCACCTCTTTAACTCTGCAGGCCCTAAGTCCCAGGGCTACCTATATTGACAAGTGCGTAAGGATCAGCAGAAGGTTACTCCATTGTGAAGTGGGTGAAGTAAAACTCAGACCTGTCTTCCATGTGTCCATAAACCAGCCAGCAGCCTTCAATATACACAGCACTGGCAACTTCAGTCTGTAAAAGCCTGATTAGCAGGAATTTAAATATTCGAGGAAAAGAGGAAATAGGTAGAAGAAAAGGTGGAAGAAGAGAGCACTCCTTTTTCTCTGGAGGAACTTTAAACCAGGGCTAGAGGCCATCTTCTCAGGCTGCGATGTACATGTCACAGAGAATCAGTCTTCTGTAAACTCTCGCTAAACACACCATGTGTGAGGTCAGAGTCAGGGACTATACTTGAAGGTAACCTGGTCCCTTCCACAGTAGAGGGTTCAAACAGGTAAACACACGTCATCCTCGCCCCTGCAGAATGAGATAGGGTTGTAGAAAGATCTCCCAGTGTTGCACAGAGACCTGATTCGTACTGAAGCTGGCAGCTGGCCAGCTTGAGTCTTCCACGTGCTAGGTAGGGGATAAGAGACTGGCGTTGAAGTGGGTCCTGGAAATCTGAGAGGCCTGGCTGATGGGCCTGCTGAGGTTGCAGAGGCATTATTCAGTCCCAGGAGACTCCCCCAGAGGCCGCTGTAGAGACAAGAGGAATTTCCTCTCTGGATCCCACACAGTCTAGAGCTGCAGCAAACAATATGTGCAGTCAGAGGGATAGAACAAACCCTGCACGGACATGAAACAGGACCCAGGAGAGAAAAGGGTTAGAGGATCTGCAAACTTTTATCTGGATAGGATTTTAGGAGCGCATAAGCCAGCTACTAGAATAATTCACAAAAAGAAGCCCATGCTGGTAGAATTACAGAAGATTTGTATTTTCTTCCTTTATTTCCTCTGTATTCTACAGTTGCCTACAAGGAAGACATATGTGGAGGATGTTCAGGTATTCATATATTCAGAAAAACCCCGAATTATTCAAATACAAACAAATTCAAAACTAAGAGGGAGAGAGATGGATATGTGAGCATATGTTTTTCTTTCTAGCCAAAGTTCTTAAAATTAGGCCAGAATTAAATAATTTAGTCTACTCATACACAGTAAAAAGATAACAAATAATTATAGAAGAGAGGGTGAAAAAAATAGACCCCTCTGACTTTTTCCTTCAGAGAGGAGTTTTATTCTCACAGGACTGTAAGCATCTAGGAATCCAAACTAGATTTGCATAATTTTTTTCATGTAGTACCTCGCATGGTATCATGTGCAACCAAATATTTTTGATGCCAATAATTAAAAAAAAAAAAAAAAAGAAAACAGGAAAAACCCGCCAGTCTTAAGGACATGGCAGATGCATATTCCAATGTGTCCATGGAATATCTCATTTTACTAAGACCTTTCAAGACCTCTATCCTCCTTCAAGATACCTCTTAAAATGGGGGGCCGTAGGCTGGCCAGAGCCACCCACTGTCACCTGCACCTTTAGGGAAATAAACAGAGGGCTCTGCAAAGAGCCTTGGGAATGATGTCACCTCTGTCTGCCGAATGATGGAGCACAGGGTCACTCTTTGATCTAGTCTTCAGGGGCTGAAAGGCTCTGTGGGTCCTTGCAGGATGCACCAAATTTGAGTTGGGAGTTGAAACAGATGTGCTTTCTTCTCCAGGTGTGTTAGGAATGTCCCCACCTGATATTTTTTAAAAGAGGAGAAACAAGCTATTTTACCAGCTGCAGCCTTCACAATGTTGGGCAGAGAATACATGTAAGGCCAAATAGGCCAGGGTAATAGAGTTGGCAACTTTTGCTTTAGGTTGCTGGCCCAATAGATGTTTATTTCCCAACACTATGAGAAAATCTGCCTCTCCAAACCATCCCTCCACACCTAAAACAAAACACTTAAAAACTAAAGGCAAACTAAAGAAATTATGCCAAAACGTAAATTTTTTCTAAAGGTGCTCAGAACCTTCTCCAATGAAGCATCCTGGAGCAGTGCTGAAAAGCTCCTAGCCCCTTTAAAAAGTTTCTGACAATTCAATGAGGGTCTTTAATCCTGTATAGCTTAATGTAATGCCTGGATACACCCCAGAGTATATTAAGCAGATAATCAAAAACTATTAGCCCTTGATCTTGAGGCTTACTCTTGTGAAGCTTATGTATGTAGAGGAGAAGCTTAACCTACCTATGGGTATGCCTAAGAGTTACTTCTGGAGGACCTCTTTTGTTGCTCAGATGTTGCCCCACTCTCTCTAAGACCAACTCTGCAAGTGAAATCATTGCCCTCCCACTATGTGGGACATGACACCAAGGGGTGAAAGTCTCCCTGGAAGTGTGGGAGGTGATTCCTCCAGCCCTGGCACTGTAGGATCAACAATGCCATCCTAACCAAAAGGGGGAAAAGAAGTGTAACATATAAGGTATCAGTGGTTGAGAGTTCAAATGGAGTCAAGAGGCTACTTTGGAGGTTGCTCTTACACAGCTTCAGTTAGACATTGCTACCTATCATAACTCGCCAACCCCCAACCAAAACCATTCCAGGCAATCCTAAAGAACACCTAGGGTAATATATAAGATTCTACAAAGGTTCCATGCACTAGGGTAACTTCCCAGAAACCTACAACCTGCAGATGGGTCCCTGGACCAGATAAGTTCTAAAACCTAGAGGGCCCAGTCTCTCCAGAACATCAGCTAGTTTCATCTCCCTACCCCATATTACTGATAGCCCCTTCCAACATGAATAAGTTAGAATTGGCATAGCCCAAATACCCGTAATGAATGGGATAAAAAAATCAAAGTTGATGGTGGAGTTATACAGAGAAGGTAGGGTTTAACAAATATGATTGCTGAATCATTATATTGATGTTTTTCTTGGTCTCCATCTAGAGTTAAGGGCCTGGAATTGTGGAATTGTGGCCTGTGCTGAACTCTGAAATCTGTTCTGCATACTTACCTATAGGTATGCCTAAGAGTTACTTCTGGAGGACCTCTTTTGTTGCTCAGATGTGTCCTACCTCTCTCTCTAAGCCCAACTCTGTAAGTGAAATGATTGTCCTCCCCCCTACATGGGACATCCAGGGGTGAAAGTCTCCCTAGTGGCATGAGAGATGACTCCCAGGGATGAGCCTGGCCTAATAAGCTTGGCCCTAGCACTGTGAGATCAACAATGCCTTCCTGACCAAAGGGAGAAAAGAAGTATAACAAATAAAGTATCAGTGGCTGAGAGAGTTCAAATAGAGTTGAGAGGCTATTCTGGAGGTCACTCTTACAAAAGCTTCAGTTAGACATTGCTACGTATCATAGCTTGCCATACCCCAACCTAAAGAGTACCCAGGGCATTATATAAGATTCTACAAAGATTCCATGCACTAGCATAACCTTCCAGAAACATTCAACCTCCAAATGGGTCCCTGGACAAAATAAGTCCTGAAATGCAGACGGCCCAGCCTCTCCAAAACATCTACTGGTTCCATCCCCCATCCCATATTATCAACAGTCCTTTCCAACATGAAAAAGTTAGAAATACCTCTAAAGAGTGGGAGAAATATCAGAGGTCATGGTGGAGTTATACAGAGAAGGTAGGATTTAACAAATGAGTATGATTGCTGAATCATTATACTGATATTTATTTTAGTCTCCACTATCTTAGAGCACTAGAAGTAAAAACCTAAAAATGTGGAATTGTAACCGATACCAAACTCTGAAATCTGTTCTACAACAAATTGTTGTGATATGCTTTGAAATTTATTGCTTTTTGTATATGTTATTTTTCACAAAAAAAAGAAAAAGTCAATTGTGATGATAAATGCACAGCTATATAATGATACTGTGAACCATTGATTGTACAGTTTGGATGATTACATGGTATGTGAATATATAATATATATAAAAAAATTTTAAAAATACTTGTCTACCATGCAGGAGACCCAAGTTAAATTTCTGGCCCATGCACTTCAAAAAAAAGAATAAAAATAAAAAATGGTGCTGCAATAACAGAATAGTTATATGGAAAAAGAATAAAACGTGATCCCTCCTGTATAGCATACAAAAATAAATAAATCAAAAAAAATTTTTTAAGTTTCTGATGATTCAGGAAGAGCTTTGGTAGATGGAAGGTAACAGTGGCACAGTGGGCTGTGGGCTGACCTGGGGGCTGCAGACCAAATGCTGGTGGAGGAAGTATCGGCATCACCCAGGGCACTGACAGACGGAGAAGCTCCTGTTGGGTCTACTTTAAAGAGCAAGTGGCCACTAACTGAGTTGTTAAAATCACTCTGGGGTTTGTTGACTTCTATACTGGAAAATAAAATCATGTCCTTTGTGATCCTGAATTGTGATGTGGGAAACTTTTTTTTTTAAAGAAAAAAAGAAAGAATTACAAACATACTTAGGAAACAGAACATTGCTTTATAATCCTATTTAAGATGGAAGGTGAATAGATGAAAAGGAACCCATTCCAAGTGGCACTGCTGAAAAATTACCTACATCTAAAATAGCTCAGAGTTGATCCATTATTTATGATCTTTTGCAATTCTGTCCTGGTAGACAATTTCTGGATTATTTAAAACCTCCCCCAAAAGAGAAAGTTATAATAATGTTCCCTTAAATTACAAAGGTAAATGTAAACTGACCCTAATATTTAACACATGCCTGAAAATAAGAATTCACTAGATGTTAAGGCAACATGACCCGGGCCTTAGGTTATAAATTACGCAGTTCAATCTCTTAGCAAATCATTCTGCAATAAATGAAACTTACTCCCCCTCCAACACAGCCCATGTTATTTTAACAAGAGAAAGAAAATCTGCTTATTCATAAAAGATGCTAAAGATATTTCTTTTCTCTGTTCACATATTATCTGTCACTTGTAATCTTAGTCATATCATGGAATATTATTTAGACATAAAAAGGAATGAAGTTCTGATAGATGCTATGGCATGGATAAACCTTAAAGGCTTCATATTGAGTAAAACAAGTCAGGCACAAAGGACAAACCTTATACAGTTCCACTTTTATGAAATAACTAGAATATGCAAATTCATAGAGACAGAAAGTAGAGTACAGGCAGGAGAGGGAATGGTTAATTATTGCTTAATGTGTATAAAATTTCTGTTTGGGGTGATGGAAAGTTTTGGTAATGGATGGGGTGATACTAACACAACATTGTGAATGTAATTAATTCTACTGAATAGTATATTTGAAAAATGGTTAAAATGGAAAAAAAAGATGTTTTTAAAAAAGTTTAACTATATAGTTGATAGTATTTCTACAACTGGAAAGAAGGCTGTAGCTTGAACCATTTGCTCCAGGAATATCTGACCTCCAACAAAACACCACACAGATTGTTCTATCATATTTTAATCTTCTGAAAAGATGGAGCAACAATTCTCACAAGTTCATGCACCGATAACATCTATAGTACCTTGAGTTGCTTGTGTACAGATGGGTTCCAATGGGTTCATGCCAGCTTCTGATCCTTCTGGCATTTGGAATGAAGATCCCTGCATCACAAGGAAAAAGAGAACTGTTTTGTCACCATTCAGTTCACCTAGATTCCCATAAATGCCTTATAAAGAGAACTGCTGAGCATATCTCCCACTGTTGTCCTGAGGCAGCCACTTGTCCTACTTGCGGTCAGTGTACTGAGAAGAAGCTCTGTAGACAGTACCTGCTCCTGGCCTGTCTGGCTCACCACGGCTTCATATGGAGGGGGTGGGTCCAGAGGACAGAACACTTCCACACCTTTGATTCGGGCTCCATAGATGTGCGGGAGAGGAATGACATCAGGACCAACCATCCTAGGGAAAGCAATTGGCATGAGGATATGCATCCTACAGACTGTTGCCTGATCAGAGTGGCCCCTGAGTGCCAGCCTTTGCCTCTGGAGGGTAATCTACTGACTGTGGGGAAAACCACTCACCCCTCCATGCCAGTCTCCCAGACAGGAGAGGGAGAAGAATCAAAGCTGCAAATCTGGTGAAGTGCCCAAGTTTCCTTAGGTAGATGGGGCCATATAAATGCAATGCCATCATTCCCTTTCAAATCCCCTAGTCAAAATGTAAATAATAATCCAGAGAGACAGAAAGCAGACGAGTGGTTATCAAGGGCTGAGGGAGAAGGAATGGGGAGTGACTGCTTATGGGTACAGGGGTGATGAAAATGCTCTGGAAACAGACATGCATGATATTGTGAACGTGCTAAATGCCACTAAGGTGTACACTTTAAAATGGTTAATTTGTGTTATGCAAATTTCACCTCAATATAAGAAACAACTAGGGGCTCAGGAAAACCCTATTATATCCTATATTAGTACATGTGCTGGTTTGAAGCTATTATGTACCCCAGAAAAGCCATGTTTTAATTCTGATCCAGTCTTGTGGTGGTAGCCATTTCTTCTAATCCTGATTCAATACTGTAGGTGGAAATTTTTATTGGATTATCTCCAGAGACATGACACGCCTAATTGTGGATCTGACCTTTTAATTAGATGGTGATGTGACTCCACCCATTCAAGATGGGTCTTGATTTAGTTTACTGGAGTCCTTTGAAAAGGGAAATACTTTGGAGATAGTTCAATGCCGATGTAGATATTGAGACCAAAATAGCCAGAATCTGAAGAGAAGAAGTCTCCGGGCCTGGTAGATGCTAAGAGATAAAACCCAAAGTTGTGTCCCGGAGAAGCTAAGTGAATGCTTATAGGCGCTTAGAGAGGAAACCACTGGCATCAGAAGCTGGGAGCAACAGAACCAGGAACAAGGACAAGTAGATGCCAGCCACATGCCTTTCTAGACCACCCTTCCTTAAGCCAAGGTAACTTTCTCTGCTTGCCTTAGTTAGGATATATTTATGGCCTTAGAACTATAGACTTGTAACTTATTAAATTCCCTTTTTAAAAGTCATTCCATTTCTGGCATATTGCATTCCGGCACCTTAAAGAACTAATACAGTACATGACAAATTTTCTTTTGTCAAACTTATGGTAGAAACTCAGTATTTGCTAAATAAATATTTGAAAGAATGAGTGACTTTTTAGAGAGCATAAAAAAAGCTTAGAGACAAAGCAGCAGACTGTAGAAGGAATCACGGGGTGACTTTTTCCAATGTTGGCCATTCTACAAACATTTACTGAGTACTTGCTGCAAGCCAGAGGTGCTGGGATGTGATAAATTGAAAAATAACAGAACCAATCAAGGATAATACTAAAGGTTAAAAACAAAAAAAGATTGGTATTAATTTCTCCTGTACTTGATATAATATACTCAGTCAGGTTGGCAAAATGATTTGCATTGATTAGTAAATAAACGATGACAATAAAAAGCTGTAACAAACTCAAGATTTCAGTAAATAAAATATGCTTGAGGTTTTCATATTTGGCTGAAACAATGTGCGCATTTATTCATCTCCTGTTCATTAAAATAATTTCCTTATCTAAAGCTACTATTTCCTTATCTAAAGCTAATTTCTCCCCTGAACCTCCTTCCCCTTCCAAGTCCAGCTCCTTTCACTATTTCCAGTCTGTTCTTCCTCATTCTCTTCTCTTTTGACATTTTTCCCCTCTCCTTTTAAGTGGCAATAGTTTAGGACTGAAATATCCTTCAGTGATTAAATATTTACATTTGCTATATTTACCAATGAAAATGTTATGTTCCCTACACTTAGTATTTTTTAAATTATTTAATTTAAGATTTTCTTCCCCAACTGCCTTCCTCCCACCCAAATAAAGCTAGGTGCTTTTCCTTGTAAATGGATCTTGGATAACTGGTTTTTTGACCATCTAGTGAGGAACACTTACAAGCAAAAAAAAAAACCCGCAAGATTTCCTGTGACTGTTCACAGAATTCCACACAAAAAAAATCTTAAGAAAAAAGGGCCAAAATTTTTAAATAATAAGTATAAAATACATGAGAAGGCCAGAAAACCTGTACTCAGTCTACAGGGGTATTAGAGAATGAATAAAAACAGATAACAGCAAAAGTTCAACATCTGCTCTTAAAATACACAAAAGGACAAAAAACTAATGGAAGTTGATAAAATTACAAGTTCTGGAGCAAGTAGGCAGAAAGATGTTCTCTGGATTTATAGTTGTTTCATTTTATTCCTTGTGCACATTTACAAAAATGCAACTGGTGGAAGAAAAAAGTTGAAAAGGATGCAATGTTCTTTTTTCCTAACAATAAACCTTCTGGAATTTAAGAGAAAGCAACATGCAGCCTCAGTGAAAAACTGAAAATGCTTTCTCTCTTTTTTCCTTTATAAGAGTCTGTTCAGAAACAAGACACTCTCTGCTTGAGCTGAAAGGGGAAAGGGTTCTGTGTTGATACCTAAAGCAGGGATGTTTGGAGCCGTCACACATGAATACCTCAAGCATCCAAGTCTGACCAGAGGCTCCTGCAGGAAGGAAGACAGCTATCCTTCCCCAGTTTCTTCCTGGAATCTCTCCAAAGGGTGGCTAGAAGGTATCTTGGCAAAGTTATCATGAAAGGGATATTCTCCCATTAGAGCAGGACCTGCCCATGAGTGTTACTCCAACTCTCCTATCCAGCCAAGATGTTTTAAGAACTAGACATTAAAATGCTACAACTTCCCTGGAAGGCAGTTTGGTGGCATTCCTCAGCAAGCTAAGTATAGAATTGCCGTATGATCCAGCAATCCCATTACTAGATATGTATTCAGAGGAACTGAAGGCAAGGACACAATCGGAAATTTGCACAACGATGTTTATAGCAGCATTATTTACAGCTGCCAAGAGATGAAAACGGTACAAATATCCATCAATCGATGAATGGCTAAACAAGCTGTGGTATATACATACGATGAAATATTATGCAGCTGTAAGACAGAATAAAGTTATGAAGCATGTAACAAGTATGAACCTTGAGGACATTATGCTGAAATTAGCCAGAAACAAAAAGACAAATAGTGTATGGTCTCACTAATATGAACTAACATTAATGAGTGTACTTTGAGACTTCAAGTTAAGAACACAGATTATCAGGAGATAGAAAAGGGTAGAGATTGGGCATTTGATGCTCAAGAAATACAGATTGTACAACAGGACTGACTGTAGAAATTCAGAAATACTACCTGATTGTAGCACAATAATGTAAGTAGACTGAATGAAGCTGAATGTGAATATGATTGAGGGAAAAGGACTGGAGGCATATATGAAACCGGAAGGAAAGACAGAGGATAAAGATGGAGACAGTATAACTTAAGAATGCCTAGAATGGACAATGGTGGTGATTAAAAGTACACCATTTAATGAACAAATGAATGTCAACATTGCAAGGTGTTGAAAATGGATGGTATACAGGAAAAAGTACAATCAATACAAGCTCTATAATCAACTGTAACACTGTAATTTGCTTCCACGGAATGTAACAAAGGTATTATGCCAAAACTAAATGTCAACAAGTGTGTGGGGGGAGGGCGGAGGGTATGGGAGAGCAGTATGGATTCTTTGTGGAAGAAAAGGAAATGTCTTCATATAGATTATGGTGGTGCAGGCATGTCTATTTACTTAGGTTGGATTGTATGATGTGAGAATAAAACTATTTAAAAATAAATACAGAGAAACAAGTGCTAGATAAAATGCAGACAAAGAGATGTACCTATTCACTGTTGGTAGGGAAGCTGAGAGGTACAGCCCCTCTGGAGGGCAATGTGTAGGTTTCACAGGAGACTAGGGGTGGGGTTGCCATATGACCCTCCAATCCAATGCTCAATATATATATACCTGGAGTAACTGCATGTGGGGACACAAATGGACATTTGCACACTGGTGCTTATGGCGGCAATGTTCATGATTCACAATGGATAGATGTGGCCTAAGGGTACAATGACTGAGGGAAGGAAGTAGCAGGAACTGTGGTGTATACATACAACAGACTACTGAGTGGCCACTAGAAGGAAGAAAGGTGTGAGGCATGTTACTAGGTAAATGACCCTTAAGGACTGTATATTGAATGAAGTGGCAGAAACAAAAAGACAAATATTATCATGCCTTATTCAATATGGTCTAACTACAATGTACAAACTCTGTGAACTGAATTCAAGATCACCAAGGGGTTATAAGGTTGGGGCCTATTGTAAAGGGTCCTAGATTATAAGCTCTTACCGCAATCACATATATTTAAGAGTTGCAACTGTTATTTCTAAATTCTGAGATACTGGGCTGTTTGTATATAAACTTGTTATTCCCAGAAACTTCTGGTATTTATGTGACACTTGAGACTCAGAGCTAGAGCTCTGAAGCTATGAAAGTCAGCATTACCCTATACAGGAACTATTTTAAAAGTTGAAAAAGTGATCAGACTTCAACCAGAGATATGAATGAAGCTGATCTGGATAGGACCAAGGTAAATCAGAATACAGGGTAAAGGATGACATGGTCCATATTTTACAACTTCAACTTCTGTGTGGGACCAAAAAGAGAGATCTTTATTTGGTGCAAAATTTATATTTTAATATATTTTAAATTACATAAAATATAAATTTTATATTTGCATAGGGCATTACTTAATTTAACTTGCATGTCAATTTAATTGAACACCATAAATACATAGAAACTTGAATAGAGTGTGAGATCTTGTTAGTTTTTACAGGTTAGTGTGATGGCCTGATACATTCCATAGTAATTTGGGCAGTGAAAAAAAAAGTGTTTGCAAAATCCCCTTGGGGAAGTGGAGAGAAAGGAGGAAATATTCAACTTCCCCACTTGGGGAATTCCTGATATCTTGCAAGCAGTGGAGACAACCAAGTCAATAGACTGAACCCTTTATCTTGGGATTCACCTCTATGAAACTTATTCCTGCAAAGGATAAACTAAGCCTACTTAAAATTAGGCCTAAGAAAATGTTCTAAGAAATGATCATGATGATGAATATACAACTTTGTGATGATATTGTGAGTTATTGATTATATATCAAGAATGGAATGACTATATGATAAGAATGTTTGTGCTTGTATGTTGTTATGTTTAAAAAACAAATAAATTTTTTTAAAAATTAGGCCTAAGAGTCACCCCCAGAGAACCTATTTGGTTGCTTAGATGCGGCCTCCCTCTCTCTAAGCCAACTCGGCAGGTGAACTGACTGCCCTCCCTCCTACATGGGACATGACTCCCAGGGTTGTAAATCTCCCTGGAAACATGGGACAGAACTCCCAGGATGAGCTGGGACTTGGCATCATGGGAATGAGAAAGCCTTCTTGTCCAAAAGGGGGAAGAGAGAAATGAGACAAAATAAAGGGTCAGGAGCTGAGAGATTTGAAACAGAGTTGAGGGATTATCCTGGAGGTTATTCTTACACATTATATAGATATCCCTTTTCAGCCTATAGTGTATTGTAGTAGCTAGAGGGAAATACCTGAAACTGTTGAGCTGTGTTCCAATAGCCTTGATTCTTGAAGACGATTGTATGAAGATACAACTTTGACAGTGTGACTGTGTGATTGTGAAAACCTTATAGCTGATGCTCCTTTTATCTAGGGCTTGGACAGATCAGTAAAAAATAAGGATTAAAAAATGCATAATGGGGGGATAAAGGGTAAAAAATTGGGTAGACTGAAATACTGGTGGTCAATGAGAGGGACAGGTAAGGGTATGGGAGTATGAGTTTTTATTTTTTATTTTTCTGCAGTGATACAAATGTTCTAAAAATGATCATGGTGATGAATACAGAACTATGTGATGATATTGTGAGCCACTGAGTGCACACCATGTATGGACTTGTGTATGTGTACGAATATTTCTAAATAA
Source organism: Tamandua tetradactyla (assembly GCF_023851605.1). Lineage (NCBI taxonomy): Eukaryota > Metazoa > Chordata > Mammalia > Pilosa > Myrmecophagidae > Tamandua > Tamandua tetradactyla. The sequence continues at coordinate 99,251,905 of NC_135328.1, read as the reverse complement.
AAATTAAAAAAAAAAAAAAACAAGAAAACAACTACAGACACTGAATGGCACCAGGAAGCCAGACCCTTTCTGGGCCTAATTAAAGACCCTTTCCTCACCAATGAACGATGCGACTTATTTTAATCAATAAGACCTATAGACTCCAACCCTCTCCAGAGAGCCCTTCCTCAGTGCTTAATTAGTATAACCCCCAGTCACCCTCCTGGCACTCACAAACCATTGTTTTCCAAAGCCTCAATGCTGCCAATTATGTTACATCTCTTCATGTTGTATCTGTTGCCTGGAAAATTAACACGCCCACTTTGTTCACTTGTCTGTTAGCACTGGTGGACTTTGTTTACACTTTCAACCCAGTGGTAACCTGCTTGTTCATAAAGAAGTAAGGGCTTGCTTATGGCCAAGAGGTCAGAATAACAGCTTCCATTTTGGATCCTACAGCACTGCAGAAAGTTTTAAAGATGAAACACAGAGTGGTATTAGAGTGGGAGTTGGGCGGTACTATATCTAAATTGACTGCAACCTGAATGGCTTTTATGGTGGATATCCTAATGCCTAAAAAGCCTCGTTTTGATGGAAATACTGATAAGAGGCAACGCAGAAGGAAAATTCTTTTTCTGTGAGGCAGCTTCCCCTTATTTACCTAGTTGTGAGAAAAATGAGACTCCATGGTGGAAACAGGTCTTCTATCTCCTGGCAGTTTTTGTTTGTTTGATTGGTTTGGTTGTGGGTTTTTTTGTTTTTGTTTTTGTTTGTTTGCTTGTGTGTCCTTATCCCTATGGCTCTCAACCCCAGCTACAGAGTAGAATTCCTGGGGAGGTTTTAAAATTATGTTCGACCCAGGCCCCACCTCTTGAAATTCTGATTTAATTATCTGTATAGGTGCCCAGGCACTTGTTTTCAATCCTCCCAGATCATTCTAATGTGCAGCCAGGATCAGGTACTATTCAAAAGGAAACAGAGCATCATGGCTTCAATTAAAACACTGTTACAGCTGGGAAAGTTGCTCAGATTTTACTAAGAATGATTGTTTTTAGAAAACTGCCGCCTGATAAGGCAGGGATAAGATTAAGAAACAAATGTTTCTTAAGAGCAAGACACATACCAAGCACGTTTTAAACTGTGCGACTAACATTGGTAGAATACAGTCTGAGCTTTTATATTTATAACTTTTTTATGTTCATTATCTCATCAAAATCCTCTCACCAGCTATGTAACAACACAGATGAATTTGCAAACAGGCTGAGACACAGTGAGAGATCCACCCAGGATCTCACATTGAAGGGACTATTTTCAGCTTCATCACATGGTCTCCAGGAAGACTTCACTGGTTCATGCTAATGAGAACTGCCGATGAAAAGAAAACTGCTCCTGCAAAATATGGTCTGTTTTAATGCTACAGACAGATCTTTAAGACTCCTGCACGGGCGTTGCTGCAACTAATATGCCCTTGATACAAGATTAAGCTTCCCCTCTTCACTGGAAAAGCTGTGCCCTTTTAGTGGGCACATGGTGGTGGGATTGTTGTCTGTGGAGCCTGAAGAGCCAGGAGCACCAACTCCATTCCCCACCCCCAACAGCTGAGCACTGAGCCAACCCCAAGTATAGACAGCTTCCACTTTAGTTTGAGTTTGAAATTCCCCAGAAAAGGAGATGGCTGGGTATTTTCCCCTCATCTCTGAGAAATGCCTCTGTCAACCTGGCTCCCACACCCTTAGTCTACAGTTTCCTATAAAAGGTAACAATCTCAGAGTAAAAACCAGGTCCATACCCATGAAATTGGTTGGAGACTTTTATTTCTGGCTCAAGACAATTTTTGAGAATGGGGGACTCCCTGCAGTAGTGGGGATGGGGGGACACAGCCCCATCCTGGACTTACAAATAGGCTTGCTCAGCAGATAACCCATTTATGGACAGAAGTCTAGATTGCAATCAGGCTTCTGTTTATGACAGTAACTTGAGAAGCCCTTTCTCAAGGAGATTCCAATGCATGAAGTGGTTGTATTTATAGGAGTTGAATAAATAAACTTCCTCTGAGAGGTCATAATATCTTACAGGAAATGAGAGTCTCTATTGTATGAAAACTCTTAACATAACTGGTTGTGGAAATATTAACAAAAAGCACTCATTTATATTCTTGCCTGCTGCTTAAAAGAAACAAAATGTCCAACTGGGGTTAAACAGCTAGTGTCAAAAGAGTTGATTTGTACTGTGGCTCTAACAAAGTCAGTTAAATTTAAAATACCTTTGACAGAAGTATCTAAAGGTGAATAAATTTAGCTAGTTTAAAAACAGAGTGGACTCTACTTTCTTTTTGCCAGAATTACAGAAAATGAGAGTGTTGGCCCATTGGAAATATGATCCGGAGTGCTAGGCATATATTTTAGACCTGGCAGTGTCTACATTCTCACCCCACAGTCCCTGAAAAGTTCTGACTGATGAAATCCCTGGTGAAAACCTTCTCTGTCTTCTTTCAGCCTGGATTTGGAACTCAAAGATGTACTCTAGTTCTCAAAAGGTGGAAAGAGGGTGGGCCATGGTGGCTCAGTGGCAAGAATGCCCACCTGCCCAAGACAGAGGACCTGGGTTTGATTCCCGGTGCCTGACCATGTAAAAAAAAAAAAAAAAAGGGTGGAAAGAGTGGTGAAAAAGTTTTGGTGATGGTTGATAGTGATGGCAGGACAACATTGCGAATGTAATTAATGCCACTGAATTACACACATGAAAACAGTTAAACTGAGAAGTTTTGTGTAGTATATAGGTTACCACAATAAAAAGTTAAATTTTTAAAAGTAAAAATACCCACACTGCTAAGCATTATTATGGAGAAATGAAAAAGAGGAGTAAGGAAGATCAGGAGTCTGCAGGACGTGCTGCTGCCCAATCTGACTCCTAAACCCACGTGAGTCACTTTCCTTTTCTACCACTACAGGAAATTAAATCTGCCTGTTGCCTTCTCTTAGGTCAACTAAGCACTGGCTGGCCATCCCAGAAAGCCCACAAATTCTTCTTACTGAAAAATGTGTTTCTCTTCCCAACCATGAAATAACAGTCATTTTTACTGTTCTTCAATGTACTTTCCACAGAGTCTGAGAATAGAGTACGGTTTTAGCAAAACTGTCCCATGGTACACAAAGAAAAGATGTCCTTTTGCTGTGATTCTTTGGCCTCTATAATTCTTGACTCATTTCCTAAACGACTAGGAAAGCCATCCTAGACTTTGCAGCTTCAAAACCCAGGATGTCTCTCCCACAACAGCTGAGAAACTGAGCTGTCCCAGTGGCCTGCCCAGGCCATCTGTCTACCAGCTGACACCCCCTTGACTTTTTGGCCATCTCTGCCTCTGTAGGTGTTTAGGGAAGACTTAGAGGTGGGCTTTAATAAGACCCTGAGGAACAAGTCAAGAAAGTAATGGTGAGAAGAACATTAACAGAGTCTGGGCAGTGGTCTCCACTGGCAACCTATTTCAAGGTCAAATATGGCTGCCCTGAGCTTTGGAAAATGATTTTCCAAAACTGCCAAGCCTGACATTAAATTTGTTTGACAACTTCCACAGGTACTATAGGAATTAGAAAATAGAAATGTTTGGTCCTCTGAATATCAAGCTAAAGACACTAGTCTTTCTGTGAAATTAAGAGATTTTTCTTTCAAAAGCGTAAACACAGGTTTGCTCATCCTTTAAACTCCACTTAGGATCACTTCTTCCAGGAAGCTGACCCTGACTGACTGACCCTTCCTACAAGCTCTCTGCAGCCCACCTCACAACTTAGGTCAGGTGGTCCTCCTCAGTGTACCCCAAATCTCTCTTTTGAGTATTATTGTGACCCTGCCAACAATCAGTTTAATGATCTAGACCATGAACTCTTTTACTGGGGGGTAGGGAATAGATATAACTCATTTTGATTTTCAGTAATCCAGCACAGTGACTAGTAAGGTGCCAAGGATTGGTTAAATGTTTGTTGAATGAATAAATGAAGTCATTCCTTAGAAAGGTACAATTCTAGAAGTTTGAAGTTGCTAACAACAGACTAAGTTATTACTCAAAACACATGCAGCATTTCATTCTACAGATAACTTTTGGGATTTAAGAAACAGTCTAATTTTGAGCCAGAACTTGACAAGGGAAAAAGCATTTTCCCTTTCGCCTAGACAAGAATTATGCAATTAGTAATTCATCTTTTTTTCATGGCTGTGAAGAATTTCACGATTGTTGCAACCTGCAAATGATTTTATAATGAAACTTCGATTTGGCCTAACTGGGAACGTTTCCAGGGCAACAGCAGTTCTCAATCATGTCAAATTACAGCAGTTATCTCACTGGGTATCAGTTTTCCTTCGGAAGCTAACTGATATTGAAGGGTATACTTAGGTCAAGGTTTGAGTTTTCTTTGGTTTCATCCATTTATCAGACACACAGAGAGAGAGAGAGAGAGAGAGAAAACAGAAAACCCTGAAAAACAACACAGTCTGTCTAGATTTCAGAGAGAGGTCCGCGCTCATGCTGTGATCATTCCAAAGACCCTAAAGATTCAAACTGAGAGTCTCCTGCCCCAAACTGTGGGGGGCTTAGGAATGGTACCTGCGGTTCATCCGGGGTGTGTATGAGAAAAATGTGGCAAAATAAGAAGGAGGAGGCACTGGAGGCACAAAGTCATCGGGGTCTGCGATCCGCCCATGTTCTTCCACTTCTTCGACAGAGATCTGGGATTCATCCTAATGAAACAACACTTCAGTTAGTCCTGATAAAGGCAGGGTGAAAAAAGCAATGGATTACACAAGCTGGTCCATGGGCCGGCTCAGCCAAAATGGTAGGGAACCACCTTGCTTGGACTTACGATGCAGGATCTCCTAGTTGCAAATATCTGGAGGTAGCGAAGGGCAGCTGCCACCAAGCAGACGGTGGTGGTCAGGGCATTCAAGGCACACAGGGCAAAGAGAACTTTCTGGAACAAAGAAACAATGGCCACCACAAAAAAGTAACTCAGTACTTCAATAGCAAATGACAAGAATGAAATGTTAAAATTAGAAATGAGAATAATAATGTGATACTGTCCTAAGAAGACAAATCTCATGAGAAAATGAATGAAAAAGACTTAGATGATGTTTGGCGCATAGTAAGTTCTTAAATAAATGCTGGTTATTATTATTACTCTCATACAATAGTTTTTACCTCTTAATTTTAACAACTTATTTTAGAATAAGATAAAGGTCTGGTATTATAATATTTGTGAGCATTAGAATACTGTCTGGAGACATGGCTTCCAGGAGAGTGAGTTTCTCTTTTGAAGTTGAGGTCCCCAGGGACAGTAGTCCCTAGCCTTCCCCCTCCACATTCTCCCACCAGAACAGCATGCTGCTTAGCTGCCATCACTAATTCTATTTCAGGAGCTGAATTGGCTGTGCTGTCCAAAGAACCTAACTAGGATGCTGCCGTGGGCAGGCCAGCCAAGTGTACATGGGGCTTCTCTTCTCCAAACACACATCTTAAAATAGCAGTAAAGGCAATTCCAAAGGTTTCTGTTGTGACAGCCCTAGCTCCTCAGTGGGGTTTTCCCCAAGCGAAGTCCTGGCTCAGAAAGCTTAGGGTGACTCAGCTACCCAAAATTCCAAAGCCAAAAGAGAGAAGGCCATTTTTGCATTCTATACAATCTAAAGATACATCAGCTTTTGAATGGTTCTCTTCCTTTTCGTAGAGATTCTTCCTCCCCACAAAAAATGAACACAAATCAAAGCTCTAAAGAAAGCCATCAGTGGTTGACTACCCAAAACCTAACATATCAGGGTTCACCAGCCGATTTCATCACTTGGCTAACGTTCCCTAAGTCAGAGTACAATTTTTAATTCAATTTCTTAACTTAAGCTAGTTTTATATTTCTGTTCAACTGGGACCATTTTTGTTTAAAAGAAATCTATTTGGTATTGATAATTGTTGCCTATTAAGCAAGAGATAAAGCACTTGAATTTTTCTTGCATTTTCTATCCAGTATCTCTCCATAGTTTATGTCATAGTACAGCAGCATTCAGCAGCCCAGGGGACTGACTTAAACTAACAAATGTGTTCCAGAACAATAGCAAGTGAGCATGCAATTTAAAGGTTTTGCTAAAAGCAACATCATATCATTATACATATTCTAATTCAAGACTTAACTATCTACCACATCCCCTCAAACCTTATTTTGGTTCCTTTATATGTTTTACTATCTTACAATTCTGGAACACAAAGAAAGCTGTCCATACATAATTTAGAGACACAATAATTTGTGTTTCTTTCACTCAATTCTGTCCCAGGTTCACTGATGAGGATTTGTTCCTTTTGGAGAAGGTAAGAGAGTAGGAATATTTCCAGTAATTTTGCATTCTTTAGGGGCAGCGTGGTGTGTTTGAAATCCATCCCAGGTACCTTAAGTAGAAGGTGAACAGCGCTACAAGGCTGAACTGGAAAGAGTTTCAAGGCATTTTCTTTGTCTGTGCATTTGGCTGGTTGAAATTCTTCACAACAGAAGCAAATCTTGCCTTCACCTAAATCCACCTGAAGAGGAAAAAGGCAGAACAATAGTTTGATTATTAAAGGAAAATGCCCAAGGTGCACAACAGGGCACCAACCCTACAGAATGAGACAGGGCAGGGTCCCAGGTCAGGCCGTGCCTGTATCAACCAGTCAGGACAGACTCGGTTTTACTGTGTAACAACCAACCCCCAAAGCTCAATGGCTTTATACAAAGATGATTTCCTGTACATGCTCCTTCCCCACTGCAGGTCCGCAGGGTCTCTGCTCATCATCCTCCCTTAGGGACTCAGGTTGTTGGAGCATCTACTACCTCAAGATTGATGATCAGCATTCCAGAAGACGGAGAGCACTTAGGAACTGCACATTGGCACTTAAAGCAGGGTTGTCAGATAAGATACAGGACGTCCAGTTAAATTTGAATTCAGATCCACACAAATAATTTTTTAGCATAAGCATGTCCCAGTATTGCATGAGACATGTTTATACTTAAAAAAACTATTAGCTTGGGCGGGCCATGGTGGCTCAGCAGGCAGAGTTCTCGCCTGCTATGCTGGGTCTGGGTTCGATTCCCAGTGCCTGCCCATGCAAAAAAAAAACTATTAGCTTGTATATCTCATTAATATGAACTAATTATGATGAGCAAACTCATAAAGTTAGAATCTAGAATACAGGTTACCAGGAGAAGAAGGAGGGTAGAGAGTGGGGAGCTGATACTTGTACAGAATTCCTATATAGGTAGATTGTAAACATTTGGGCCATAGATTGGTAATAGTAGCACATTAACAGTGCTGAATTGGGTGTGAATGTGGTTGAAAGGGGAAGTTTAGGGTCAAGCTTGTTACTATAAAGAAAGCTAAAAGAGAATAAAATATGGGAATGTATAACACAGTGAGCCCTGCTGTGGATGATGACTGTGGTTAATAGTACAAATAAAAGAACGTTCTTTCATAAACCAAAACAAATGTGCATCACTATCACAAGGTGTTAATAAAAGGGTGGTTTGATATATGGAGAAAAATATACCTAAGGCAAACTACAGACTATATTTAACAGTCATGCTTTAATATTTCTTCATCTGTTGTGACAATGATACCACACCAATGCTAAGTGTCAAAATAGTGGGGTTTAAGAGAAAGAGGCTTTTCCTTTTTGGAGCAATAAATATGTTCTAAAATGATTGTGGGGATGAATGCACAGCTCTATGATTATAGTGAGAGTCAATGATTGTACACTTCGGAAGGATTGTGTGGAGTGTGAATACACAGCAATAAAACTGTTTAAAAACTATTAGCTGTTTATTTAAAATTTAAATTAGTGAGCATCCTGTATCTTTATTTGCTAAATCTGGGAACCATAGCTTAAAGCTTCCTCCTAGAAATGATGCTCATCACTTTGGCTCACATTTTGATTGCCAAACAAATCAAATGGCCTCACTTAAATCCAGGAGAGCAGGGAAGTTCAATCCTACCACCTACCTGTAAGAAGCACAGGATATATTTGGTGAAGGGAAACCTTAGGCAATGAAGGCTTAAAGAGACCTCTAAGTTTACATCTTCAATGTGGTCATAAGACTCTAGCAAAAGTTTCTTTTCTCGTTTTATTTGAAGTGCTAACATTATTGATGATTAGCATTGAACAGAGAGATGTTTTGAAAATCTTTAGTCATTTTTCCTAATTTTCCTTGATTTGGTTGAAAATAAAGTAACATTTGATTTGGGGAACATTTCCAGACTGCTAAGACTACAATTTGGGGGCAGAGATTTGTACTTACTTGCTCTGCTGCTTGAACAATTGAAGTTGTCTACTCTAATTGTGGCTGTAAAGAGGGGCTACACCCCTTTAATAGTTGTTAAATCAATCAGGCAGCTTTGACTGAAGCTGTAAAATTCTTCAGGAATCTTATAGGCATGGTTGAACATCTACAATGCTTTGGTTGCTAAACAGAAAAAAAGTCTTTTTTCTTATTAAGATCCTTAGCCTCTGATTAAAGTAATACATTTCATGATGTTTTTCAAAAGTAGGAGAAAATGTGGTTCATTACAATAAAAATTGACTAAGAAACACAGAAAAAATTTTCAGCACTGTATTATATAATATTTGGGGGATCAGAGTTTCTCTTTCTTTTGAGGTGAAATTTACACGCAAAAAAAAATTTACATTTATAAATCTTAAGTATACCATTTGAGGAATTTTGAGCAGTGCATACACTTGTGTAACCCAAACTTTAATCAACATACAGAACATAATCATCACCGAGAAAATTCCCTCATGTCTCTTCCCATCAATCCCTACCTCCACACCATCCTAGAGACAACTGCTCTGCTCTTTTTTCATCATAAATTAGTTCCACCTTTTCTTGAACTACAAGCATTCTAGAACATTTTTTTTATTCTGTGTCCTTACACCACTTTGAAAGGGATGCATTATGTATCAAACACCAATGCCCAGATTTTTATATAAAATCTACCTCTGGTACAAGGAATTACAACTAGAGTTCTCAACAGACTCCATAATCTCTAGCAATTCATGCCCTCTTGGTTTCTCAGCCTTCTTTGGTGTGTCCACGGGTGATTGTTATCTCAGTAACATCCACAGCCTCCCATACAAAGGCCGAAGGCTATTTGTACTGGAATCTTTCTACCATTTTCTCAGATTTTTTAAGTTACCTTCTGCTGCTAATACCTGTACTAGACTCTCATCATGTAAAGGAAAACTCCTGTGGCCCCTCTGACAGGATTTCCCTAAGCAGGGTCTAAGTGATGGGAACTTTCCTTTCCTCTCTTTTCCATATTAATAATAGCCCTTGCCTGGGCTTAATTCAGCAGGTAGATATCACTCCTGAAAGGCTTCCCCCTTTACAGCCTCCAGCTGAGAATGTCCTGGTTTAATGCTAATAACACTACTTGGTACTAACAAACAAGCAGCTGGAGGACATGATAGCTCAGTCTCCATTCTGCTTATCTGCACAAGCCCCTCCTCCAATAGGAGCAAAGCTCAACTTTTCCAACATTACACAGTGCAATTTCTATTTCTCCCACGTGGGCAGAATCTTAGCCCCAGGATTCCACTTCCCTGGGATAATACTAGAGGTCATCTTACAAAGTACTTCTTCCCACGTGAGTCCATTCTTGATATGAGCCATTCAGTGAAGCAAGAAACTAGGCCTCCATGGGAGCTTTCTCCTTCTGCAGCATCTGGTATGGTGTCTTATGTGTAACACATGCTATCATTCTGCTGAATTGACTTTCCATACATCTTGGCTTTTCATTTCTAGCCTGTTTCTAATCTTGTTGCCCTTTCTAATATGCTGACTGATTAATAATGAGAAAACAAAGCTTTGCCCAAATTTTTTTTCTGGGAACTGAGTATAAAGGGATGAGTGGGACTGTTGGAAGACTCAAATAAAATCAGATTCTATTCTCAAGGAGACTTCAGCCCAGAACAGAGAAACCAAGTGTACAGATATCTTTAGCATAAAAAAAGAAAGGGATAAATGCCTAAGAGATATACTGATAGAATATTGTGGAGGAGTACATTCTCTGAGAATCAGGACGATATGGTGAAAGAGTCATTGGAACGGGGCTTCAAAAACCTGATAACATCAGGATGAGCTGAGAACGAGGGGAGGGAACTCGTGAAGGGAGGGTGGAGGGTGGGTATGGAAGTATTGTTGTAAATAAGAAAGCCTGGGTAGTAACACACAGATGCTTTGGCTCAATCGCAGCGCGTGTGAGCTGACTCCGTGAGAGGGCAGGAAGAGGGCAAATCACAGGGGGCCTTAAAAACCTGAAAAAACTGTGAGCCTGTGACTCCACGGGCAACTCAAGGTTATTAAGCAATGAAATGACAAAATAAAACTTTTAACACATAATTAAGAAAAAACCTGAGAAGTTTTCCTATTTGCCAAGGTCGTGAATTTGACTGCAAGGACTTTATCATAGCTTTTATAGAAACACAGTGGCATTCTTTGCTGGCTTCCTGGAAGTTTTTATAGGTAAGGCTGCCATGTAACTAAGTTCCAAATAGATGAGATTTACTACAACTTCTAAAGTCCATTTATTTTGCTTTGTGCCACAGAGACACGTTTGTTACTGAGAAGTCTCTATAAAAAGTTCAGAGATAGAATAAGACCATAACCTCTGAAACTGAAAACACTCTGCCCCAGACTGCACTGGGCTGCCACATAATAAATAGTATAAACCATTCAGATTCTAAAATCTGAAGGCTGAAATACACCTGGACCCCAAAGTTTTCAGACCTATATTTTGATAATATCCATTTTCCTCTTTAGATGAGGCAAATGGGTACGGGTTGTGAACACCTGATCATCGCCTTCACAAACTAATGATGCATTCTATTATTGTGGTTCCTGGCGTCTGGCTGGCAGGTCCCTGCTTTGGAAAAAATAATTGACAATTAAGTAAAATAATTAGCAGGCAGCTCTTTGTTTTGTTCTCACCCTTCCTTTTATCAACCTCAGGTTTCACTCCAGGAAGGCTGCCCAGTGCTGGATACTGCCTGCACATATTGGCATTCTAGAAAAGCCCGGCAGGCCAGGGTTGGCCCAGATGCACAGTGGAAGTGAGGACTGCTTACCAGATCACACCGAGGCACGCTGGACACAAACTGGGCCCCTTGGCAGCCTAAGATAAATCCAGCTAGATTCAGGAGGACACAGACCACAGAGAGCAGCACAAAGAGGTTTACCTGAAACCCAAGATGAAAATGGGCAGTTAGGAAAAGGTGACAAGATAAATTCAGAGACAGGTTGGGCTTAATTAAAAAAAAAAAAATCTCATATTCTCTTCCTAGAAGTAACTGTTTTAAAAAAAATCAGAACCATGTTTTTAATGCACAAAGTTTCTTCACATTCTAGAATGTTTAAATTGTGTTGAAGAATGCCTTCTACTCTCAAGTCTTCTCAATAATCTCAAGTCCCTATTTTTCCACTCTTTGCAAAAAGTTCTTACTCCTTTATCTTGTTTTCCCTACATTACACTATTTCTTCCTGAGCAAGCCTTACTTTTTCTGGAGTTTGGGGACCATTCCTAAGAGAACAAAAGGAGAGCCTGAGAATGTAGGTGGAGCCCAGGAAATCAAGGAGCTCAGAGCAATTAGTAGCCCAATATTAGAGAGAAGGTACTCGACTTTGCTAACACAATGCAAAAGATACCAACAACCACCGAAGTTCACTGCCCGGGGCCACAAGAAGGCCCACCCGAAAAAAGAAGCTGGCAGTTTACCAGTAAAAATTCTGACCTTTACAAGTGATGCAATTTTTTCACATTTTTGACAGTCTTGAAGTTTGCCAACATCAAATACATCACACTAGAAAGTGTGGGCAGAAAGGGCAAGGAATAGTTTTGGAAGCTACTTGGAATGCAGAAATTGTCTGTAAGTATGCTTCGTGTTAAGTATCTGAGAGTTTCTTAAGGAAAGACATCTGTGGTGTTTGAACCAAAGTTAAAAATATTTTAATTGGTTTTTCTCCTTGATTTCTAGATCAAGTCAATCTTTAAACCATTCCATCAAGAGACAGTAACTGTGTAATGAAAATGCATGGGAAAGATTTTCTATTGCTTTCATACTGTTAAAAGCTAGGAGTAAAATAAAAATACCTAAAGTAATGAAGACAATGTTACTAACTTCTGAGGCCAAAAAAAATTCTTTCGGGGTATCTCCAAATAGAAAATAAAATACTCAGAAGAAAAAAAATTAATGGAATAAGCTAGATTTCTCTCCACTGTACACATTTTAAAATATATCACATAAAGTAGTTGGGTCTTAAAAGCTCAACTGCAGTTTTTATATCTCTCTCCCATTCCTCTTCCTCTTTTTTTCTTTAAACTATAATACAAACTAGGTTGTTCCCTTATAAAAGTTCGACCATGACTGTGCGCATCTAATTTGGAGAAATCCTAAATAATGCTTAATTTATAGACAGAAAACAAGCAACTTGGAAAAAAAAAACAAAGAAACTTAGTTCTGTTCTGCTCTTCAGAAAGCGATCAGTCAACTTGCATGACAAATATTTTTTAAGGTTTTTGAAGATACTCAAAGTCAGTGATAGAAGAGGTAACATCTAAGAACTTACTAAAACATCACAGTATACAAATGAAAATAAAGATTAGTCTTTACTAAAGAATAAGTGTACAACCATCTTCCATGTACTTTTCTCCAAAATTAAACATCATAAATATTACCTTAAATAATTAAGAATTGACCGAAGTCAACCAAGAAGACAGTTTATGCTAATTAATACAAATTAGAGATTATGCAGGTTTTTCAACTTGCAAACTATGATTATTATAAAACTCAAACCTTAACGCAAGTACAAAAGCAAATATAAAAGATTAGGGTCAAGATAAGTCCTAAAATCCAGAGGGGCCAGGCTCTCCAAGAACATCAACTAGTTCCATCCAACTACCCCATATTATTGACACCTCTTTCCAACATGAAAAAGATAGAATGGGCATGGCCAAAATACCCATAAGGATTGGGAGAAGGATCAAAGGAGAAGAAGGAATTATAACAGAGAAGACAGGATGTAACAAATGAGTATCACTGCTGAATCATTGCATTGATATTTCGTTCAGTCTCCAGCATCTTGGAGCAGCCAGAAGGAAAAACCTAAAATTGTGGAACTGTAACCTGTACCAACTCTGAAATCTATTCTATAACTACTTCTTATAATGTACTTTGAAATATAATGCTTTTTTGTATATATATTATATTTCACAATAAAAAATGTTAGAAAAAAAGATTAGGGCCATAATATCAATTAGAATCAAGCATCAATTCAGGTAGCTGATAGGTTAGTGTCTGGTAGCAAATGAGTTCACATGTGAACTCTAATAGAGAAAACCTGTTCTTTATTATTATTCCAAGTCATGCTTGAAAGCATCTCCCCAGGCCCACATAATGAATCAATATTTAATACCACATCATGCCCTTTTTCCTGAGGGAAATGCCTTCTTCCTCAACAAGAGGTGTCTGGCTTCTCTCCTTTGTTGTTAATTTGTAAAAAGACTATGCACCCTGTCATCAAATCATTTTTTGAGAAAGGCCAGTGGTGGCTGCTTCTGTTACTGTTTCCCCAAGCTGGATTCCTCAGTGTCTGCAGGACTTGACTTCAGCATCATATATCATATATGCCCCTTCTTGTGCTGTTATCAATCATAACCATGCCAAAGCTTTTTGAAAAATGAGAATGCAGATTTGGCAAAGGACAGAGCTAGGTCTTCTTACATGGGCTTCTTATATACACAGGCAGTTGCTATTCAAAGAGACCTAATATATTTAGAATCCTTACACCCAGCAACCCAATTATTGTTACAATGGGAAAGTCTAGAACTTCCCTTTGAAGTTTTTTTTTTAATGAAATACGAGACACCTTGAAATGTCTGTGTGGTTATAATCCTTATACCCACCAGCACACTGCTAATCTTCATGACTAAAAATTAACAGCATCAGATTTGGAGTGGGTGAAGGTCCATTATTCCCAAAGCTGGACCCCAGATCTCTTCATTAAAATCTTAAATCCAGCTCTTTATAGGAATCAATAGGTAAACCACAGACTGGGAGAAAATATTTTCAGGCATATATCGAACAAAGAATTTGTATCTAGAGCATATTAATAACTCCTCTACTCATTAGTAAAAAGACAAACAACCCAATAAAAAATTGGGCGAAAAGACCTGAACAGACATTTCACAAAGGAAGATATAGGAATGGTGAATAAGCACATGAAAAAGTGCTCTGATTATTCATCAGGAATGCAAATTAAAACTATAAATTACCACTTCACACCAATTAGCATGGCTAAAATTGAAAAGAATGACAATACCAAGTCTTGGGGAGAAGCAACTGGAACTCTCAGACATTGCTGGTTAAAGTATAAAATGGTACACCAACTTTAAAAAGCTATTTGTCAGTTTCTTAGAATTTAAATATAAATCTCCTGTACAAAAGAATTCCAAATAATTTATGTAGATGTTCTGCTCTCAACCCTTGAATCCTTAAGTATGGGCTGCACACAGTAACTTTCTTCCAAAAAATATAGTATGGAAGAGGTGGAGATAACTACAGAGGTGAAACCTGACAGACACTAACTCAACCAAGTAGTCAAGGTCAACATCATCAGACATAAATCATGTTGATATCATGTGCCCTTAATCTTATGAGATGAAAAGGGAACTTCACCTCTGTCTCTGTGGTTTTCCTCCCCCAAACCCATAATAACCTCACTCTCATCAGGAGAAAAACAGCAAACAAATTCCAACTGTGACACAATCTACAAAATACCTGACCAGTACTCTGCAAACTGTCAAGGTCATCAAATACAAGAAAAGCCTGAGAAACTGTCACAGCCAAGAGCAGCCTAAGGAGATATGACACCTATAGTCAATGCTGTGTCCTGGATAAGATCCTGAAGCAGGAAAAGGATATTAGGTAAAAACTAATGAATTCCGAAAGACTATGGACCTAAGTTAATAATGGATCAATACTGGTTCATTAATTGTGGCAAATACACCTTACTAATGAAAAATGTTAATAATAGGGGAACTGGGTTGAAGTATATGAGAACTCTGTATTATTCTCTCGATTTTTCTGTAAATCTTAAACTATTTTAAAATAAAAATTAAATTCCAAAAAAATTAAATATATACCTACCCTATAATGTGAGAATCCACTTGCAGGAATATATGCAAGAGAAATAAATACATTTATCCACAAAACAACTTGGAGAAGAATGTTCACAGTAGCTGAATTCATTTTGAATCCAAACTGAGAAGAACCCAAATGTCCGAATACAGGTAACGGATAAATCAAGTTTCATACATTTATACAGTGGGATGCAAGCAATAAAAAGGAACAAGCTCCTGACACACAACAACAAGGATGAAATTCTAGAACACTACCTGATTAAAATAAGCCAGAGACCATGATTCCACTTACATGGAGGGTAAGAACAGACAAAATTAATCTATGGTAACAAAAGTGAGAAGAGTTGTTGCCTGGGTATTTTGGGGGAGAATGAAACTGACTGGAAGAGACATCAGGGAATCTTTTGGAGTGATGAAAATGTTCAATATCTTGTTTTGGGTGCTGGTATATGGGTATATTCAATTATCAAAACTCAACTTACTGAGAACTTGTGATCTGAATATGTCACTACATATGAAGGATACTCACTATATCTTAAAAATTCTGAATCCAGCTGCCAAGGCAAGAGTGTGAGATCATTCAACAAAAGGTGCTACTTCCAAAAGTCAGAACAAACAAGATGAGAGAATACCACAGGATTCACTGCCTGGTAGGCTTACTTTCTCTCCCATACTGGAGGGGCTGCCAATGACAAGTCAGAGTCAAACCATCAGAATGCCATGCCTCTTTCTGAAACACCAGTATGAGGTCCTGAGTCAAGGCCCAAACACTATGTACAAAGCCACCATGCACTGTACTTCAGATTTATTCCCATGCATGACATATTGTTATTATTATTAAAACTCTGGTCAAACTCATTGACCAAATTGTCTCCTGAATTATTTTTGTTGAGATCACTATGGCATATATCAGACACGAGGGCTATTAGGAATCAAGTATTACCTCTTTCAGAGGTTGCATCAGTTTCAAGGGTACAAAACATTGGAGGTATAAAGGACCCTCTTAGGGTTATAAGGACCTCCAGAATGGACCCCTCAGGTTTTATGCTGGTTTAATGGTGTGACTTCCAAGACCCAAATTTCCATTACATCCTTTACCTGATTGTGCCCCCCAAGCACAGAAGAGAGAGAAACACCAGCTACTATGAAGAACATCATGGTCACAAAGACTACTCAGCCATATCTGGGAAGGAGAATAATTTCTTATATTGTCATCATTCTTGCCTTAAACAAACAATAATTGAAGGTAATTTTTGAGTTCGTCTTTGTGGAAATTTAGAATTTAGAATTAGAAGACCTGGTTCAAATTCAGGGAGGGAGAATGAGATTGGGATGTTTATTCTCCTGGTACCTTCTTTGCAGGCTCAGGCTGGCTGTGTCCCTCCATGGAAAGCCACAGCTCCTCGCAAGACTGTTCTCTGTCCATGACTTTGACTTGCTGACTCTTGTCACCCCACCCTCTTCTTCTCCCTTCAGGCCAAGGTAGAGAAACAAACTCACTGTTTCCCACAACTGCTCATATCTTCGTGAATAGTTCTTTTCTTAATCTCTTGCCAAATTATCCTAAATTTATTTTGCATGTTTCCTGCAGAAACCTTGACTGATACCAATTCTCTACAAATTTTTCCTTATTTTTAACCTAAATTTTCCCTGCGCTTGAAGCCCAGTTTCTATTGTCCTCACCTAAAATTAATCAACACTGGCCTGGTGAAGTGAACACCATGGGTGAAAGTTCTTGAATTCTACTAAAGCCAACTTATCATTGGGTTTAACTCTCAAGAAAAAGAAACACCCAAAGCTCTCTATAACTTGTATCTTGGACCATGAGAGATGATGGAACACAAACAGAGGGGGGCTCGCCTGCTACGCCCCATGGTCTTTAAAGGTAAGCTGACAAATATGCCTTCAGAGAGCAGGTCCCCTCAACATGAGACCATGTGAGTTAAACTTTTATGCTCCCAGTTTTATTTTTTTGTTACTAACCTAAATCATGAGTATTTTATAATACTTATACAAGATGGATTTATGCAAAAGGCATTATGTTTCTCAATTCAGTAAATAGAATTCACCTCCACTCTGATCTCTTGCAATTGTGCCCCCATCTTTCATTACAGGTCA